>NC_045742.1:24865852-24870127 GCF_008692095.1 Etheostoma spectabile
CCCCCCCCCCGCCCACACACACGCACGCCCACGCACACACAAACACACACACTCTGATAATAAAATAGTGTCAATTCTATTCATGGTGTGTGATAAAACTTTCATTTAGATGTTTTTTTAAACATTTATATCACATGTCCATAACAAAACCCGGTAGTATCTATTGTTCGTCCCAGAATCTCCTGTGTTTGACGTTAGTATTAAAAGTACAGTTAGTCAAAAATACTTCCAGAACCTGCAGCTCCATGTTTTTGGATACTCTATAGAGGTACAGAATTTGGACACGTGTTGAATGATATCACTTTTGTTGTCATTTTCTTAGAGCTGTTTTACTAAATTCCTGCTTTGAGAATTAGTCTTACAGAATTACAGAACTGTTAAAATAATGAACCAGTCTAAAAATGAGTTTATATTTACTACAATGCTCAGACAGCAGAAAAGACAGATAGTAGCAATACATACAGACAGACAAATAAATCAAAATGAAATCAGTACAAACCGCATTGTCCCCAAATTTTTGGGTTAGTTGGTTATATTCATCTTCTGTGAACGGCTGGATGGACTGCTGTTGCACACTCATGGTGAACAGGGACTAGACATACACACACAAAATACACCAGTGGATTATGCACATTTGATATCCTACGTCACGCTGTGTCATATGCGTTTTACATTTGCCTCTATTCCATTTGGCTGTACTGTATGTAGACTGTAAAGATCCATTGCTACTGAATTAATTTACATCCGTGAATTAAAATAATCTTACCATTTTAAAATCAAGGAAATGCATGGTAAATCACTTCTTTGAGCCCTGCCAGATGATTAGAACAAGTACAGCCTCCAAAACTACAATCGGAATAATTGGAATTAAATGGAGTTATAACTGGAATAACCCTGATTACATACTGATTACAAATGTATCACATTCCAGTTTTAATCTTTTAGGCAAAGTGATTTCATTTTAGATAAGAACAAACAAATTATAGATGTATTAAGAAGTTGTATCCAAAATAATCTATATATACTGTCTATTAATTTAATCCACTGAAAGAGAGCAGGTTTTTGTTTTTTGTTGATGTCAAATCACATTAAATACAGCTACTCTGCCATAGTTTTAGCTTTAGAGTATTTATAACGTATTTGTTTCTGTTTTAAGAGACAGTAAAAGAGACTGCTTCATGCAATGTTGATTACCTCATATCCTCCCAATTTGACAGTCACAGTGACATCGATGGGGTGGTTGACCACACCCACCACTGATCTGACCAATGAAATGAAGAGAAGGGGAAACCAGATGATGCAGATCAAAAAGAAGATGATGAGTCCACCCATGCCATATTTCACTATCTTCTTCTTCTTCTGTCCTTTAGGCTGTGGGTATTTCTGATGGTAGAAAATATTATTTTTTAGCAATAATACATTTAGTTTTTAAACTTATAATGTTGAGCATTTTAACCATAACCATAATTTAGAAGACAGGCACTGGGTTTTTTGTGTCCCTGTGAGCTATGTTGTTGGGGGCATTGTGCCCCTGGTAGGGACTCCAAAGGCAAATTTGTTCCAAGTGAGGTGCCAGAATAAGAGCGATTTATCACCTCACCCAAAACATGACAGATTTTTGGGCTTTTCTGATTTTAATCATTAGGACAATTTAGGGGAAAGCCATGGAGGAAGCAGCTGCAGGTTAAATTTGAATCATGGGCCTCTGCATTGAGGAATAAACCTCTTCGTATGGGCGCACGCTCTATCAACTGAGATCAAAGAAAAAGTTTCCCTGAACTCCACAAAAATGAATGGGATGTATATAGTTAATTAATACTGATCAGTGATCACAGATTGTGAACAGAGAGCGATGCTTTAGTTTATAATCTGTAGCGGAATATAGTTCAAAACAAGGTGACTATATAGTCCAGTAGCCAGCCCATAGAGCCCCATTGTGAACCCGGAAATGTTGAGTACACCAAAGTTTTTCACTTCCACCACCATAAGACAGGCCCCGCAAGTCGCTAGGGCAACGTCCTAATGGCTGCCCATGTTGGTCCGCAAGTCGCAAGATCCAACAAGGACCCAGTTAAAACTCCGCCAAATGCAAGAATTAAAACTGAGTCTGGGCAAACCGGGTCAGCCCACCAGACGCAAGGCTAACCAAGAGGGCCTCAACACCGCACTACACAAAGCACACACTGGCTACCACCTGCAGGCAAACTGCTATGCCTCACAATTAATTAACAAAAGGCAGCCTCATCATCTTTACTATCCTCGTCTGTTCTGTCATCTTCTCCAGACCCTTCATCCCTCTCTTTGTGTTCTTGGTGTTGTGTAAGTATGTTGCAGCATATACCATCATTGCCTTTGCAGGAACAATAACTGGTACAGGCCAGACCTGCACTGAGCTGGTGTGCAAGGTTTCAACCCGGCTTTGCAACCACAGCTGACAACATCTAACAGAGCAGGAGGAGCAACTGGACTTGAATCCTGGATGGGCATAATCCGTTCCTCTCCTTCCTTTAGGCCCATCTTCTTGTCCCATCCAAATAAGGTGATATCCACAGCCGATGGATCAGGCTTGTCTGCTGCTTTCTATAGCCGTACCTGTAGAGGGGCACGTCTTCCATGAAGGCACGTATTGCGCTCTGTAGGAGAAAGGGCCTTTGGCACTTTCGGTAAATTTCATACCGGGCTGCATCCAAGGTTACAGAGTTCCTCTGATTGTACAGAGCCAGAAAGAAAGCCCTCGTTGCTTTTGGGATCTGTAAATTTGTGGCTTCTGCCTCTCCAAAACAGTGGAGAAGCTAGGTACAACTCTCATGGCCTTGAGTGCAGACACCTACCCCTTTGCAACAGGATATTAGGTTGTATCACATCCCGAAAGAGCATGCATGGCCAGAATGGAACCACATTGGTCACCCAGATTCTCTGCAGTTGCATTTATGCTGAGAACAGTGCCATTCCTTTTTTCCATCTGTAGGTTAGTTGTGATACCAGCCTTCCAACACCAATAAACCATAAGCACAAAGACATCACTGTCATCACTGAGAATGTGAACAGTTGAAGCCCCATGTCTGACAACATCCATCCATCCATCTTCATCCGCTTATCCGGTATCTGGGCGCGGGGGCAGCAGCTCCAGTAGTGGACCCCAAACTTCCCTTTCCCGGGCCACATCAACCAGCTCAGACTGGGGGATCCCGAGGCGTCCCCAGGCCAGGTTGGAGATATAATCTCTCCACCTAGTCCTGGGTCTTCCCCGAGGCCTCCTCCCAGCTGGACGTGCCTGGAACACCTCCCTAGGGAGGCGCCCAGGAGGCATCCTTACCAGATGCCCGAACCACCTCAACTGGCTCCTTTCGACGCGAAGGCAGCGCTCTACTCCGCTCCTCTCGGATGACTGAGCTTCTCACCCGATCTCTAGGGAGACGCCAGCCACCCTCCTGAAAACCCATTTCGGCCGCTTGTACCCTTGATCTCGTTCTTTCGGTCATGGACCCAGCCTTAATGACCATAGTCAGGGTAGGAACGAAAATTGCCCGGTAGATCGAGAGCTTTGCCTTCTGGCTCAGCTCTCTTTTTGTCACAACGGTGCGATAAACGGAATGTAATACTGCACCGGCTGCTCCTATTCTCCGACCAATCTCACGCTCCATGGTCCAAAAATGTGTCTAAATTAATCCAAATTTATTTTAGAATTACCATTTTGAAGTCTGAAAGTGCCAGAATTGAATTCAGCATCCTCTGAACTCTTAAACTTAAACCACTCCAATATTGTAGAAACTGATTGCACAGTGCAAAATCTATTGTCGATCTGGCCGATTCTGCTAATTGTGCTAATTTTGCTAATTAACAAAGATTCATCATTTATCCAAAAGCATTGGATATTCAAAAGTGTCAGGAGGGGATTCAGCTTAACTAAACCCTAAAAACAATGCATCAACATTCACAAAAGCCCTCATGATTCTGAAATGTAAGATTGTGTTTACCATAAAAATAACCTATAATTATGCCTGAAAGTAATTGGAATTTACCAAAATAAATCACAATAAGTAATAAAATTAGCTCTTTGAAATCTGAAAATGCCAGAAAAGAAATCAGCATCCTGTAAAACCTCTAAAACCATTCACATATTGTAGAAATTGGCCATACAGTGCAAAATATGTGGTCAAACTGGACGATTAAGCTAATATGCTAATTATGCTAATTATGCAAATTGCTCAACATATGTAAATTAGCATCCATTAGTTTCCGTATGCTGGGACCCATACTTCACATTTCTGCATA
>NC_045742.1:24870152-24870271 GCF_008692095.1 Etheostoma spectabile
AGGCATAATTATAGGTTATTTTTATGGTAAACACAATCTTACATTTCAGAATCATGAGGGCTTTTGTGAATGTTGATGCATTGTTTTTAGGGTTTAGTTAAGCTGAATCCCCTCCTGAC
>NC_045742.1:24870352-24883528 GCF_008692095.1 Etheostoma spectabile
GATCGACAATAGATTTTGCACTGTGCAATCAGTTTCTACAATATTGGAGTGGTTTAAGTTTAAGAGTTCAGAGGATGCTGAATTCAATTCTGGCACTTTCAGACTTCAAAATGGTAATTCTAAAATAAATTTGGATTAATTTAGACACATTTTTGGACCATGGAGCGTGAGATTGGTCGGACCTTGGACCCATTTCAGTGGCACTTGCTAAGCCCCACCAAGCTTTGAATTATCTATAGAGTTCACAATGATAATGATAGCGTAATATATTCAGTTCCTTATTTTTGAACAGAAAGAAAGCAGGCCATTCATTAATTTTTGTGTTGATATTTTGTCAGATGTAACTAATAACATAATTGTTTAGTTAGTCAAACTATCTGGCGGCTGACTTTTGTTTTTCCAGGCTGATGTTAAAATGGAGATTAGAGTATGAATGTGATGGCTACTAATCACAATCATGTAAAAGCCACACCGTTCTGTTTCCAAGCTGATGTGGATGTGTCATTCAATTCAATTCAATTTGATTGATTTGACTTACTGATTTGACTAGTGTCAAATCATACACAGGGTTACAGGTTGGCACACATAGACAATGATAAGGTGAAATACGTGTTGTGTGTGTGTGTGTGTGTGTGGGGTGGTGTGGGTGTGTGTGTGTGTGTGTGTGTGTGTGTGTGTTGTGTGTGTGTGTGTGTGTGTGTGTGTGTGTGTGTGTGTGGTGTGTGTGTGTGTGTGTGTGTGTGTGTGCACACGCGTATGGTTCTGTGGACCATGAGGCCCCCTGGAGGAGCAAAGCCTTTCACCAGAAAGTGTAAGGATGAAGGAAAAACTGGAGATGAAGATGGAGGGAGCAAGGAGGGGAGAAAAGAAGAGGAGGGCAGAGTGAGCTCAACATCTACCTGGAAACCTGGAAAATACTGAACTGGACCAACTTGAAAAACGTTGGTGCAATCTCTTTGTTGCTATTAGTTACTGCCCTGTCAATAGTAATTTTTGAATTGGTTCTAGCCTTTGACTTCTTTTTAATCAAGTGTTTATTAATTTAGGATAGTGGACTTGTGAACAAGTACCAGCTCTGCTGCTGTACACACAACCTCCTGCAGATGAACCCGCACCCAGTGGTTCAAAAGATGGACAGGAAACTCCGTCTGGCTGAAGGACATGTTGAATCTTCCCAGCAGGCCGACGAAGGATAAGATGGAGGAGAAGAAGAGCGGGGTGATAGAGGTAGCCTCAAAGAAAAGCAGCGGTATCGCTCCGCAAGAAAACAAAAAACAACCCAAACCACAGCGCAGCAAAGGTTTGTGGCTTCATTATGTGTGGACTGTGAGGTAGAGGTGTAACTCTAACATTAACACTGGCTGCATTCGATTAAGGTGCACCTCATTAAAGGACCTGGAATTGCACAAGCAAAAAGCTTACTGCCAGCTTTTTTATATCTACAGTTATTGAAGGAGACCTATTATGCTTTTCTGTATTTTTGTCATATTGTAATGTTACATGTCGCTGTTTATTTCATGAGAAACAAAATTTCAAATAATGAGGTAATTGTTTCTTTTTTAAGATTTTCTGTTGACTTTTTTTGACAACATATGAAAAACCATATGTATCACATACATACCGCATACTAATACAATACACAAGTTGGGTGAGATATTGCAATATGAGGTCCCAAGATTCTTCTCTTTATGCTGATGTTTTAAATACTTAGTCCGCAGTTTCTCCTGGTGGGTCACAAAACAAGTTTAATAGCTAGTTTCTGAAACAAAGTGGATTGAGTTTTTCAGTCCTTAAGAATTATTCTTTTTGCCAGAACCATGCCCATCAATAAAGCTGTATGAATGTGTAGAGGGATGATTAAAGGGTCCTCTGAGCATCAAAAAAAGTCAAGTCTCTGTCAGGAGAGATGCCTTATGATAAACATCGGAAAAAATGATAATATTCTTGACCAGAAGGATAAATTAACAGGCAGCCTCAGCAATGTACATTTACGTTTGCCACAATGGAGAAAAGAGGGGTAAAGTTTATGAAACTTGACCTTAGAAAATGAAGACGGTGCATCACTTCAAAGTAAAATTAACCCTAAGGGCCCTATTTTAACAATCTAAGCGCACAGCGTGAAGTGCATGGCGCAGGTGATTTAGGGCGACCAATCACTTTTGTAGTTTGACGTCGGAAAAAAGGGTCCATGCACCAGTCGCATGGTTCAAAAGGGTTGTACCTGATGGTCTTCATTAATTCATAGGTGTGTTTTGGGCGTAACATGCATAAACCAATCAGATTGTCATCCCATTCCCTTTAAAAACCAGGCGCGATTGTACCTTGGTGCATTGCTAATGTGATGGCGGATTGCACTGTAATTTTTATTTTTACGTGTCCGATAAGCCTAGGCAATTTACTAACGCACTGTTAAAATATTATTGAAATGCTGCACTATGACTTTAGACCAGGTTTTTTGTTGGTCAATGGTGCAATCACTTCCCGCTGCTCAAGATAGCAATATGCCAAGAATTCACGTGAACACACCTCCCTGTAAGACCAGCACGCCCTTGGGCACAAAGACGGGTGCAGCTGTATTTACGATGTAAAAAACGTGGGCACAGACAGTCTTAAATAGAAAAGACACTTGCGTCGGCTTGCCCCGCTGTGCTGTCTGCCTGTTTATTGAGAACTATGATTACGGAAAAGGGCCGTTCTCAAAGTGTTTCAGGCAGTACAACAATTTCTTTGTTCTACTGCCTGAGCCAAAGCATTAAGAGTTTGTAGGAGCAACCAACGTAATAATAACTTATTTAATATTTACCCATGGCGCGTTACACAGTTACAGGGGGACAAGGGTAAAAAAAAAAGGAAAAAAGTAACGCAAACATGGACTGAAAGGATCCAAACATCGCGCGTAAATGGAAGGGGGATATAATTTAATGTTGGCTATTGAAAACCATATATAAGTATATTATGAATGAATAGACATATTAAATACCTAAAGGCCAATTTGGGTTGGTTATGAATTATTTACAAACCCAATATTGTCCATCTGGTGAAAGCCCGACTGAATTGACTCAGATTCTGCCGTGTCTTCCCTTTTATTTTGTTAGTTGATTGTTTTTCCTTTTTCCTATGATTGCCCTGCCCTACTATCTGCTATAACTACAACAGATAACTTCTAAATATATATATTATATATATATATATATTATATAAGAACTCTCTGCTACTCTTTACCTGGCTGGATACGCTAACACAGGCTTCTCGGTGTTACACACCTAAAATTGATGTAACACCCGGGGAAAGACACAAAAAAAACATATAAAAATAGCGTTCTTTTCAATGTTAAACAAATTACACAGTTTCAGAAACATTAAAAAGTTACACAGTAACTTTAATATTGTAACAGCTTGTACTCCATTCATCTGGTATTTTGTGTTTATCTTGGTCATTTCTGTGCTGATGTGTCATTTGAATCACAATACAGAGACTATTGTTCAGGTATGATTTTTAACTGTGATTACTTTTATTTGAGTCATTCCTTTGAATCCCTTTTTTGACCGTCCAGAGGGGCCCACAGCCGAAAATACAGATCCCTGTGAAGAACCAGTGAAGAAGAAACAGAAAGGCAGGAGGAGAGAGGCAGCCAGTCAGAGCTGCTGGCTGTGGGACACAAGATAAAAACAGTCTTTGTCTGGGTGAGTAAGGGCATGACTATATAGTAACCACAGTCACCCTTCTTTATTCAATTAGATCACTAAAAATAAGTGTAGTTGCAATCCTAGATGAAGGAATTAAATAACTTTTTCACTATGCAGTGGTTTAATGCATTTTGTTTTCCTTTGCAGAATTCAGAGTGTTTACAGGCCAGCACAGGGATTCTTCCGAGTATTCTCGTGCTGAGTATCGGATGCTACAGATGTCTATGCGTTCATGTTCCTGACTGATTCGTGACTTCATCATCATCGTCTTTGGTTTTTTGGGTTTTGGGGTGAGAGCACGTTTTGTGACATTTTTGGCTGGCAAAGCGGGTTGTTGTTTCCTGATCTACTCAATCTGCCTTTATGAAGGTCACTAGTCACACAAATGTGTACCACAGGGTACATTTTAGGTCCTCTACCTTTTGTTAAATTGTTCATTTATAATATTTTCTCTTGTAATATTGTCAGGTGCATTTTTATGCTCATGACACTGTGCTTATTCATATGCTAACCATTAGGAGAAGCGTTATCTATTTTGCAGAACAGCCTAATACCCGATCACGTGCTAATGTCTAGAGCTTTAACATGTCTTTAATGAAGATGAAAAACATTATGCAGTTCTCTAGATGCAGCTTGTTGAAGGAAATTGACTTCAAATTTGCACTTTGGATGGTTCTGAAATGCATGTCATGAGCTAGCTAAAAAGTTAAGGGTGAAACTCGAAAAGCTGTTTATACAGTCAACTTTCGGTCAGTATTGACTATGTTGACACTATTACATGCACTCTGCCTCTACTACCTTGAAACAGCTCTTTTTAAAAGCACTTTGTATGTGGTGATCATTTTTGAACGCATCATTGTAATTTTCTTAGGCAGTAGCTGTCCTTGGCGGATTGAGCTACTAATTACCTAGTTTCCCTCATTACATAGCATTCCAATCTTTCCCTTGTGCCCTGCTGCTATTATGTCCGCAGGTACTGTATATCACAGCTGTGCGACCATAGATCTGCTCCTATTTTTCTTCAGCAACAAGCAGTTTGAAGACTTTGAGAACAGCGGTGCCCGCCCGTGTGTCGAGGGGGGTCCCTCTCACAACGAGTGGAAATTGAATCCCAGTCTGTTCAGTAGCTGTGGAACAGGTTCAGGAGAGCAAAGTGGATCTGTTTGCTCACGAGAAAAACAAGTGGTTCTCTATGAACACATGGGACAACTCGCCTCTCGGAATGGACGCTTTTCATTAACCGTGGCCCTGAGCCCTCCATATGCTTTTCCTTCGTCCCTGTGATTCCTCATCGGCTCGCATTTAGGAGGTGAGCTTGTCGGTCATTCTGGTGGCACGGGAGAACACAAGCGCACACTGGTTCCAAACCTGTTTCAGCTACTGGCAGGGGCTCCATGGCAACTGCCATGGCAAAGGGAGTGATTCATGTGCATTCACCGTCCTGCCTCTCTCTTAGAGGGGGATGGGAGCTCTACAGCCAAATCCTTCAGTTACGCCGAAAGTTTTAACAAGGAGGTGTATCACCATCTTTGCCAAATGCATGCGTTAGCCTACACGACAGACATCAGACGTACATAGCAGTTGTTTGTTCAATACAGAGAGCACTCACAAGGCATGGCTCTCTCAGAACAGTGGTGTCTCACTGGCTGTGTGAAGCAATCACCCAAGCCTATGCTCGGAAGGGGTGGAACGCCTCAAGCATCCGGGCACCTCCACGAAAGTAGGGTGACAATATTTTGATTTCCAAAAAAGAGGACACTCGGCCGGCCTCCAAACACAAATCAGACAGGCTTCTCAGAGGTTAGAGAACATGTTATTATGCCTCAATGGTATACAAATAACTTATGTAGTAAAATATGTAACAACCTGTAACTAATAATAGCTCTTTTCAAATAAATAAATGTGAAATAATGTTCTAAAATGATCTATTCTGTGTCAGCTTCAAAACCAACTTCAACTAAATATCTCTTAAACCTTTTCAATGTAATAAGATAGTTTTTGGTGTCCATGTGAGCTTTGAGATCTCCATCACTTTTAGTACACACTGAAACATATGTGCTAGCTTTGCACAAGGTGCACTCGTCTCCCAACCGGGACGGTACGTGGAAAGTTTTGTTTGCACTGTGAAGCTGTGAAACTGGAACTGACTGCACTTATGCTTTGAATTTCGTGCAATGCTGCTTTGCTGTCTGACTGGCCCTGTATGTGCTCCCTGTCTGATATGTCCCCTGTATGTGTCCCTGTCTGATCCGCTCTGTAGTGCTCCTTGTCTGTATAGGCTCCTGTATGTGCTCCCTGTCTGATATGCTCCTGTATGTTAGCATTGCAAAGCCGCCCACAAGGCAACCTCTGGGAATTACGTCACGCAACAAAGTACCATAGTATTGTGTGCAAAGTGCCAGTCCATTTAAGTACACGCTAAATGATCCCATGAAAAACAGTGAAAACCGGACATTTTTAGATTTATAAAGAAAAAACCTGTACGCCCACACGTAAGTAAAAAGTGGATATGTCCGGGCAAAAACAAAAGCATCTTAAAGGCGTGACGGTGGTGACATCTGGCAGTGGCTTCCTGGCCATCCTCGTCCCGTTCATCCGTTTTTATCTGCGCGATGTGTCCGAGTCCTCCATGACTCACTCAACTTATCCACACTTGGCGCGCAAATTACGTGCTGTTGGATTTGTTGTTGTGTCCCCATTCTCTTGCACTTCAGTGGCTGTGAGGACTTCATGTTTTTTGCAGCTATTAGTTGTGACATTAATATTTTGTCACTATAAAGCACTTCACAACCTACATACATGGGTCTTACAATCAGTAATAGTAAATGACTATTCATTATCATGACGGTTTTGTTATCAAATAAATAATTAAAACTTGTTAAGGTCAATAGGAAGAAGAACTAGTCTATGTTTGCTTTGCTTATGAACTGTGTTGCAGCCCTTGATCCAATAGCAACAGCTCTTTGAGGGCAAAGCCTATAAGAAATAGAACATTGTTATGTATTGTAACTCCAGATTCAGTATAGGCATAGCACTCTAAGATTCAGGCCACCTGCTTCACCAGTGTTGGCTGAAGAAAAGTGCTGATGTTGGGAACAGCTGTATGGTCGCGCAGCTGTGATATACACTAACTGGGACGGAATAGAGGCCTGTGCAGGGCACAAGAAATCTTCACAACTGTGCATGTACTAAGGGATAAACCCAATAGCAACAGCTTTAGAGGGCTATGTTTTCTGACCGAACGGACTTAGCATTGGCCTCCCGCATTGGCTGCCCTCTCCCTTCCTGGAAGAACTTCAAAGCTCCTGCGGCCTCAAAACGGCCAAAACCACCTACAGGACTCACACCCCAGTCACAAACTGTTCAAACTGCTGCGGTCAGACAGGAGATACAGGTCCATGAAAACGAGAACAAAAATACTACAAAACAGTTTTTATCCAATATAATATAGTGCTGCTAATGATAGTTCCACCACGATCTATGTCAACAGGACTATGTGCAATTTTATTAAAAATATTATTTTTATTAATATTCTATTGTATTGTATACTCATAAATAGTATCCAGGGCACAAAACAAAAATATGAACTAAGTCTCAAGGGGTCTTGTCTGGTAAATAAAAAGTTAAATTAACTACAAAATATGCATTTTACACATACAGTATCTATCGGTTTTCAGAGTAAATCCTACATAAATACGGTTCTCTCTCTTTAGAAACACAGTGCAGCAGCTGATATAGCCTCCACTGTCAGAGGACCAGGTTCCTGAAGCCTTCCTGGTGATGCTGCTCATCCAGTTCAGCACCATGATCATTGACAGAGCCTTGTATATGGCAAGGCTGTCTTGGGAAAACTCATCTTCAGGTTCATTTGAGTATTCACATTGTTACCATTTATGTATCCATCTGTTTAGTTCCACATTTTCCCTTTGAAGAAGTCAATAAGTCAGAAATTGGTGGACCGTGTTTTTTTGTCATTCACCATCCCAAATTATCAGACACCAATTAGTGGATTTCCATGCCTGTGTTTCAGCATTCTTTGCAAATTTACTTCTTAAAATGTTAATCTGTGACACCATGTAACTAGATGGCATTTAGACCAAGGCCAACAGTGGACTGCAATATTTGTTGGTGACTAGATTTGACTTGCTCTAATAATGTGCTTTCTGATTCTTAATATTTATCTTTTTTAACTTACACCTTTCTATTCTCTCTGTTGTTTCTTCCTTTTAGGTGATCCTTGTGTTTGGAATCACCTGTGGATGTTCTTCATCTGCCTGCTGTCACTGAAAGGTGAAGTCAAATCAAATCATGTATTTATTGTATTATTAGAGTCCATGTATCATGAATCACAGAGCATGATTACAATTTGGGTTAGGGTAGTCTTGGTAAAATATTAGAGTAAAAACGCATCATTCTGGCTTTTGGACGACATAGCAAATCATTTCATGTGTTTTGGGAATGCACTGGGATGCACATTATTGGACGACAATATGAATGGAAAGTTCTGGAACTTGAGATTCACTTTTGCTTTCAGGTCCTTATTTGGGTAAAAAACCACACCAGCTAGGCTCTTCTACACTGTACATATTCAAGTCAATGTCGTTGCAAGTAAAAGAGCGATTACTTAAAAAAGGCTAAATCAGGGGGCACCCACACTAGCAGACTTGTTCATGTGACCACGAACTTTTTTGCATTGAAAACTATTACTGAGACTGAAGATGGACCTATTTGATAGAGTTGGAAAGGATGGATTGATTTTACATTCATTCATGATCAGATTTCAGGAAAAAGATAGATCTACTGTAACTAACCCCCACTGCTCCTTTGCCATATACCCTTTTCCCTTGCTTTCTTTTTTCTACTTTTTGATGAATAATTTGAACTTTATATATTAATTGTTTAAAAATATATATATTTAAATACATATAGTACATATAATATATGTAACTCTATCTAGTTATGATAGATAGATAGATAGATGATAGATAGATAGATAGATAGATAGATAGATAGATAGATAGATATTTTTTAGTGTTTTGTCTTCAGCATTCTACTGCAAATTAGATTTAACACGTTTTGTTTTCATTGTTTCTATTTCTCCATGTTTAGGAAGTTCAATCAGAACTTTGTGGCCCAGCTCTGGTACTTTGTCAAGTGTATTTACTTCGGCCTGTCAGCCTATCAGATCCGCTGTGGATACCCCACTCGTATCCTCGCGCAACTTCCTCACCAAGAAATACAAACACCTCAACCTGTTTCTCTTCCAAGGGTATGGATGCACGCCAGTCTGCAGCTGTCTGCACTGTTTAGCAGAGTTGTTAGTCTTCCTCTATAATACCATTTGAATTTCATTGTTATTTTTTAAATATTCAAATATTTAAATATCTTATAATGCAGCCTACACTACTGAGGCTTATGGATTGTCAATGCCACTATAACCATGTGGGTGTTGTTACAATTCTGTCCATTAGAGTGATTTTCAACATCAGCCCGGCCTTGAACGACCTATGTCATGGTGCATTGTATTTCTGGCACGCCGCTCTCTGTTTACATTATATTCCACCCAAAGACACAGCAACAAACACAATCATCAGAACACTGTAATGAAACATTATCTAACAAGGCTCTGTTGTAAAGGCTAACGTTGCTCAGTTAGCACAATGACATCATGCTAAAAAACACAGCTGCAACGATTTGTCATAAACTAAGTAACAACAGTGTTAGCATGATGCTAACGGCATTGATAACCACATCGCATTGATGCGATTAACCACATTAATGTAATAGTTAACTTGCAATTAATCGCACATTTTTATCTATTAAAATGTCCCTTGATTTCTTGTTTTAATGATCTTATCACATGGATTGGTTGCTTTGTGCACAAAAAATGTTCAATTTCATACATATTCTCACTTGGAGCAAAAATCTCTCACACTACATCAAAAAAAAGGGGAAAAAATTTAAGAAAAAACAAGTGTGTGCCTGTTGTTGTGTTTCCTGGTTAGCTAGATAACGGTAACGCGTTTAACTGACAGCAATAATTTACATTATTACATAATATTAGAAAAACTGAGGGGTGTTAAAGGGCAAGAATCCACGTATGGTATATTGGCAGTATGATATGGATATTGTGCTTCTGTGTGAGTGTATGGTTTCGTCTGGTGCCGTTCTCGTGGAGCTGCGAGCCGTGATGGACTGGGTTGGACTGACACCACTCTGTCTCTGTCAAACTGGATGTGTTGGAGGACATTTATGCCAACATCTTCATCATTAAATGCACGTGAGACAGAGAAGGTTTGTGGTATAAGTACAGTGATATGACAGCAAACCAAAGGACATTTCTGGCATAAATTTACTTAGGGAATGAAAACTCAATTAAAGAGGAGACTCCTCAGAATCAGCTGCAACAATATGTGCAAACTAAATATTTCATTATAAAAAAAATCCAAACTAGCACCAGTCTCTGTAAATTTTCTGACGTTATAGAGCTGAACAGTCCCGCCCACAGCGGGTTCCAGAAGTAAAAATACAATGCAATGTCTCCCTTGACGATTGGAGTATAAGCCATTAAATCTACCGTCGATGGTAGACTTAAAGATGAAGAGGGGGTGCTGTCGGTACTTGATCTGTGCGCATGTACAAGATGAGAATCCTGGTTTTGAGGATGTGCAACACTGCACAAATCACGCATGTTCCCACGCTTCTGCCGTTGCCTCTGCTGGGAAGCTAATGTTAGTTTAGCTAACAGCTAATTTGGCTAACCACTGCTGACAGCTTGATTCAATTTTAAATAATGTACTTCAAACTAAACAAGCTATAGTGATGTAACAGTTGTATATATTTTAACGGTTATTTTTAGGTTTTATTTTGAGGGTTTTTAAGGTTATTACATGCTGTCTCAGTTAGTGGTTAGCCGAATTAGCTAACAACAAACGTTAGATTCCTTTATTCAGTGGTGCGCTGTGGTTATGGGATGAGCAGTTCTTTGTTCAAACATTAAATATGTACACAGTCTTGTACCTCTGACTTTTTTTGGATTTTTATATACAGATTTTTCGACTCAATGGGAGAAATTAATAGAAAATGTACTTCCGGAACCCAAGGTCTCTCGAATAAGGGGCGGGACTGTTGAGCTCTAGTCACTTCAGTAAAAGCCCACATGATCATTTGATTGGCAGGCTCAAGGGAATTTGAAGTTCTTGCAACATATTAGTCTAGTAGCCAACTAGGTGAACCCGGAAATGTTGAGTACACCAAAGTTTTGTTGCAGAAATGTGAAGTTGGGTCCCCAGTATACATAAACTGCTGGATGGTAATTTGCATATGTTGATCATTTGCATAATTAGCATAATTAGCATTATTAGCTTAATCGTCCAGTCTGACCACATATTTTGCACTGTATGGCCAATTTCTACAATATGTGAATGGTTTTAGAGGTTTTACAGGATGCTGATTTCATTTCTGGCATGTCAGATTTCAAGAGCTAATCTTAGTACATGTTGTAAATTATTTAGGCAAATCTGATTACTTTCAGGCATAATTATAGCTTCTTTTTTGGTAAACACAATCTTAAATTTCACAATCATGAGTGTCTTGTGAATGTTGATGCATTGTTTTTATGGTGTAGTGAAGCTGAATCCCTCCTGACACTTTAATTTCCATTGCTTTTTGGATAAATTATTATTTAGCCTTTGTTTGGCGGATTGTTATGTATTTCTGGATGAAAAAGCAATGAAGGTATTTGATAACTTGGTCCTGCAACTGTACAATACATATTAATGGGGTAGCTCTTTAAGACACCCAATCAGATGAATCACCTAAGCCCATCACCATGTGTGATCAACAAAACTATGTACAAATATACACTTTACACATGCATATAAGACAGGCCCCGCAAGTCGCGGGCAACGTCCTAATGGTGCCCATGTTGGTCCGCAGTCGCAAGATCCAACAAGGACCCAGTTAAAACTCGCCAAATGCAAGAATTAAAACTGAGTCTGGGCAAACCGGTCAGCCCACCAGACGCAAGGCTACCAAGAGGGCCTCCACACGCCACTACACAAAGCACACACTGGCTAACCTGCAGGCAAACTGCTATGCCTACAATTAATTAACAAAAGGCAGCCTCATCATCTTTACTATCCTCGTTGTTCTGTCATCTTCTCCAGACCCTTCATCCCTCTCTTGTGTTTTTGGTGTTGTGTAAGTATGTTGCAGCAATCCATCATTGCCTTTGCAGGAACAATAAGGTACAGGCCAGACCTGCACTGGCTGGTGTGCAAGGTTTCAACCGGCTTTGCAACCACAGCTGACAACATCTAACCGAGCAGGAGGAGCAACTGGACTTGAATCCTGGATGGGCATAATCCGTTCCTCTCCTTCCTTTAGGCCCATCTTCTTGTCCCATCCAAATAAGGTGATATCCACAGCCGATGGATCAGGCTTGTCTGCTGCTTTCTATAGCCGTACCTGTAGAGGGGCACGTCTTCCATGAAGGCACGTATTGCGCTCTGTAGGAGAAAGGGCCTTTGGCACTTTCGGTAAATTTCATACCGGGCTGCATCCAAGGTTACAGAGTTCCTCTGATTGTACAGAGCCAGAAAGAAAGCCCTCGTTGCTTTTGGGATCTGTAAATTTGTGGCTTCTGCCTCTCCAAAACAGTGGAGAAGCTAGGTACAACTCTCATGGCCTTGAGTGCAGACACCTACCCCTTTGCAAAGGATATTAGGTTGTATCACCTCCCGAAAGAGCATGCATGGCCAGAATGGAACCACATTGGTCACCCAGATTCTCTGCAGTTGCATTTATGCTGAGAACAGTGCCATCTCCTTTTTCCATCTGTAGGTAGTTGTGATACCAGCCTTCCAACACCAATAAACCATAAGCACAAAGACATCACTGTCATCACTGAGAATGTGAACAGTTGAAGCCCCATGTCTGACAACATCCATCCATCCATCTTCATCCGCTTATCCGGTATCTGGGCGCGGGGGCAGCAGCTCCAGTAGTGGACCCCAAACTTCCCTTTCCCGGGCCACATCAACCAGCTCAGACTGGGGGATCCCGAGGCGTCCCCAGGCCAGGTTGAGATATAATCTCTCCACCTAGTCTGGGTCTTCCCGAGGCCTCCTCCCAGCTGGGTGCCTGGAAACCTCCCTAGGGAGGGCCCAGGAGGCATCCTTACCGAATGCCCGAACCACCTCAACTGGCTCCTTTCGACGCGAAGGAGCAGAGGGCTCTACTCCGAGTCCTCTCGGATGACTGAGCTTCTCACCCGATCTCTAAGGGACGCAGCCACCCTCCTGAGAACCCATTTCGGCCGCTTGTACCCTGATCTCGTTCTTTCGGTCATGAACCAGCCTTAATGACCATAGGTCAGGGTAGGAACGAAAATTGCCCGTAGATCGAGGCTTTGCCTTCTGGCTCAGCTCTCTTTTTGTCACCAACGGTGCGATAAACGGAAGTAATACCTCCCGGCTGTCTATTCTGG
>NC_045742.1:24883553-24885206 GCF_008692095.1 Etheostoma spectabile
GAGCTGAGCCAGAAGGCAAAGCTCTCGATCTACCGGGCAATTTTCGTTCCTACCCTGACCTATGGTCATTAAGGCTGGGTCATGACCGAAAGAACGAGATCAAGGGTACAAGCGGCCGAAATGGGTTTTCTCACGAGGGTGGCTGGCGTCTCCCTTAGAGCCGGGTGAGAAGCTCAGTCATCCGAGAGAGCTCGATTAGAGCCGCTGCTCTTCGCGTCAAAGGAGCCATTGAGGTGGTTCGGGCATCTGGTAAGGATGCCTCCGGGGCCCTCCCATGGAGGTTTCCAGGCACTCAGCTGGGAGAGGCCTCGGGGAAGACCCAGGACTAGGTGGAGAGATTATATCTCCAACCTGCCTGGGGACGCCTCGGGATCCCCCAGTCTGAGCTGGTTGATGGGGCCCGAAGGGAAGTTTGGCCACTACTGGAGCTGCTGCCCCCGCGCCCAGATACCGGATAAGCGATGAAGAGGGATGGATGGTGTTGTCAGACATGGGGCTTCAACTGTTCACATTCTCAGTGATGACAGTGAGTCTTTGTGCTTATGGTTTATTGGTGTTGGAAGGCTGTTATCACACTAACCTACAGATGGAAAAAGGAATGGCACTGTTCTCAGCATAAATGCAACTGCAGAGAATCTGGGTGACCAATGTGGTTCCATTCTGGCCATGCATGCTCTTTCGGGATGTGATACAACCTAATATCCTGTTGCAAAGGGGTAGGTGTCTGCACTCAAGGCCATGAGAGTTTGTACCTAGCTTCCACTGTTTGGAGAGGCAGAAGCCACAAATTTACAGACCCCAAGCAACGAGGGCTTTCTTCTGGCTCTGTACATCAGAGGAACTCTGTAACCTTGGATGCAGCCCGGTATGAAATTCCGAAAGTGCCAAAGGCCCTTTCTCCTACAGAGCGCAATACGTGCCTTCATGGAAGACGTGCCCCTCTACAGGTACGGCTAAGAAAGCGGCAGACAAGCCTGATCCATCGGCTGTGTATACACCTTATTTGGATGGGACAAGAAGATGGGCCTAAAGGAAGGAGAGGAACGGTTATGCCCATCCAGGATTCAAGTCCAGTTGCTCCTCCTGCTCTGTTAGATGTTGTCAGCTGTGGTTGCAAAGCCGGTTGAAACCTTGCACACCACTCAGTGCAGGTCTGGCCTGTACCAGTTATTGTCCTTGCAAAGGCAATGATGGTATATGCTGCAACATACTTACACAACACAAGAACACAAAGAGAGGATGAAGGGTCTGAGAAGATACAGAACAGACGAGGATAGTAAAGATGATGAGGCTGCCTTTTGTTAATTAATTGTGAGGCATAGCAGTTTGCCTGCAGGTGGTAGCCGTGTGTGCTTTGTGTAGTGCGGTGTTGAGCCCTCTTGGTTAGCCTTGCGTCTGGTGGGCTGACCCGTTGCCCGACTCAGTTTTAATTCTTGCATTTGGCGAGTTTTAACTGGGTCCTTGTTGGATCTTGCGACTTGCGGACAACATGGCACCATTGGAACGTTGCCCTAGCGACTTGCGGGGCCTGTCTTATATGGCATGTGTAAAGTGTATATTTGTACATAGTTTTGTTGATCACACATGGTGATGGGCTTAGGTGAGGTCATCTGATTGGGTGTCTTAAAGAGCTACCCCATTAATATGTATTGT
>NC_045742.1:24885216-24885749 GCF_008692095.1 Etheostoma spectabile
GCAGGATCCAAGTTATGTCAAATACCTTCATTGCTTTTTCATCCAGAAATACATAACAATCCGCCAAACAAAGGCTAAATAATAATTTATCCAAAAAGCAATGGAAATTAAAAGGTGTCAGGAGGGGATTCAGCTTCACTACACCATAAAAACAATGCATCAACATTCACAAGAGCACTCATGATTGTGAAATTTAAGATTGTGTTTACCAAAAAAGAAGCTATAATTATGCCTGAAAGTAATCAGAATTTGCCTAAATAATTTACAACATGTACTAAGATTAGCTCTTTGAAATCTGACAATGCCAGAAATGAAATCAGCATCCTGTAAAACCTCTAAAACCATTCACATATTGTAGAAATTGGCCATACAGTGCAAAATATGTGGTCAGACTGGACGATTAAGCTAATAATGCTAATTATGCTAATTATGCAAATTGATCAACATATGCAAATTACCATCCAGCAGTTTATGTATACTGGGGACCCATACTTCACATTTCTGCAACAAAACTTTGGTGTACTCAACATTTC
>NC_045742.1:24885759-24888048 GCF_008692095.1 Etheostoma spectabile
TAGTTGGCTACTAGACTAATATGTTGCAAAGTGAACTTCAAATTCCCTTGAGCCTGCCAATCAAAATGGATCATGTGGGCTTTTACTGAAGTGACTAGAGCTCAACAGTCCCGCCCCTTATTCGAGAGACCTTGGGTTCCGGAAGTACATTTTCTATTAATTTCTCCCATTGATGTCTGGAAAAATCTGTATATAAAAATCCAAAAAAAGTCAGAGGTACAAGACTGTGTACATATTTTAATGTTTGAACAAAGAAACTGCTCATCCCATAAACCACAGCGCACCACTGAATAAAGGAATCTAACGTTTGTTGTTAGCTAATTCGGCTAACCACTAACTGAGACAGCATGTAATAACCTTAAAAGACCCTCAAAATAAAACCTAAAAATAACCGTTAAAATATATAACAACTGTTACATCAGCTATAGCTTGTTTAGTTTGAAGTAACATTATTTAAAATTGAATCAAGCTGTCAGCTAGTGGTTAGCCAAATTAGCTGTTAGCTAAACTAACATTAGCTTCCCAGCAGAGGCTAACGGCAGAAGCGTGGGAACAGATCGTGATTTGTGCAGTGTTGCACATCCTCGTAAAACAGGATTCTCATCTTGTACATGCGCACAGATCAAGTACCGACAGCACCCCCTCTTCATCTTTTAAGTCTACCATCGACTGGTATGATTTAATGGCTTATACTCCAATCGTCAATGGAGACATTGCATTGTATTTTTACTTCTGGAACCCGCTGTGGGCGGGACTGTTCAGCTCTATGAACGTCAGAAAATTTACAGAGACTGGTGCTAGTTTGGATTTTTTTTATAATGAAAATATTTAGTTTGCACATATTGTTGCAGCTGATTCTGAGGAGTCTCCTCTTTAATTGAGTTTTCATTCCCTAAGTAAATTTATGCCAGAAATGTCCTTTGGTTTGCTGTCATATCACTGTACTTATACACAACATACCTTCTCTGTCTCACGGCTGCATTTAATGATGAAGATGTTGGCATAAATGTCCTCCACACACATCCAGTTTGACAGAGACAGAGTGGTGTCAGTCCAAACCCAGTCCATCACGGCTCGCAGCTCCACGAGGAACGGCACCAGACGAAACCTACACTCACACAGAAGCACAATATCCATATCATACTGCCAATATACCATACGTGGATTCTTGACCCATTTAACACCCTCAGTTTTTCTAATATTATGTATAATATGTAAATTAGTGCTGTCAGTTAAACGCGTTAACCGTTATCTAGCTAACCAGGAAACACAACAACAGGCACACACTTGTTTTTTTCTTAAATTTTTTCCCCCTTTTTTTGATGTAGTGTGAGAGATTATTTGCTCCAAGTGAGAATGTTATGTATGAAATTGAACACTTTTTTGTGCACAAAGCAAGCCAATCCATGTTGATAAGATCATTAAAACAAGAAATCAAGGGACATTTTGAATAGATAAAAATGTGCGATTAAATTGCAAGTTAACTATTACATTAATGTGGTTAATCGCATCAATGCGATGTGGTTATCAATGCCGTTAGCATCATGGCTAACACTGTTGTTACTTAGTTTATGACAAATCGTTGCAGCTGTGTTTTTTAGCATGATGTCATTGTGCTAACTGAGCAACGTTAGCCTTTACAACAGAGCCTTGTTAGATAATGTTTCATTACAGTGTTCTCTGATGATTTGTGTTTGTTGCTGTGTCTTTGGGGTGGAATATAATGTAAACAGAGAGCGGCGTGCCAGAAATACAATGCACCATGACATAGGTCGCCTTCAAGGCCGGGCTGATGTTGAAAATCACTCTAATGGACAGAATATGTAACAACACCCACATGGTTATAGTGGCATTGACAATCCATAAGCCTCAGTAGTGTAGGCTGCATTATAAGGATATTTAAATATTTGAATATTTAAAAAAATAACAAATGAAATTCAAATGGTATTATAGAGGAAGACTAACAACTCTGCTAAACAGTGCAGACAGCTGCAGACTGGCAGTGCATCCATACCCTTGGAAGAGAAACAGGTTGAGGTGGTTGTATTTCTTGGTGAGGAAGTTGCCGAGGATACGAGTGGGGTATCCACAGCGGATCTGATAGGCTGACAGGCCGAAGTAAATACACTTGACAAAGTACCAGAGCTGGGCCACAAAGTTCTGATTGAACTTCCTAAACATGGAGAAATAGAAACAATGAAAAACAAAACTTGTTAAATCTAATTTTGCAGTAGAATGCTGAAGACAAAACACTAAAAAAATATCTATCTATCTATCTATCTATCTATC
>NC_045742.1:24888058-24890903 GCF_008692095.1 Etheostoma spectabile
TCTATCTATCTATCTATCTATCTATCTATAACTAGATAGAGTTACATATATTATATGTACTATATGTATATATACATATATATATTTTTAAACAATTAATATAATAAAGTTCAAATTATTCATACAAAGTAGAAAAAAGAAAGCAAGGGAAAAGGGTATATGGCAAAGGAGCAGTGGGGGTTATGTTACAGTAGATCTATCATTCTTTCCTGAAATCTGATCAAATGAATGAATGTAAAATCAATCCATCCTTTCCAACATCTATCAAATATGTCCATCTTCAGTCTCAGTAATAGTTTTTCAATGCAAAAAAGTTCGTGGATCACATTGAACAAGTCTGCTAGTGTGGGTGCCCCCTGATTTAGCCTTTTTTAAGTAATCGCTCTTTTACTTGCAACGAGCATTGACTTGAATATGTACAGTGTAGAAGAGCCTAAAAGCTGGTGTGGTTTTTTACCCAAATAAAGGACCTGAAAGCAAAAGTGAATCTCAAGTTCCAGAACTTTTTCCATTCATATTGTCGTCCAATAATGATGCATCCCAGTGCATTCCCAAAACACATGAAAATGATTTGCTATGTCTGTCCAAAAGCCAGAATGATGCGTTTTTACTCTAATATTTTACCAAGACTAACCCTAACCCAAATTGTAATTCATGCTCTGTGATTCAGTGATAACCAATGGACTCTAATAATACAATAAATACATGATTTGATTTGACTTCACCTTTCAGTGACAGCAGGCAGGATGAAGAACATCCACAGGTGGATTCCAAACACAAGGATCACCTAAAAGGAAGAAACAACAGGAGGAGAATAGGAAAGGTGTAAGGTAAAAAAAGATAAATATTAAGAATGCAGAGAAGCACATTAGTAGAGCAAGTCAAATCTAGTCATCCTAACAAATATTGCAGTCCACTGTTGGCCTTGGTCTAAATGCCATCTAGTTACATGGTGTCACAGATTAACATTTTTAAGAAGTAAATTTGCAAAGAATGCTGAAACACAGGCATGGAAATCCACTAATTGGTGTCTGATATAATTTGGGATGGTGAATGACAAAAAAAACACGGTCCACCAATTTCTGACTTATTGACTTCTTCAAAGGGAAAATGTGGAACTAAACAGATGGATACATAAATGGTAACAATGTGAATACATCAAATGAACCTGGAAGATGAGTTTTCCCAAGACAGCCTTGCGCAGATACAAGGCTCTGTCAATGATCATGGTGCTGAACTGGATGAGCAGCATCACCAGGAAGGCTTCAGGAACCTGGTCCTCTGACAGGGTGGAGGCTATATCAGCTGC
The DNA here is from genome assembly GCF_008692095.1 of Etheostoma spectabile. Classification (NCBI taxonomy): domain Eukaryota; kingdom Metazoa; phylum Chordata; class Actinopteri; order Perciformes; family Percidae; genus Etheostoma; species Etheostoma spectabile. The sequence goes on from NC_045742.1 coordinate 24,889,368, forward strand.
TGCACTGTGTTTCTAAAGGAGAGAACCGTAAGTTATGTAGGATTTACTCTGAAAACCGATAAGATACTGTATGTGTAAAAATGCATTATTTTGTAGTTAATTTAACTTTTTATTTAGCCAGACAAGACCCATTGAGACTTAGTTCATATTTTTGTTTTGTGCCCTGGATACATATTTATGAGTATACAATACAATAGAATATATTTAATAAAAATAATATTTTTAATTTAAAATTGCACATAGTCCTGTTGACATAGATCAGTGGTGGGAACTATACTTTAGCAGCACTTATATTATATTGGATAAAAACTGTTTTGTAGTATTTTTGTTCTCGTTTTCATGGACCTGTATCTCCTGTCTGACCGCAGCAGTTTGAACAGTTTGTGACTGGGGTGTGATGAGTCCTGTAGGATGGTTTTGGCCGTTTTGAGGCCGCAGGAGCTTTGAAGTTCTTCCAGGGAAGGGAGAGGGCAGCCAATGCGGGGAGCCAATGCTAAGTGCGTTCTGTCAGAAAGACATAGCCCTCTAAGAGCTGTTGCTATTGGGTTTATCCCTTAGTACATGCACAGTTGTGAAGATTTCTTGTGCCCTGCACAGGCCTCTATTCCGTCCACAGTTAGTGTATATCACAGCTGCGCGACCATACAGCTGTTCCCAACATCAGCACTTTTCTTCAGCCAACACTGGTGAAGCAGGTGGCCTGAATCTTAGAGTGCTATGCCTATACTGAGAATCTGGAGTTACAATACATAACTAATGTTCTATTTCTTATAGGCTTTGCCCTCAAAGAGCTGTTGCTATTGGATCAAGGGCTGCAACACAAGGTTCATAAGCATAAGCAGAACATAGACTAGTTCTTCTTCCTATTGACGCTTAACAAGTTTTAATTATTTATTTGATAACAAAACCGGTCATGATAATGAATAGTCATTTACTATTACTGATTGTAAGACCCATGTCATGTAGGTTGTGAAGTGCTTTATAGTGACAAAATATTAATGTCACAACTAATAGCTGCAAAAAACATGAAGTCCTCACAGCCACTGAAGTGCAAGAGAATGGGGACAGCAACAAACAAATCCAACAGCACGTAATTTGCCGCCAAGTGTGGATAAGGTTGAGTGAGTCATGGAGGACTCGGACACATCGCGCAGATAAAAACGGATGAACGGGGACGAGGATGGCCAGGAAGCCACTGCGCAGATGTCAGCCACCGTCACGCCTTTAAAGATGCTTTTGTTTTTGCCCGGACATATCCACTTTTTACTTACTGTGTGGGCGTACAGGTTTTTTCTTTATAAATTCATAAAAATGTCCGGTTTTCACTGTTTTTCATGGGATCATTTAGCGTGTACTTAAATGGACTGGCACTTTGCACACAATACTATGGTACTTTGTTGCGTGACGTAATTCCCGAGAGGTTGCCTTGTGGGCGGCTTTGCAATGCTCACATACAGGGAGCATATCAGACAGGGAGCACATACAGGGAGCCTATCAGACAAGGAGCACATACAGGGAGCAGATCAGACAGGGAGC
>NC_045742.1:24890913-24891171 GCF_008692095.1 Etheostoma spectabile
AGCAGATCAGACAGGGAGCACATACAGGGAGCAGGTCAGACAGCAAAGCAGCATTGCACAGAAAATTCAAAGCATAAGTGCAGCTTCACAGTTTCACAGCTTCACAGTGCAAACAAAACTTTCCACGTACCGTCCCGGTTGGGAGACGGAGTGCACCGTGTGCAAAGCTAGCACATATGTTTCAGTGTGTAATAAAAGTGATGGAGATCTCAAAGCTCACATGGACACCAAAAACCTTATCTTATTACATTGAAAAGG
>NC_045742.1:24891181-24898646 GCF_008692095.1 Etheostoma spectabile
AAGAGATATTTAGTTGAAGTTGGATTTTGAAGCTGACACAGAATAGATCATATTTAGAACATTATTTCACATTTATTTATTTGAAAAGAGCTATTATTTAGTTACAGGTTGTTACATATTTTACTACATAAGTTATTTGTATACCATTGAGGCATAATAAAGCATGTTCTCTAACCTCTGAGAAGCCTGTCTGAATTTGTGTTTGGAGGCCGGCCGAGTGTCCTCTTTTTTGGAAATCAAAATATTGTCACCCTACTTTCGTGGAGTGTGCCCGGATGCTTTGAGGGCGTTCCACCCCTTCCGAGCTATAGGCTTGGGTGATTGCTTCACACAGCCAGTGAGACAACCACTGTTCTGAGAGAGCCATGCCTTGTGAGTGCTCTCTGTAGTGAACAAACAACTGCTATGTACGTCTGATGTCTGTCGTGTAGGCTAACGCATGCATTTGGCAAAGATGGTGATACACCTCCTTGTTAAAACTTTCGGCGTAACTGAAGGATTTGGCTGTAGAGCTCCCATCCCCCTCTAAGAGAGAGGCAGGACGGTGAAATGCACATGAATCACTCCCTTTGCCATGGCAGTTGCCATGGAGACCCTGCCAGTAGCTGAAACAGGGTTTGGAACCAGTGTGCGCTTGTGTTCTCCCGTGCCACCAGAATGACCGACAAGCTCACCTCCTAAATGCGAGCCAGGAGGTGAGGAATCACAGGGACGGAAGGAAAAGCATATAGGAGGGCTCAGGGCCACGGTTAATGAGAAAAGGCGTCCATTCCGAGAGGCGAGTTGTCCCATGTGTTCATAGAGAACCACTGTGTATTTTCTCGTGAGGCAAACAGATCCACTGTTGCTCTCCTGAACCTGTTCCACAGCTACTGAACAGACTGGGATTCAATTTCCACTCGTTGTGAGAGGGACCCCCCTCGACACACGGGCGGGCACCGCTGTTCTTCAAAGTCTTCAAACTGCTTGTTGCTGAAGAAAAATAGGGAGCAGATCTATGGTCGCACAGCTGTGATATACAGTACCTGCGGACATAATAGCAGCAGGGGCACAAGGGTGAAAGATTGGAATGCTATGTAATGAGGGAAACTAGGTAATTAGGTAGCTCAATCCGGCCAAGGACAGCTACTGCCTAAGAAAGATTACAATGATGCGTTCAAAAATGATCACCACATAACAAAGTGCTTTTAAAAAGAGCTGTTTCAAGGTAGTAGAGGCAGAGTGCATGTAAATAGTGTCAACATAGTCAAATACTGACCGGAAAGTTGACTGTATAAACAGCTTTTCAGAGTTTCACCCTTAACTTTTTAGCTAGCTCATGACCATGCAATTTCAGAACCATCCAAAGTGCAAATATTGAAGTCAATTTCCTTCAACAAGCTGCATCTAGAGAACTGCATAAATGTTTTTCATCTTCATTAAAGACATGTTAAAGCTCTAGACATTAGCACTGGATCGGGTATTAGGCTGTCTGCAAAATAGATAACGCTTCTCCTAATGGTTAAGCAGATGAATAAAGCACAGTGTCATGAGCATAAAAATGCACCTGACAATATTACAAGAGAAAATATTATAAATGAACAAATTTAACAAAATGTAGAGGACCTAAAATGTAACCCTGTGGTACACATTTGTGTGACTAGTGACCTTCATAAAGGCAGATTGAGTAGAGTCAGGAACAACAACCCGCTTTGCCAGCCAAAAATGTCACAAAACGTGCTCTCACCCCAAAAGCCCAAAAACCAAAGACGATGATGATGAAGTCAACGACATCAGTCAGGAACATGAACGCATAGACATCTGTAGCAGTCCGATACTCAGCACGGAGAATACCTCGGAAGAATCCCTGTGCTGGCCTGTAAACACTCTGAATTCTGCAAAGGAAAACAAAATGCATTAAACCACTGCATTAGTGAAAAAGTTATTTAATTCCTTCTAGGATTGCAACTACACTTATTTTTAGTGATCTAATTGAATGAAAGAAGGGTGACTGTGGTTACTATATAGTCTCTATGCCCTACTCACCCAGAGACAAAGACTTGTTTTATCTTGTGTCCCACAGCCAGCAGTCTCTGACTGGCTGCCTCTCTCCTCCTGCCTTTCTGTTTCTTCTTCACTGGTTCTTCACAGGGATCTGTAGTTTCAGCTGTGGGCTCCTCTGGAACGGTCAAAAAAGGGATTCAAAGGAATGACTCAAATAAAAAGTAATCACAGTTAAAAATCATACCTGAAACATATAGTCTCTGTATTGTGATTCAAATGACACATCAGCACAGAAATGACCAAGATAAACACAAAATACCAGATGAATGGAGTACAAGCTGTTACAATATTAAAGTTACTGTGTAACTTTTTAATGTTTCTGAAACTGTGTAATTTGTTTAACAGTGAAAAGAACGCTATTTTTATATAGTTTTTTTTTGTGTCTTTCCCCGGGTGTTACATCAATTTTAGTGTGTAACACCGGAGAAGCCTGTGTTAGCGTATCCAGCCAGGTAAAGAGTAGCAGGAGAGTTCTTTATATATATATATATATATATATATATATATATATATATTTAGAAGTTATCTGTTGTAGTTATAGCAGATAGTAGGGCAGGGCAATCATAGGAAAAAAGGAAATAAACGAATAACAACTAAAAGTTAAAAGGGAAAGACAACAGGCAAGAATCTGAGTCAATCTCAGTCGGGCTTTCACCAGATGGACAATATTGGGTTTGTAAATAATTCATAACCAACCCCAAATTGGCCTTTAGGTATTTAATATGTCTATTTCATTCATAATATAACTTTATATATGGTTTTCAATAGCCAACATTAAATTATATCCCCCTTCCATTTAGCGCGGATGTTTGGATCCTTTCAGTCCATGTTTGCGTTACTTTTTTCCTTTTTTTTTTACCCTTGTCCCCCTGTAACTGTGTAACGCGCCAATGGGTAAATATTAAATAAGTTATTATTACGTTGGTTGCTCCTACAAAACTCTTAATGCTTTGGCTCAGGCAGTAGAACAAAGAAATGTTGTACTGCCTGAAACACTTTGGAGAACTGCCCTTTTCCGTAATCATAGTTTCTCAATAAACAGCAGACAGCACAGCGGGGCGCATAGCCCGACGCAAGTGTCTTTTCTATTTTAAGACTGTCTGGTGCCCACGTTGTTTAAATCGTAAATACAGCTGCACCCGTCTTTGTGCCCAAGGGCGTGCTGGTCTTACAGGGAGGTGTGTTCACGTGAATTCTTGGCATATTGCTATCTTGAGGCAGCGGGAAGTGATTGCACCATTGACCAACAAAAAACCTGGTCTAAAGTCAATAGTGCAGCATTTCAATAATATTTTAACAGTGCGTTAGTAAAATGTGCCTAGGCTTATGCACAGCGTAAAAATAAAAATATTACAGTGCAATCCGCCATCACATTAGCAATGCACCAAGGTACAATCGCGCCTGGTTTTTAAAGGGAATGGGATGACAATCTGATTGGTTTAATGCATGTTACGCCCAAAACACACCTATGAATTAATGAAGACATCAAGTACAACCCTTTTGAACCATGCGACTGGTGCATGGACCCTTTTTTCCGACGTCAAACTAGCAAAAGTGGATTGGGTACGCCCTAAATCACCTGCGCCATGCACTTCACGCTGTGCGCTTAGATTGTTAAAATAGGGCCCTTAGGGTTAATTTTACTTTGAAGTGATGCACCGTCTTCATTTTCTAAGGTCAAGTTTCATAAACTTTACCCCTCTTTTTCTCCAATTTGTGGCAAACGTAAATGTACATTGCTGGAGCTGCCTGTTAATTTATCCATTCTGGTCAAGAATATTTATCATTTTTTCCGATGTTTATCATAAGGCTATCTCTCCTGACAGAGACTTGACTTTTTTTGATGCTCAGAGGACTCTTTAATCATCCCTCTACACATTCATACAGCTTTATTGATGGGCATGGTTCTGGCAAAAAGAATAATTCTTAAGGACTGAAAAACATCAAATCCACTTTGTTTCAGAAACTAGCTATTTAAACTTGTTTTGTGACCCACCAGGAGAAACTGCGGACTAAGTATTTAAAACATCAGCATAAAGGAGAAGAATCTTGGGACCTCATATTGCAATATCTGCACCCAACTTGTGTATGTGTATTAGTATGCATGTATGTATGTGATACATATGTTTTTTCATATGTTGTCAAAAAAAGTCAACAGAAAAATCTTAAAAAAGACATACAATTACCTCATTATTTGAAATTTTGTTTCTCATGAAATAAACAGCGACATTGTAACATTACAAATATGACAGAAAATACAGAAAAGCATAATAGGTCTCCTTCAATAACTGTAGATATAAAAAGCTGGCAGTAAGTAGCTTTTTGCTTGTGCAATTCCAGGTCCTTTAATGAGGTGCACCTTAATCGAATGCAGCCAGTGTTAATGTTATGAGTTACACCTCTAACATCACAGTCCACACATAATGAAGCCACAAACCTTTGCTGCGCTGTGGTTTGGGTTGTTTTGTTTTCTTGCGGAAGCGGATACCGCTGCTTTTCTTTGAGGCTACCTCTATCACCCGCTCTTCTTCTCCCTCCATCTTATCCTTCGTCGGCCTGCTGGGAAGATTCAACATGTCCTTCAGCCCAGACGGAGTTTCCTGTCCATCTTTTGAACCACTGGGTGCGGGTTCATCTGCAGGAGGTTGTGTGGTAGCAGCAGCAGAGCTGGTACTTGGTTCAACAGAGTCCACAATATCCTAAATTAATAAACACTTGATTTAAAAAGAAGTCAAAGGCTAAGAACACATTCAAAAATTACTATTGACAGGGCAGTAACTAATAGCAACAAAAGAGTATTTGCACCAACGTTTTCAAGTTGGTCCAGTTCAGTAATTTCCAGGTTTTCCAGGGTAGATGTTGAGCTCACTCTGCCCTCCTCTTCTTTTCTCCCCTCCTTGCTCCCTCCATCTTCATCTCCAGTTTTTCCTTCATCCTTACAACTTTCTGGTGAAAGGCTTTGCTCCTCCAGGGGGCCCTCATGGTCCCAGAGACCATAACGCTGTGTGCACACACACACACACACACACACACACACACACACACACACACACACACACACACACACACACACACACACACACACACGTTATTTCACCTTATCAGTGTCTATGTGTGCCAACCTGTAACTCCTGTGTATGATTTGACACTAGTCAAATCAGTAAAGTCAAATCAAGTCAAATTGAATTGAATTGAATAGCACATCCACATCAGCTTGGAACAGAACGGTGTGGCTTTTACATGATATCATGTATGTAGCCATCACATTCATACTCTAAATCTCCAATTTTAACATCAGTCACTGGAAAAACAAAAAAGTCAGCCAGCCAGATAGTTTGACTAACTAAAACAATTAATGTTAATTAGTTACATCTGACAAAATATCAAACAAAAAAATTAATTGAATGGCCTGCTTTTCTTAATTCTGTTCAAAAATAAGGAACTGAATATATTTAACGCTATCATTATCATTGTGAACTCTATACTGGAATTCAAAGCTTGGTGGGGCTTAGCAAAGTGCCAACTGAAATGGTCCAAGGACTGTTTCTTATTATAAAGTCAGTGTATTGTGTCACCCAGATTGTAACAGTTTGGTAACAATAGAAGATTGGGGAAGATTTTTTAGCCCTAAGTCTAACTGTAAAATTTACAAATGGGTATACTTTGAAAAGTGGAAGGTGGCTTATTGTGCCCTTGTTGCTTTTACTCTGATCACAATTTTAATGTGTCCTTGCTTACTGGTTGACAAACTTAAAATCACTGTAATCACTGTAAATACTAACTGACCATGAGCAGGGATCTGTGGAAGAACAGAGCAAGCAGCTGAAGAAGATCATATCTGATGTAGTTGTCAGTCTTCTCTAGGCCCAGGATACGAGGTGGGAAGAAAGGTTTGTCTTCATTTAAAGTCATCTCATAAACACTGTTCCAAGGAAAGAATCCAAACTGGAAAAGGTATTTCACCAGCACCATCACCTGGTAAGAGAACACAACAGCAGTACCCCCAGTCAGACCAGAAAACAACGCAGAGAAGGCAACAGTATGCTTTTCCCCAGTAGACCAGTCAGGATCATCTCTATGCTTGGTGTGACCTGTATATAGTTACACTTCTCTTAGACACATTACTGTAATTTAGTAATTGAAAGTTGAGGGTGTTCGAGTTAATACGTAATCACCAGTAATATGCCATTTTGTATGATGACCAAAAAATGAAAAGAGAAGCTTTAAAGGTTAAAATAATGAGATCAAAAGGGTATGGTGGAGTGCAAGTCTACTTTTCATCATCGCAGAACGCCCTATATGCAATTCTTAGATTATTTACAGTAAAACTTGTTATTTAAATTTAAATTTAGATTAATTGTTATTTAAATCCAATTAATCTCTTTTGACTACTGCTTTTTCTCAAAGTTTAGGCCCATCCTCACCCTAAATTCATTTGAAAAATCAGTTATGATCAGTTATCATTTAAATCATTTCAGCTATTTTCAATAGCTGTATCAACTTTTTTTTATCTTTATTTTATTTTATTTCTTTTTTTTGGCCAGTTAGGTGCAGGAAAACAAACTGTAAATTGATGTGACAACATCAAGACACTGCTGTTTGCAATCACACAGTGGACTTGCTGTTCCTGCCTGCTTCAGCAGGTTAGGTGCCCTGTGAAACCAAAAAAGAGCTAAGAGATAATGAATATATCTCAAGCGAGCTGCAGAATTGATGATGATCCTTTTTGTGTTTGTCACAGCGTCATTGCACAAATTTTCACAAATCTATATTGTTCAGTTTTGCACCTCAGAGCCACTGATGCTATTTGTTTTACTCATGCAAGGAAACTATATAAACAATTGCACAATTTTACTGTGATGGTTCATGGCATATAAGTTACTTAAGTTTGTGAAGTGGGTCTCTCATGGGTCATACCTCTGTGTAGACTATGGCAGTCATCCAAAACTTCTTGGTTGGTCTTGGAACAGCCAACATAGCCCAAAGGAACACCAGTATTGGGAGGAACAGTGATATCACAGAGGCACTGACCACGTTGTTCAGCACTATGATAAAATAGCAGACTAGCTCTGAGTTGGCTGCCAGCAGGTTGTACATGGCAATCAGCAGCTTCAGCAGACGGCTCTGACTGCTGTAGAACTCTCTGCTCTGCTCTAGCTCCTCAATGAAGAACTGCCTGCAGAGAGAGAAGGGGAAGTCACAACCATCAATTTGTATTCATTTATCTTTGTATTGTACACCACCAGTCTATTAATCCCTGATAGAACCAATAGTGGGGGCCATAAAATGAAACACAAGTCAAAATATATATATATATATATATACTAGGGCTGGGCAAGTTAACGCGTTAACTAATTAATTCATTAACGCCGTTAAATGCTACGTTAGATGCAGCGTGTGGGTAAGTTTAGATAAACAAAGG
>NC_045742.1:24898656-24898735 GCF_008692095.1 Etheostoma spectabile
TAACAAATGCCATAGCGACGTGGATAGCTACAGACTGCAGGCTCATTAGGGTTATGGAGGACATCGGTCTGAGAATCGC
>NC_045742.1:24898745-24915713 GCF_008692095.1 Etheostoma spectabile
GACGGCAGGTCTGAGATTCCCTCAACACGTACCATCGCAAGAATACACAAGTTGTATAAAAAGGAGAGGACTGCAAAACATGCACCCGCTGTTGCTCTTACTAGGGACTATACTGGACTCACTGGGTAACCAGAATTATCTTGGAGTAACAGTGCATTATACTGATGAAAAGTGGGCGCTGCATTCACATGCTCTGACTGTAATGAAAACAGAGGAGAGACATTATGCTGAAACATGCGCGGGACACTTTATTGAAGTTGCACAGCAGTGGAATGTGTCAAATAAAGTCCCCGCAGTTAGCACAGATATTACAAATAGATCCGAAATCTGATCGCTGCTGCGAGCCTTCTGCCTTTTGATCATGTCTCCTGCTTTGCGCACGGTCTCCAGCATTCTGTCACAGTGTCTCTGCTTAACAGCGCGTTGGACAGTGTCCCTCAGTGTCTCTGCTTAACAGCGAGTTGGACAGTGTCTTTGCGAAGTGCAGAAAAGTTGTGTGTGCTGCAGAGTTAGAGCAACAACAGATGAACGTGTACATAAGAAGGAGTTGCTTATGCAACACGTTCCAACCAGATGGAATTCAACTCTGGACATGATAAATACATTATGTTTAAGTTGAGATGTACACTAAATATTTTATTTAACTGCTACTTTATAAACAAAATGCTGGTAAGTTTTTGCAGAACAAATGTTACGGCACTTTTGTTCATATGGCAGAACATTTAAAATAAAATTGCACTATATACACTACTTTTGAATTCATTATTTCATTTTGCGATTAATCGCGATTAATCTGGGAAATTATGCAATTAATCGCAATTAAAAATTTTAGTCGCTGCCCAGCTCTAATATATACATATATATATATGGTATTAGTGCTACTACACACAAAACACACTGAAACCAAGGTGGTCAATTGAAACCAATAGCCACTGTTACTGTAGATCAGTGTTGGCCTTCTAAGACATGCCAGACCTTTACAGAGCTGTGGAGTTAGGTCTGGCTACCACACAGATACATTCTGGAATAGAAGTAATAAATTTAAATTTGCTGGATACATGGTTAAACCTCATTTTCTCTTACCAGTGTATCACCGTGTGTACTTCGTCCATAGCAATCCCTGCCAATTGGTTCCAAAACCTCCCAGTTAAATAGTTAATGCTGTAAACACGTTCTTTTTAAGTCTTTTCAATATTCCCAGAAAGAGCCAAGGGTTCTACCTGTCTCCCAGCAGCTCGCTGGCCGTTCTTGAATGTCTGTGTTGTTGTTTAGATGGCACTGGCACCTGATCCGTGCTGCTGGATGGGGGTTCTGGACTCAAGAGGTTCCCAGTGCTGTTGAGCCTTGGCCTGGGGGTAGACCGGCCTGTCACACCCCTGCTATCCACCTCAAGGCAGCTTAAGGAGTGATTCAAACACATACAGATAAAATTATGAATCTTCTGAATATCTTCTGAATTTCTTATAATTTTATGAATATAAAAACTGAAAAACTGAGGATTGAAAGCCCGCCTGACTGCCCCCTATGTAACAGCTGCTTAAGATACATCCAAAGTAGACTAAGTTAATGTATGCAACACCTGAAATGTAACGATGCACTGGTAACGTATTTTGTTATTGTAAGTGAATGATTTTCTGTTTGAGCAAAACATTCATCGTAACTATATGACCTCCTGGTAAAGCTAACTCAGTAATACAGTGGGTAAAGATTTTTTAACAGTAGGTGTGGTAAAACATCAATCGCTTTTGGAAAAAAAAAAAAGAAAGTTACTTTTAGCCATTTAACATGAAGAAATTACAACATTACACATTATAATCAAATTTTCATTATTTGTTTCAGCTACTTTACACCTATGTGACACTAAAAACTCCCTGAGCCCTGTGTTTTTGCGTAATGTGGAGATTTTTCTGCCTGCCTCTAAAATGTGTAGACAGCCAATCACCAGCATTGTAGATAGATCTTGGTACAAGCATACTGTACGCTTTTTGGCTCACTGACATGAGATGAGATGAGATTTACTCCTTAGGTATTGAAATTTGGTATTAAATGACAAGGGATCTTTTTTTGACGTGATGCAATAGAGGCTGTTTGGGTCGGTGCCTAAAAAGTATCACAGCACACAAGCCCTATGCGACACACACTTGTTTCCACACTAACCTGTATCTGGTGGAGTCTACATCTGTTTCATCCAAACAAGTCTCCAGTGTGTGACTCTCACTGTCCTGAGACACCTGGTCATCTGTGGAGTCTGCTGTTGTAAGATGCTGCCAATCAGAGGGAGACAGACCAAAGTTAGTAATTGTTCTTGTCTGTCTGTGCTGAATGTTCAATTCCAAAGAATCATGTTTGCTCAATTAACATATATGTGTTGTGTTTACCTGCTGTATCTTGTGTATGATAAAGTAACGTTCATTGCACAGAACAGTAGATGTCTCTCTGTACTGTTTAGTCAGGAGGTTGAGCCAATGAGTCAGTCCATCCACCATGGCCAGAACTATGGCCAATAAGAAGCGCAGGATATCCAAGATCCTCTGAACCATCTCCCCGTGACCTGCAGCACACAGACAGAGAGATCGGAAAAAAGGAGGAGAGAAGGACAGGTGATTCAGTATAGGAAGCAAACTGACTGACGAAGGTTTCTTAGAACCTGCTAAATGTACAATTTAGCAGGTTCTAAGAAACCTTCATCTACTCTGTGCACTTTTGCTATACTATATTAATTATAACTTCATCAACCTGGAACATATTTTCCTATGTATTTGTGTCTAAGTGACCAATGGGAACAACAATCTTTAAAATTCAGCCAGTATTAAGCAAGACCGCTGAAGTCGGCAGCAGTGAAACACGCTGCAATGTAACGTTAATGGACAATTTCAACTTCGTTCACTAAAAGCGTTATTTTTTGCCACAGACATGGTGTCTGACAACATTATGGAAAGGATCGCTACAGAGGTCGAGCTTTCTGTTAAAGAGTAAGATTTTTTATTTAACCAGAAACCAAAAACCAAAACCACTATAGCCAAACCCTCCAAACGGTAATTTAATAATAATAAAAAACACAATTCAGACAGAAACAAAATGAAACCATAAAAAACTGTCTTGGTTTCTCTTTTCACTATTCAATGCATGTTAATGGTAAATACAGCTCCTTTAGAGGATGACGCACATTTGCCCTATATGATTACATTGCAGCTTGGGGCACGGCTGCCGGTTACAGCGTTCAATACTGAACCAATTTTAAAGATTATTTTTCACATTAGTTACTTGTACACCAATGTATGGTAAAATAGGGTCCAGCTTGAAAAAAAACGAAGTTACCCTTTAATGCTTCTGCCAGTTGAAATAATTTAAAAATTGAGCGCAGCGCTCTGCCACAATTTCAAAGCAGTGTTTCACATCAAGGGTAGGGCCTCCTCCGAGTTGTCTCCACCGCTCCCCCCAAAAGTAATCATGGAACAGGCAGCGCAGAGCCGTTTTACCGCAGATCATGTGAAGGCAGCGTTAAGACTAATTGCTTTCTGAACACACAACCAAAACGCTGAAAGTGCCTGTTAGTTACGCATAGAAAGCCATTCATTCACCACACACTGTAAAATGGAAACAACAACAACAGCATGTTGTCATGGTGAAAGCTAAAAAAATGTTAACTAACCAGACTCCTGTTCTTCTGGCTCCTCTTCTTGAAGCCCAGGCTCCTCAAACACATCATTGTCACCACAACCTGCACATATTAATATAAAACGTACACTTTACAAATTATTCAGCAATTAGAGTAAAATATATATTTTGAAAGAGGGCTTGTGGTCAGAGATGGCAAAAGTACTCACTTCCCGTACTCAAGTAGAAATACAGATAATTGTGTAAAAAAATACTCTGGTAAAAGTAGAAGTACTGATTTACCTTCTTTACTCAAGTAAAAGTAACAAAGTAGATGCTTGGAAATTTACTTAAAGTATAAAAGTAAAAGTAGCCTTGCGAACGACAAAGCTACCTGGACCAGACAGATGTTACTAGAGAGCACGCTGAGAAACTACAGTGGACATGGAATAAAGGCTCTTTATGCCATTGGCTACATTTTAAATGGTTGTCTGCCAACAGGCCTAAAACATATATCTTATTTATTGTGACAGAGACTGGGACTCCAGGTTAGTAAGATTCTGACCGAGTAGCAAGATATGAATTCAAGTGTTATTTTGTGAGAAGTCTGTGTATGTTCCCATCCAATTAGATTCAATTTGGTATTGATGACGCAAAAATAATAACTAACTTCAGTGAAATTCTTTGAAATTTAGTGAGGACTAGATTAGGACTGGATTTAAAGCTGATTCTGGTTTCCAACTTGGCCCCAGGTGTGTCTGTTAAAACACCAACGGAGACAACTTCTCTTTGTTGATGCTTCATTACAGTCAAGCATCAGTATAAACATGGGGGGGGGGGGGGGGGTAGCTCTGCAATGGCTGTGTGTGTGGTAATAAAAGAAATATATAACATTGCAAAGGCTACCATATACAATGCATAGGAATTATGTGTGCTAGTAAATAATAAAAATAAACCCACTATTAATTACACAATCTTATGAGCAAGGACGTTCAACAATCGCCATTATATCGAATCAACAGAAAAAGGTGTAACCTAGGTAACTAACAGGTGATGAACAAAAGCAGGCTAACTTTTAAATTTGCCGGTACTATAGACCAGTACAACAACAGGCTTAAATGAAGTGACAACATAAGTTTTATGACTTACAGTTCTCAAAGACACACATGATCTCAACTGGTTATCCTCTGGACAACTCGTCTCGTTTTTCTTTTCTCTCACTTTTTTCTCCATGTGCCGTGCACGCCCGCTCGCGGTGTGAGGTGCGTGTCCGTGTTATTCTCCAACATGCGCTCACAATCACACCTGATAGACGACCTTATGTACAAAACTAAAGTAACGAGCCAATTTTGTAAAATGTAAGGAGTAGAAAGTACCAATATTCGTGTTAAAATGTAAGGAGTAAAAGTAAAAAGTTGCCAAAAACATAAATAGTAAAGTAAAAATATCTGAAAAATCTACTTGAGTACAGGAACGAAGTATTTGTAGTTCGTTACTTCCCATCTCTGCTTGTGGTTCATGTAAGGGGCAAAGCAAGCCTTTTGTCTTCTCTTTTTGTAATGTTTTTGTTAGTCTTTATGATTACTAAGCGGTATATACGCATTTGGATTAGATTTAACTTTGTAATCCCCCTAGTGAGACAACAAAATGCAGTTGCTGTAGCACCTAACTAGAAGTGCAAAAAACTGTAATGCAGAGTTCAGCGAGGTGGAAGCTGAGAGGAAGACGATGCATCTGTGCCTGCTGGTTCTGGAACAGAGATTCCTAGGCTGAATCTCACATCCTCTAATTAACAGCTCTTCGGTCCTCGGCTAAACCGGAAGATGTTCAGGCCTTCCTTCCTAAAGGCCGTCTCAAAGCTCTTATTCCTGCCCCGAGGAATGAGGAGCGAGCATCGAGGAGGGATCTTCGAGGAGCTATGAACGAGGATACACAAGAGCAGTCTTTCTGAAGCTGTACAGCTGAAAGCCCTAACTCCGCCCATATAGCTGACCAATTCACAGGGAAGTGACACTTAAGATGAAAGGATGTCTCATCCTTCTAAAACATATTTCCTTTCACTATTTCACTCTCATACTTTCCTCTTCCATCCTCTTTTTTTAAATTTTTTTTAGGTTCACTGAAAGGAAGCCTCTCTTTTGCAGGAATGCCTTGATCACATTCACAGTTACCCATTCATACCTGTAAGTTGCCAGAATATAGTTAAAAACTCTGATATATTGTTGATTTCAACTTCTTTTTCTTAAGATAGCTCAGGCTGTTCATCATCTGTACTGTAAATAGATTGTTTATAATGTACTTATACCCCTCTACGCTGAAGGATAGAGAGAGTTGTTATTAATCAGTTATTATACAATGGTTTTAACTGGTTCGACCCACTTAAAATACAATTGGGCTGTATGTGGCCCATGAACTAAAATTAGTTTGACACCCATGACTTACGCTAAGATTGCCCTTAAATTAAATTTAAATTTAAATTTCGAAAAAAAAAACGTGTTTCAAAAAATCACCATACAGATTTCCTTAGGATGTTGTTAGGGAAAACGCCCTTTATCTAAAAGTGTTTTCCCTGAGCTGCTCAAGTATTACCTTATGCGTTGCTAGAAAGTCCTTAGTGACCATTTACCTCAGAAATTTTAGGGGACCACTACCAGTCTCTTAAAAGTGAAATAATTTGTGGAACATAAGACAATAGCTAAAATCTTTGTGATCAAAGAAAAAGAGGCAATATCAATTTGAATATTGCTAGAAAAGCATTTTGGCAGAACATTCAGATGTCACAGTGAAGTTACCTTTAGGGTATAAATAGTCAGCACTTCGTTATTTTATCCTATGAGACATTTGTGTGAAGAGAGGCGTTCCTGAGATATTTCGTTTACAAAACTGAAGATGGACTGATGGCTGGAAGAACCGGCAGACAAACGAAAAACATACTGCCTCTGGCCACGGCTGTTGCTGGCACATAAAACATACAGACATAAAACATACAGACATAAAACATACAGACATAAATGTCTCCACATTTAAGAGTAGGCTTAAGACTTTCCTTTTTGATAAAGCTTATAGTTAGGGCATAGAATCGAATATTGTTAGGGAGTAGTAGTTAGTCACATAGTTTTCAGATTTATCTATCATATAATAGAACTAAAGGGAGACTTGGCATACAGCCCGTCCGTTGGGGGAGTTCCGGCCCGGCCGGGCTGACTCTCTTTACCTCGTCTCTCTTGGTTTTGTTGTAATAATAGTTTTAGACAGCTTGGACTTAGTTGATACACTAGTTAGGGCATAGAATCGAATATTTTTAGGGAGTAGTAGTTCACATAGTTTTCAGATTTATCTATCATATAATCAAGAATATAATAGAACTAAAGGGAGACTGGCATCCAGCCGGCCGGTTGGGGAGAGTTCTGGCCCGTCGGGCTGGAGCTCTCTTTACCTCGCTCTCTTGGTTTTGTTGTATAGTTTTAGACAGCTTGACTTTTTTGATACACTATTTAGGGCATAGAATCGAATATTGTTAGGGAGTAGTAGTTAGTCACATAGTTTTCAGATTTATCTATCATATAATCAAGAATATAATAGAACTAAAGGGAGACTTGGCATACAGCCCGATCCGGTTGGGGAGAGTTCTGGCCCGGCTGGGCTGGAGCTCTCTTTACCTCGTCTCTCTTGGTTTTGTTGTAATAGTTTTAGACAGCTGGGGACTTATTTTGATACACTGATCTCCTCTCTCTTCTATCTTTCCATCTTTCCATTTATGTGCATCCATGTCCCAGAAATGCTTGTTACTAACCTAGCTCTGGGGAGTCATTCCCCAGAGTCCTTATGTTCTTTTTTCCCCAGCATGTTCCCTTGGATCAGAGAGGCTCCGAAATCAGGGTAGCAGCTATCGCCATGGTCCCGCTACACGTTCTGTGATGCCATGTTCAACTGCTACACTGCGGTGCCCAGCTACGTCCTGCTCTGTCCTGCTACGTCCTGCTACGTCCTGCTACGTCTGCTACGTCCTGCTGTGCCTTGTAATGCCGAACACGTCCTGCTATGCCATGAACTACTACAAAGAACTGCTACAAACTACTAATTTTTTCTTTTGTTATTGCCACTCTTCATTCTAACCCCAACCGGCCCGTCAGACACCGCCTACCAAGAGCCTGGGTCTGACCGAGGTTTTCTGCCTAAAGAGTTTTTCCTCGCCACTGTCGCACTGTTGCTTGCTCTGGAGGAAACCACTAGAACTGTTGGTCCTGTAAATTCTGGAGTTTGGTCTATCTGTAAGTGTCTTGAGATAAGCTCTTGTTATGAATTGATACTATAAATAAAATTGAATTGAATTGAATTGAAATTGAATAAAACATACAGACACAAAACAGACATAAAAGGGAGTGATGTAAGAATATCTAACCTGTTACAGAATAAGCCTCCTGTGAATCCACTCCTCCTTCTCCCTCTTTCTCTTTTCTCTCAATCCTCTTCAACTGTTTCTGGTGTCTCTGACGTTCTCTCAAAGCTGTTTTCACACTGCTCACCCACGCCTGGTAAGCCAACTGAGGGGGAAGAAACAACACAATAAACATATGAAAATTAGAGTTTCAACAAAGCATGTTCACCATTGCAGTGTTTAACATTTCAATTTTTTTTTATAAACACTTAAACTGTAAGCCATATACAACATCAGTTAATTGTTTAACAAACAGATTTTGTTAACATGTGACTCAATATGGCTTTACAACTGTCTACTGTAGCAATCTGATAATGGACTGTCTCTGCTCATGTTGTAGGTCCACTGCTGTGTTTGTCCACACACTCTACAATACAGCTGGTAGTAAACTGCACATTGGCATGCATTATGACAAACACGTCAATATAAAACTGACTCCCATTGAAATGCTACATGGATATATTATATCCAGTAAGTGAATACATTTTGTGAGTCAGTTGTGTGTCTGACCTGAGAGGCGGTCTGCTTCTGAGGCTTCTGTTCTTCAGACTCCTCTTCATCCTCAGTATCTGATTCAAACAGGTAGTACTCTCCGGAATGCAGCACTGTGAGTAGAAGAAACGTATAACAATGTCATCTCTATCACTATATGAAGATGATCAAAAGTTAGAAAAGAAGAACTACTTGTCCTTGCTGTAATTCAAGACAAAACGGAGTGTTTGTCATACCTGTAGCATGGTCCATCCACGGCTGGTGCCACTTTTTCTTTTTGGAACTTTTCTTGTCTGTCTGGTTGTCTGGAGGGAAACAAGATAAGGGTTTAGATTAGATAGAGTAAGTGCTACTTAATTATTTACTGATCAAAAAAAGGCAAAGCGCATTTTCTGCGTGCAACAAATACATGCAAAGTCAATTACGCAATAGACGTAAATTTGCGCAAATATGTGTGTGTTGAAATGTTTCAACTTGGGTGAAAGATTTGTTTGACGCTGGGTCACAAAAGCATATCAATGTTAAAATTCTCCTGTTGTTGCAGAGAAATGAAGAACTAACTGTCTAATTACCAAACTAATTGTCGTTGTCTATGGGCACCCAGAGCTCTACGAATTAATGTCAGCACTTTACAGAGTACAGAACAAAAAATAAGAAGGCTTGGAGAAAAGTAAGTGAAGCCATAGGACTGAAAGTTTTGAAAATATTGAACACACCTAATACATAAATATGTAAATATAACCCGAGAGTGGTGCTAATGTGAAGGCCATTGGATCATAAAATTAAATGGTTTATCTTTATGGAAACATGAATGTGCCCTGTAGAGTTCATGTTATATTGCCTATAAGATATTTATGATAGTTATATAGCACCTTTAAATAACAAAGTTGCAACAGGCTTTAAAATAAACAATTATATAGTATATATATCAGGGTTGCAACCCTGGCCGTTGTTGCTCCCCTCTGTTTGTACTTGGTGCCCTTCTGAAAATCGTATGCCCATCGGCCACTGTGGCATTGGTGAACATCTCCATGGACCCGCTTTTCTTCCTGCGCTGCCTCTCTGCCATCTCGTGTCAAGTCCGCCCCGGTAATGCTCATGTGCTCGATTTGACAAACCAAAACGTGTGGTGTGACAATAAAAATACAAGTGTGATAGAGTTCTTGTCGTTGTTACTGCGTGTGGGCAACCCTCAGCAGAGATGAGAAAGAAAACTAGTTTAAAACTAGTCTAAACTACTTTTCTAACTGCTTGCAGAATATTTTCACAGTCAACGAGTAAACTAGTGAGTCCTACCAGCAATCTCGCTCACGTGAGAATCGTCACTTGTTTTGTGTCCACCTCTGTACTTCTGCTGCTTGGAGCGAATTCTCTGCATCCTGAGAGAGGGCAGGCGACACAATAATTAAATTCATTAACTTAAGAAATATTTGCTGTGGGCTAATGTAAAGCAATGTATTCTATCTATATCTACCTGGTGCCTACCATGGTATATTTTGGTCAGGTGTCACCTCCAATACACAAATGTAAGTAATTTGGTTAGGGCAAGCGTTTTTTTCTTTTTTTATTAGCCAGGTGTGCCCTGAGCAATGAGCCACATATACATTATGCTTGTGTAATTGTTTATTATACAGATTTTTTAGTTAAAAAAGTGGACCGGGCATTTTAATGACTTTGATGCTGTAAAAGATGTGTGTACCAAATTGAGCCAGATTACACATTATTTTTTATTAATTTATAAGCCCCTTAACTTTAAGAGCTAATAATTTGTTTTGGCCAATAACTCAATGCATTTAAATGGGTAATTTGCAATTGCGATATCTCAGCCATAGAAATTGCCATCGACATGAAACTTGTGATGCTGCCGCAAGCAGGCTTGGACCCCGTTATAACGGCTTGCAGTTCTAGTTATGATTTGATACTATAAATAAAATAAAACTGAGTGAAATTGAAACCCCACCCGAAGGTTTCTTTCCTTTCAGAAAGTACTACCCCCAAATCAGGGACTTTTTGGTAAAATGTCCCGGAAAAATATGCCCAGAACTTAATTTAGACCCTGGTCCCTCCGGTTGAAGAGCAATGAGTTCCTCAGAAGGACTCTAGTTCAGGGCGAAAGTTCCTGAGGTTGAAAGGCAACCCTAGTGTCTTCACCTGCTATCAGCCTGTGTTGTAGGCAACTTAAGGCACAATACTCAATTTTTAAGAATTTCATCATCCAGCTCCCAAAAGCAAATTTCATCAGCTGCACTTACTAAATGGTGAATACTTACGATCTCTTGAGTTGTGACAGAGACTTCTTCTCGGCTTGTTGGTAGAACTTAATGTTCTTCACGATACTGGCTCTAAAGAGCTCAAAACCCCTGGAGGGAAGAAACAGCTGTCATTACATTTGTTAGCCAAGTGGTACTTGAGTCTCACTACTCCATTGGTAATTCGTATATTTTTCCTTTAATAATCTGGTTGCCCCTAGCATTGGAACCACTGCATAAGCTTCCACATTCACAGTCAGTGAATCAGTTTTTTGTGTCTTACCTCGAGGCCTGTTTGGCAGAAGCCTGCAGCTCTGCCGTCACATGCACGAAGTAGTAACTGAGGAAGACCCTCCTCTGCAGCAACAGGCAGAGAAAACAGATACTGTCCCATATGATCCCGGCCTCTTCTACCGGCAGGCTGCAGGTCTTGTCACTCACTGCTTTCGCTGTCAGAAAAACCCCCAACATACTATGATACCTAATACTAAAATAAAAAAGGCATTCTGCAGAACATAACAATCTGTAACTGCTTCTGTCAGGTGTGGCTTTCTGATAAACAGCATGTGAGTGCAATTTTGTTACTTCAAGGACTATAAGCACATAGCATTATAGCTATGCGTCATATATATAGATAGAAAATCCATCTTACATTGAAAATCTGATTGAAATCACCTTTGTTTAACTCTATAGCTATAGATACTATAAATACCTAATGTATACACGGTCATTGTTGGTGGTGTATTCATATTCATATTATTAATATTATTAAAGCACTTACGGTCATAGTATCCTTTTACCGTGCAAACCAGGCTGAAGAGTTGAATCACCCAACAGAAGCCCTTCTGCATCTCAAACACAAACACACATGCCAGGATCTGGAACACACACACACACACACGCACAAAGAAATACACAATTCAGTGTTTTTTTCACTTGCATGCATCTGTCTAGATTGTTTTTCAAACTTCATAACAATGGCATTCCATTATCCATAGATAATAGAATAGAATAGTGTTATTATCAACAGTGGTAATTGTACTACAATACTTTTCAATTTGTTTAATGTGAGCAATTCTTTTGTAAATTATAAACTAGAATGGCACTCGGAGAGCGCAGTCCTCCACCTAAGCCCTGTTTCTCAATGTGGATGCATTGTGAACTTTCACGGTCAGGAACTTATTTTTCCGATTATTCCGACAACGACACAGATAAGGCTGACCTCTACAGAGAGGTGGTCAGAGCCAAGACAAGACCAGGGCAGGTCAAGACCAAGTCAAGACCAAGACCATATTTGTGTTAGACAGCCAGAGCTTCTTCTTCTGTCTCAGCATTCACTGTCTTGGGAGTGTGTGTAAAGGGGGCAAGGAGAGGGAGGTTTACGGTAACAAATTTCAAATTAGATGTGAGTCAAGTTTTACCACATATGCCTGAATCACAAAATGCCCAGGCAATTTAGCAAAATCCCTGCAATTCGTCTATCTGAGACAAGACAGAGGGAAAATGCGGGCGATTCCGAGATGATACCGAGACCTTCAAAAATTAGTCACTGTCAAGACAACAACCTACATCTCAACGTCAGCAAAACAGGGGAGCTGATTGTGGACTACAGGAAGCAACAGAGAGAAAGACAAGCCCCCATCTCCATCAACAGGACTAGGATGGAGAAAGTCAGCAGCTTCAGGTTCCTCGAACCGTCATAGTTACAAACCATTAGACTGCTGAACTCCTGAGCTCTCCAGCTCATCGCTATGACACGTACACCGCACTGATACATGTTTTACTATCTGGTAACATCTTCATATACAGTATGTTTATGTGTATACATATATATATATATACTCCCAAAACTTCCATTTCCTGAGCCACATTAACCAGCTACGACTGGGGATCCTGAGGCGTTCCCAGGCTAGGTTGGAGATATAATCTCTCCACCTAGTCCTGGGTCTTCCCCGAAGCCTCCTCCCAGCTGGACGTGCCTGGAACACCTCCCTAGGGAGGCGCCCAGGAGGCATCCTTACTAGATGCCTGAACCCCCTGAACTGGCTCCTTTCAACGCGAAGGAGCAGCGGCTCTACTCCGAGCTCCTCTCGGATGACTGAGCTTCTCACCCTATCTCTAAGGGAGACGCCAGCCACCCTCCTGAGGAAACCCATTTCGGCCGCTTCTACCCTGTTCTGACACTCTGATCCAGTTCTTATTATGCATATTATATTTTGTCGTCCCACGTTGTGCTTCCATTATTACAGCAAAATCAGGTTCAAAATGTAATCACCATCCAGTAACTTATTTAATAAATTACTAGGACAATAAGTCAGAGGAACCAAGCCCCCCCGCCCACAAAAGCTGCAAACTAGCACTCAATGATGAGCTTTATACTTACTGATAACATATTTTTAGATATAATGACTGCCACGTTGTAGATAATGAGACAGTCCCACAGGGCAAGGCAGGTCCTGGATGATTTGACCAATAGCTTGGTCCCAAACAGCAGAAAAAAGAAGCAGGCGAGCAGGTAGCCCAATCCAAACACAGAGATCCTGGTTGCCCCGGTGATGAAGACCACTGACAGCACAAACCAGAAGAGGTGACGAAACACCAAGATTTTAGCCATGTCCAGGTAACTCCTGGAGGAGGAAAAGAAATATTTCATGTCCAAACATTACAAATTTGATCAAAAACCTATGCATGGCAAAGATAGCGTAACAATTCTTGGCTTATTTTCCCAAAAGTGTAAACGCAAAACATAAAACCTCTAACACAAAATGGTAAACTCTACAAGTCCCTACTGTTAAATCTCTTTCCAAAATGTTTTTGTTCAAAATGACACACACGCCATGTGAATAGATCTGTCTGCTCAACACAAAGACCACCATGAATCTCCCATCAGTGGGTTTATGCCTTTTGAAATTCTCAGTGTTACGTTGTAGCCGGTTATAAAAGATTGTCACATTAATGTATACCTCCTCAAATATGAATCAACAAACACACAAATGGAATACAGTAACAAAAACATTGCCATTTATTTGCAAAATGCAGTATTTTTGAACACTTATGTTTTGGATGTACCACTTTCCTTATCCAAGAGGAGAAAACCAGGAAAACATGCAGTAAGGTTTTACTGTCCAAAAATTACGAATGAAAGTGGCTAATACTTTCCAAACTCTAAACACAAAAAGACAAAAAAATATGCAAAATGTCAGACAGAAGAAATCAAGCTGCAGCCCGCCTCCTATTTTGGTCTGGCCACAGCACCTCATCCACATTACAAGTGATGTTCTCCCTGGCTAAACAGAATCTTCTGGCATGACGGATCACCACATTTATCTGAGGCCGTAGAGTGCTAAAGCTCCGATTGTGCACAATTGAGCAACTACTGTTTACACCTGTTTGGATTGGGTGTTGTCAATTGGTCTATAGAGCTTGGCATTATGATTGGTGATGCTTTCCAAATGGTCTACAGAGATTTTAATTTTAAATGTTGTGCCTAATCTAGACAACTGTTTGCAGTCTTACAGAATTGGACACTGAGTGTTATGCAGGAATTGAATTTTGCAGACTTGGTTTAGGGATTTGGTACATAAGTTTCAGGTTTTGGTGATTGCGTGTCAAATTCCAATTTTGGTGAGTAAACAATTGGGGAAAACTGTAATGGGCAATTGCACACCTTCAATTTATGTCGACTAAAAGTTCTGTTTTAACATTGACAGGCTCAGATTATATTATGGATAGGATTCCTACAGGGATAGACCTTTTTTTTAAAGAGTAAGATCATTTTTGTTTCACATGAAACTGTCCTGAAATCTCTATTGCCTAACCCATCAGAATCCATTTAAATAAACAGTAATTTTATTATTGTTTTTCAAAAGTTTGTCTTTCCAACCTTCCAATAATCACCACTCTGGTTTGGTTGAACTAAACTCTTAATTCACCCATTTACATGTGGACATATGCTGGCTCTTTACACGTTAAAAGTTTTGTTTATTTAGCTGGAGTCTGGTGAGATTGGCGATAGCAACTTTGGAGTTGTGTCATGTTAAACAAAAAGGATGTTACTGTTTGACAAAAAGGTCTGTCTCTGTAGGGATCTTTTTGCATAATGTTGTCAGACACTTATAATAACAATCTAAGTCTGTCAGTGGCAAAAACAGCACTTTTAATGGACGGAAATAGACGATCCGTATTTGCCCAATATTATTACACTGTAGCCCGGTTTGCAGCTGTGGGTTATAGCGTTCTCTCTCAATACTGAACCAGAGACGAAGATTTTTGTTCACATTAGCGCAAGTCCAACTTCCGTTTCTTTAAGATTCAAATTTGCATTTTGCATTTGCTACTCTTCATGAGTTTCTATTAATAGTAATTGAACCAACAGCTAAACTATGAAATCACTAATCCCAACTACACATCAACCTGGCCAATATTAACATCTGATCTGAGCTAATAGAAAATACAAATATTTTAATCTTATTGTTTTAATCCTAATTTACCATTTCACACTATGCATGTTTAAAAGTTATTTTTTTTTACTGTAAAAGATTCTTCTTAATAAATATCTTGGCCACAACGTTTTAACAGCTTAATTAAAGAGAACTTTATATGCTTCATAAAGAAAGGTTTGTTTATAATCTAAAAGACAAACAGCGGCAGATATGAAAATGTCAGAACATCAACATCAGAAATGTTCCCTTCCTTAACACTGACTACAGTCAAATGATGTCTCTCTGAAGTGATATGAAGTGAAATGATGACAGGATCACAGCGGACAAACAGCAGGTTCAACTGTAGATGACTGATATATCAGACAGACACGTGCTGTATTTACCTGCAGTTGATGAAGTTGGGTGCGGGGTTAAACAGCCGGCCTTCCATTGGTTCAGGGTGGTCTGTGTTCTCGCCTGCAGCCACCATCCAGTCCTCTGTGTGCTCACACTCAAACACCTTCCACTGCTGGGCTGCACACATCAGCAGGACAAAGTCCGCTATGGACACACACAACAACACCTCACAATTATCATTTTCATCACTGACCGCTGCCACATACTGTAGCACCAATTCTGTTACATACAGCCTGCACATGCTCATTGTACTGTTCCAGTTTATTAAAGCACTCAAAACAGTGCTACAGATGTGCTGCAATGTCTCGCAGATAACAGCACTCTCACTCAACAACCCTCCAGTAACTACAACAATAGAGATTATGTTACTGACCGGCCCGAACGTCTGCTCCACCAAAAACCAGCATGCACACTGACCGTGCATGTGCCATACATTCCTGTGATTGGCAGAGTGATGGGAGATGATTGACTGGCTTTGCTAATCCATAACTCTCAACTGTATGATCAACTGTATGGAAACTGTTTTTAAACTCCCTATTAATTGTAGCACTTTGAGATTTCTTTTTGAAATGTAAAGGGCATTATAAATAAAATTTATTATTATTATTATTATTATTATCATCATTCAAAAAAATGTTTGTGCAGGATTACGGCTGCTGGCGCCACTGATGGTTGAGCATATGTGGCACAGAAAAATAACAGAAGGTCTAGGACGGCGTAGGCAACAGGAGCTGCATGCTGCTCTTCGGCCAGTCTTTGGCTTTGATACAAAATTATATGGCAACGCATAATGGTTATTTTTCAAAATTTTAGTTTTAATTCATCATTTTCTTAGGCCTAAAGTGATTCTTCATTAAGACATTCCAGTCAACTAAAATGTGTGTCATGTCTAATGCGAAATAACGACATTCAAAAAGGACAAGTGATTGACAGGACGTTGTCCCACCATCTGCCTTATTGGTTATATGAGTTAACACATCTTAAGAGGCTGTTTCTTAAACATTTTCTTCTTGCTTTGGTCACCAATATGATATTGTATTTTTGTAAATAAACATTAGCTTAGAAGTTATTTAGGTAACACTTTATTTCTCTTTAGTTTATTAGTCTTATAATGTGTATAAGACTGACATGACACTGTCATTATTACAGGACACCTGTCATGAACATGAGGGAGTCATTTTGAGAATTTCATTCGGTAAATTATGACACTTTTAATGCAAAGTTAGCATTGTTTGAGATCTTTGTCATGACAACTTGACTTAATGAAGACAACAATCTCTGTGTTATTACAATTTCACATTAAACTATACAACATAATCATAAATATGTCATGACAGGTACAATTTTCCATGGG
>NC_045742.1:24915723-24917343 GCF_008692095.1 Etheostoma spectabile
GGGGGGGTTGAATACTTTTGTTTTCATGAATACTTTAGTATTCCGTAAAACCGTCCCACGATTGGATTTCATAAGGGCGAATTGTTAAATTGTTACAATGTAATTTAAAATCTTCTTTAAAAATAAACATAAATAGATATTTAGTATGCTTGTTTTGTCCATATGTGCTTGTGCTGTGTTCTCCAAGTTGTAGGCCAGGTCTCATCTGCTACAATAATTTTTTTTTTTGCCCCCTCTGGCTCGAATGTCAAACTCCGCCTATGCCTCTAGAGGGCAGTAGCAAAGATTCTAGAGCAAATGTGATACCTATATGCTAAAATAACTGAGGAAGCCTAGTGACAAGTTCAACCAGTTCATGTGTTGAATTTGTTGTTACCCATAGGGCTTTGTTGAATGGTCTCAATGTTTTATTGATTTATTTCATGTGAATACTAGTTTACTAGAGGAGTAACTTAATATTTGAAGTAATGCAATAATGCAGGGAGTGTGCATTTATATTCCATGTTATTGTGTTTTCACAACAACGTTAGTGAGTAACTCTACTGAAATGGCCACCATAACAGTGGAGTGTAATGCATAAGATTAGAAATCAGAGGTTAACTCTTGTTAGCTATGGCTGAAAAGAACAAACAATGTGTATCTATGCATGTGAGAAATTAAAAGGCTGATCTCAGATACTGTTTAATTCTGGAAAGATTCTTAAATTATAAGAATGTGAAGAACTTAAAATATTGTGGGGTAAAAAGAAAATGCGTTCAGTTATACTTCACAATAATCAACATAATCCATTTAATTCTGTTAAAATACTTTAAATTTTCAAAGGGTAAAAACTTTAAGATGAGTGTTTGATAAGTGGGCCTATCATTACATATATATATATATGACAGGTTATGTTGTCTAGGTTAATAATAATAACCTTGACAACATAACCTGTATAACGATAGGTTGTACTGTCTTGCTTAAATCAAGTTGTCACAACTCAGAGATTGTTGTCTTTGAAACACTCAAAATGACTCTTTAATGATCATGACAAATGTCATGTCAGTTGTTTTTTAATCCCTTATGTCAGATATTTTTTAATCCCCCATTGGGGTAATTCAATTTTTACACTGTTGTTTGAAATACACACATGCACAACATGTGGACACACATTAGTAGGGAGGTGTCAAGTGTCATTCAGCATAGTGAATTTAGTAAGACAACAGTAAACATTAAGGGAATGTTGAGTTTAAAAACAGCATCGACAGCTATTTAAAACATGATCAGATCAGAAAACACTGAGGCTTTCTACTAAAGTATAATCAGACTGATACACTCCCAGACACACACACTGACCTATAAGGTTTTTGGAGTTAGGCACAGTGTAGAAGTCAGGCAGATAGATCCATTTAATGAGAGCCGAGTTAATCAACACTGGGGTGTTCCACCGCCATGGGTAGTCTGTAGGAAAACACAAGAAAGACATGTAGGTAGGCGTACAGGCTTTAGAATTGTATAATAATTGTAAAATAGTGTAACTACTGTACACTATTTAACAATTCTACAATTCTACAATTATACATTTCTACAGTTGTTTACAACATACAGTAGAGATGTGTAGTAGAGTACAGATGCCAATTC
>NC_045742.1:24917353-24922489 GCF_008692095.1 Etheostoma spectabile
CCCCCCCACCCCTTCCTCAAAGTATTTTTTTCACCCTTTTATTGATGGACAGTGTACACTGTGTGAGAAATTCTTTGCTCCAAGTGATAATGTTAGTAGGAAATTTAACACTACAGTAGGCTATATGCCAAAAAAACATTTGCACAAAGCAAGCTGATCCACTTTTCCATGTTGATTAGAGCATTTTATAATGAGAAGAAATAATGGGACAAAAAGAAATCAAGGGACATTAAAAATAGATAAATATGTGCAAATAACTGCGATTAATTGCGAGTTAACTATGACATGAATGCGATTAATCGCAATTGAATATTTTAATTGTTTGAAAGCACTAAACGTTACATATCAAAGAGACATGCAGGGCTGACTTCAGTTTGCGTCTCATAGGAAGAAAGAAGAAGCTGAAAATGTAATGGTGTGATTTTATGAAATTCTTATCGGAAAAAGTTCAGGAATTGTTCAGGAACTGGTATCGAAGTCACAGAATCAGTATTGCTAAGGGTACTTGAACTTGAATGATACCCAACCCTAGATACATATATCCATAAACAATAATTGTGCTATTCACTTACAGAGGCTCTACCCAATCGCCAGCAATAGTAGAACACACTGTTGTCTATTATAATGTAATCTAGAACAGAGATCTTCAATAGGGGGTCTAGTGGGTCCTCAAATTTACTCCAGGGGGCCCACCAAATTTTTGTAAATTTTTTGAAAGTTTTTCAAAAGTTCCAATGTTCATGTCTTAACTATAAATCAGCCTATTTGTGAAAAACATTAATGATATGGCCTAAAGGTAGGGAGTCACTATGGCAGCCTTCCACAGATACAGTTAATCTCAAGGATTCAAGCAATGATTTATAAAACCATGCCAACTATAAGTATTTACGCAGCTTAGTATTCCATGAATTAAAAGTATTTGTAGTTAGGCTTTAGGCCGCCCACATTTTATTGTAGGCAAAGTTTAATAAGCAACTTCCTTTTATACAATATATGTATTAGGGGGTCCCTGCTCCATCTTTCTCTTAGTTAAGGGGTCCTTGGCTAAAACTGTTTTGAAGACCCCCAATCTAGATGCACTTACTGTAGCTGCATATAAGGTCTCACCTATACAGAGCGCCGGCGGTATGCCCACACACAGGAGATACTGGTAGATCATGAAGATAGACAGAAAGAGACAATATCTGGGCCAGATCCTGGCGATAGCTGCCCGCCGCCGCCTCACCAAGAGGGCAACCAACCAGCAACCATGGATTATCACCAAGAAGTTCATCCGCTGGCCAATCACATTCACCATCATCAGGAAGCAAATCTTTAAAAAAGAGGGTACCTTTTTTTAGAGATTTAAATAAAATTTAAACAAAATATAATATAACTACAAACATTAATGGAGTTGGAACATTGTGTAAACGTAAATAAAAACAGAATACAATAATTTGCAAATCCTTTCAAACCTATATTCAATTGAATACACTGCAAAGACAAGATATTAAAAAAAAAAATAGATTGTAAATAAAGGAAACATTATTTAACACTCAACTCAACTGTTATAAAGTTTACTTTTACAATTATTTTTAGATAAAAGAGATGACATGCTAATGTATATTCCTTTTGTTGACCATACACTACAAAGACAGTATTTTTAAGGTTTAAACTGATAAACCTTATTGTATTTTTGCAAATATTCAATCGCTTTGAAGGTGATGTCTGCAACAGGTTCCAAAAAAGCTGAGACAGAGGCAACAAAAGACTGCGAAAGTTGAGGAATACTCAAAAAATACCAGTTTGTAACATTGCAAAGGTGAACAGGTTAATTGGTCATGATTGGGTTATAAAAGGAGCATCAACCGTTGTCAGTTAACACAGTTTGCAGCTACATCTACAAGTTAAAACTCTACCGTGCAAAGGAAAAGCCATATCAACAACACCCAGAAACACGGATGGCTTTTCTGGGCCCAACTCAACTGAGATGTACTGATACAAGGTGGAAGTGTGCAGTGGTCTGACGAGTCCACATTTCAAATTGTTTTTCAAAGAGGAAAAGGACCATCCAGATTGTTATCAGCACTAAGTTCAAAAGCCAGCTTCTGTGGTTGTATGGGGGTGTGTTAGTGCCCATGGCATAACTTGCACCTGTGAAGTAAAGATAATAATAAAGAGAAGTCTAAGTCTAAGTCTAAGGCACCATTAATGCTGAAAAGTACATACAGGTTTTGGAGCAACATATGCTACCATCCCAGCAACATTTTTTAAAGGGACTTCCCTGCTAATGTCAGCAAGATAATGCCAAGCCACATCCTGGACGTGTTACAACAGCGTGGCTTCATAGTGAAGGAATGTGGGTACTAGACTGGCCAGTCCTGTCTCCCTTTAAAAATGTGTGGAGCAGTAAGATGGGCAAAATATGACAATGGAGACCCCAGACTGTTGAGCAACTGAAATCATTCATCAAGCAAGAATGGGAAAGAATTCCACCTGCAGTGATTCAACAATTAGTGTCCTCAGTTCACAAATGCTTTTTTGGTGTTGTTAAAAGGAAAGGTAATGTAACACAGTGGCACACATGCCCCTGTCCCATCAAATTCAAAATGAGTGAACAGTAAAAAAAATAAAGTTAAAAGTTAAAAGTTCACTACTTTTAACTTTTAACACCAATTGGGCGGCTGTGGCTCAGTGGTAGAGCGGTTGCCTGCCAATCGGAAGGTTGGTGGTTCAATCCCTGCCCCTGCAGTCATTGTCGAAGTGTCCTTGGGCAAGACACTGAACCCTGAGTTGCCCCCGGTGCTGCGCATCGGAGTGTGAATGTGTGTGAATGTATATCTGATGAGCAGGTGGCACCTTGTACGGCAGCCCCGGCCACAGTGTATGAATGTGTGTGAATGGTGAATGTTACCTGTAGATGTAAAAGCGCTTTGAGCAGTTGTTAAGACTGGAAAAGCGCTATATAAATACAGCACATTTACATTTACTACTTAAAACATTAACTATCTTGTCCATGTAGTGTATTCAATTGAATATAGGTTGCAAATCATTGTATTCTGTTTGTATTTACGTTGTACACACCCTCCCAACGCCACTGGAATTGGGGTTTGTAGAGTATCTTTATTGTAGTCATATAAATGTATCTAAAAATGACTGCAATAGTAAACTTTATAAAAGTTCTTATGTTAAATCATTTTTCCTATATTTTCAATCTTTTTTTAATTTTCCTTTTCCAAAAAGCCCTGGTTCAGCGATGAAGTGATCTCTCCCATCTACCTCTAATCCAAACTTGTAGAAGGAGTAATTGAGCAGGTACTTGAAGCAGGGTATGAGGCCCTGGTCTAGAGTGTCCCTGGTAGCGCCGGGGAACAGGGTGCGGATGGTGGGGGGAGATCGCTGGAGCTGACGGTAGTGGTGAGCCTGGTGCCGATACACTGTTGCCTCAAACACCAACAACATCAGCACTATTAAATGGTTCTGCAACAAAAAACATTCAGGACACTAACTCAGTTAAGAGTTCAATTAATTAAGCCTTACCTGGAACAGCAGACTCTACACACAAAGAAAGCGTTTAGGGGCTGGCTGTGTAGCCTCGATAATTTAAGAGTAGTGATTAAAATGCATCTGTGGAACTGGTGAACTTATTTATAGTTCAAACTTTTTTGATTAAACCCTGATGTCTTGCACATGGCTTCATTCATTCAAGAAACAACGACAACCTTCAATCTATCAAGCTACATGCTGAGATGGCAAGTTTTTAATGGAATTGTGCAACAATGTGATGGTGCAACAAGCCAGGCCTGCTTGGTTCTTTAGGGGAATGATTGTAAAGATTTATAAAGAATATGTTTTAAGGCATTTACTATCACAATGGGAGATTTTGGTGAGGATTGCTGGGGACAAAGTAAATGCAAGCAAATGATGTATCCAGCTAATTTACATAGTTCACATTACTGTATTGTGTGAACGGTTATGTTCATTTAGTATTGTATGTGCTGTTTGTTTTTTTGCGGGGTGCAAATGTTCCACGAAAACAAGTTACTTCTTGAGACTTTTTTTTCAGATCTACTGTCGCTGCATCTGGAGCTTAGTGCTGCCCAAGGCTTGGTTTAAAGAAATTCAAATAACCCAGAGTGTTTTTTCTCCTAGACATAGGTCTAGTAAATGCGACACTACCCAAACTACAAGACAATAGACAGGGTTCAAATAACCCTCATGCGGGAGCATAATCTTTGCATTGAACATAGAGTAAACTGTGTTTATATTTACATTATACATTAAGTACAGTACACTGTGTTTATATTGCATATTAATTTTCTTCACAAACCAGGTACAGTAGCATTCATACTGGATCCACGTTATTTATTGAGGAAACATGTATTGTATATACCTTGCTGTATCCCAGTACTGTGGCATCTTTCCTGATGCCAAACCATCTGGCAGGATCCACTGGCTCCTTATACAGAGAGGAGTTCATCATCTCTTCTGGCAGTAGGTTGGTTTCATTTGTTAGAGGCTGTAAAGAAGAATACCTTATAACTGCAGCTCCCACTGGATCACATTACTATCCTGTCAGGTCAAGTTACTCTACAACACCTGCTGTCTCAGCTCATAGAAAAAAACAAGAGAGAGAGAAGAAGCAGTCAGGGCATATGATTGTCATGATGCTAAATGCACTGCTGCCTTCACAGCTCTCTTTTATTTGAACACATCTAGTTTAAAGCTGTGAGCTCGGACAAAGAAACAGTGTGTAACTTACACCTTTATAAATGCTACAGTCCTCTTGGCAATGCTCGCCTTTTGATCAGACACAACTTTAAGGTAGGGCTAGGCAATGCAGAGAAAATCAGATATCGCCATATTTTTTAACAAATACCTTAAAGGTACCTTACCACACAAAACTGTTTTTACTTGCATTTTCTGAAATATGTTAGGTCCATATGCGTTTGTGTTATGTCGTGAATGTGAAAATAAACTGCTACGCCGTCAGTTCTAGACACTGAACAGAAATAGGCGGAAGAATCAGGCCAATTAAAAAAGCTGGTCAGTCTGATGTCATGTTGTCTGAGCTCATTACTAGTCATGAACTCACCCAGCTGCACTGGGAAAAGGATACTGATAGCCAGGCGCTCATTGGCTAGCTGTTAGCCAATC
>NC_045742.1:24922499-24924319 GCF_008692095.1 Etheostoma spectabile
AGCTTAGCTTGTTGAATATTAATGATAACTGGCACAAATGGAGCAGAGTCTTTCTGCAGGCTTTCTATACCACGCTAGAATGGCTTGAAACATGAGTCCATGGTAGAACTGCAGACATTACCACAAAGTAATGAAATACGTGTGGCAGGGTACCTTTAATATTGATATCACAACAATATTGTAGGGTTGACTATTGGTGCTTTCATAATTATTTACACAATAAGATTTGTGGTAAGTGATCATCAATAATATGGATACAAACTAAGTAGTTAAGTCAAATAATTGAACAGCTAGAACAGTGTGGTATCTTCAGAAAATTACATTACTTTACTGTAATAAAGCCGTTAAAACCAGAGAAGGACAACATGCCATATTACGATATCAACAAATGTAAGACAATATCAAATCTTGTATGCTGTTATCCATATATATTACCCAGCCCTACTTTAAGTATAAGCAGACAGAAGAAGAAGAATTCAATGTACAATTTTGGAATTTAATATTCAATGAAAAATACATTCAATATTCAAATGAGCATAAGCCTTAACAGAAAAGGGGTGCAAAACCTATAGAAGTCAACATTTGACCCTATAAGTAAACAGCTTATGTACAAATATTTCAGATATGCAGTTATCCATACAGTTGAATTATTCCTTGTGTAGGACCTGGTTTTCAGATCTTGATTGAAAGTGTAACAACAACACATCTTTAAATGTTATCTATTGTATACCCTACTGTTTTATGGAAGATTCATCTTAAACAATATTACGGTGCATAATGCTGTAACTGATATTTTGTCAAGCTCTGTACTCAAAAACAATTTCAGGTAATTGTACTTTACTTAAGTATTTAAATGTTCTACTCTACTACTACACAATTAATATAATTTATTGTAAAGTTAGTGGTCTGTCTGCCTCTCTGCCTATCTATATTTTTTCCCTTATCCTAAGTATATTGTTGATGCAGAATGTGTGTAAGTGCATGTGTGTCTTACCAGGCTACAGTTACTGGAGTATTCAACAGGGTTGACAACAGTGAGCTGGTACAGCATCTTACACACGATGATGACGCACACCCAGACTGTAGACAGACAGGAAGCCATGGGCCTGAAGCGACCGTAGGGCATTGCCAGAGACCACAACACCACCAGGACGAGGTTCATCACGGATGGCTACGGACAAACACAGAAACAGGACAACATTTAGGTCATATTATACTCGTTCAAAAATAAAGAGCTTTGTGTCAAGTATCAGCTGTGCAGTATTTAATTGCAAACAGAAAAACAAGCTGTTCTGAACGTAGATGAATTACTTGCCCAATACAGAGCTCAAAAATAGTGCACTATTCATTTCCATGAAAGGTGCTCATCCAGCAAATTTGACAAAAAATATAGCTAGAAATATGGATAGATAGATAAATAGATAGATAGATAGATACAGGTATTTATCACGCTCTTTTTGCACACACACTCATTCTTGCCTTTACCTTGGGGCTGCAACTAACGGTAATTGTCATTGTTGATTAATCTGTTGATTATTTTCTTTGATTAATTCATTAGTTGTTTGGCCTATAAAATGTCAGAAAATGGGGGAAAATGTCTACCAGTGTTTCTCAAAGCCCAAGAAGACGTCCTCAAATGACTTTTCTTTTCTTTTTTAACACAAATCAAAGATATTCAGTTTACTGTCACATAAGAGTAAAGAAACTGGAAAATATACACATTTAAAAAGCGCAAAGCAGCACATTTTTTCTTTCTTCAAAAATGTATTCAAACTAGTGTTGTAAATGTGCTGTATGTATATAGCGCTTTTCTAGTCTTA
>NC_045742.1:24924331-24926391 GCF_008692095.1 Etheostoma spectabile
AGCGCTTTTACATCTACAGGATACATTCACCATTCACACACATTCATACACTGTGGCAAAGACCATTTTTTATCACAAGATTAATGTTCTTTTTGGCCTATTCACATGCTGTTGCAACAACTAGTAACTTTCGAAAAACTACAACACCACACCGGATCTAGCTAGACCAGAAACAAAACAACAGGCATGCCACACACACTTGTTTGGGCTTATCTGAATCGTTTTGACAGCACTAACTCAAACCCATTAACCCATTGTCAAAATAAATGGGGATTTACTCAGTAGTTGTCATCTAATCGATTCATTGATTCATTTTTGCAGCTCTACTTTACCTCTTCGAGTGAAACCCACACTGAGAAGAAGGCTACCATTTTGAGGATATGGAGCTCCAGAAGCCTCCAGAGAAACACTTGAACTTTGGTGAGAATGTCAGAGAATCTTCTGGACAGAACCAGTAACCGGTCCATCACCAGACCCCACTTACTGGGCATCATCTCCCCTGAGAAAGGAAAGAGAGGATGGATGAACAAACATAGTGGGAGGGAATTGTCCCGCTCAGTTAAAATTTTACTTAAATAAAGTTGTTGACTATTCTAATAACCACCTGAATACACATCTGGTAAATAAAATAAGATTATTTTCCATAATAAAAAAACTGGTTAGTTTGTAATTTGTAATCGTACACTGTAACAAATTATTGTAAAATACGGGCTTTTTCTTAGAGTAATTGACCGGTCTTCCTAAATACAGTGGAATACTGAAAATGTTGAGGCATTTCAAAATATTACAACATCATACAAATATATATAATATAATACAAAATATTAAAATGAAGCTGCTGTACAATTTTACGGTATTGTACAGTATTTTTTTCTTTTTCAATAGCCAGGTTGAGTCCGCCCACAACTCTTCCGTGCCGTGCTTATACAGCACAGTACCATAAAAAAACTTTTCAGTAAAAAACTGTCATTAGAATTTACAGTAGATTCAGATTCATTTGTAGTTACATACTCTAATTACAGTAAAGAGCAGGTAAATGTAACTGCCGGTATTTTATTGTAAAGCTTATTTATACAGCACAGTATCAAACAAGTTTTTACCGTGGTTACAAATTACAGTAGGAACACTGTAAAATAACAGTGTAGAGCAGTTACAGTGGATATAAAAGGTTACACACCCCTATTAAAAAGCCAAGTTTTAGTGATGTAAAAAAAAATTCTACAAAGATAAATCATGTCAGAACTTTTTCCACTTTTAATGTGACCTATTGTGAAGAATTCAATTGAAAAACAAACTGAAATCTTCAATGTTGAAAAATAAAAAATAAAAACCTTACAATAACCTGGTGTGCACACCCTCTTATAACTGGGGATGTGGCTGTGTTCAGAATTAACCAATCACACTCGTGTTAAATAGAAGTCATTACACACCTCAAATAATTTAAAGTGACTCTGATCACAAATAAATAAAGTTCAGCTGTTCCAGTAGGATTTTCCTGACATTTTCTTAGTTGCATGTCAGAGCAAAAGTCATAGTCCGCAGAGAGATTCCAAACCATCAGAGGGATCTCATTGTTGAAAGAGTCAGGAGAAAGGTACAAAAGAATTTCCAAGGCATTAAATATACCATGGAATATAGAGAAGACAGTCATCATCAAGTGGAGAAAATATGACACAACAGAGACATTACCAAGAACTGGAAGTCCCTCCAAAATTGATGAAAAGACAAGAAGAAAACTGCTCAGGGAGGCATCCAAGAGGCCTACAGCAACATTAAAGGAGCTGCAGTAATTTCTGGCAAGTACTGGCTGTGTGCTACATGTGACAACAATCACCTGTATTATTCATATGAGTGGACTTTGGGGTAAGGGGGCAAGACGGAAGCCTTTTCTTATGAAGAAAAATGACCAAGCCTGGCTGAAGTTTGCAAAAACAAACATCAAGTTTCCCAGAAGCATGTGGGAAAATGTGTTATTGTCTGATAAAACCAAAGTTGAACATTTTGGCCATAATTCCAAAAGATATGTTTGACGCAAA
The DNA here is from genome assembly GCF_008692095.1 of Etheostoma spectabile. Lineage (NCBI taxonomy): Eukaryota > Metazoa > Chordata > Actinopteri > Perciformes > Percidae > Etheostoma > Etheostoma spectabile. Next base: position 24,926,368 of record NC_045742.1, read on the forward strand.
CAACACTGCACATCACCCAAAGAA
>NC_045742.1:24926401-24932653 GCF_008692095.1 Etheostoma spectabile
ACAGTGAAGCATGGTGGTGGCAGCATAATGCTTTGGGGCTGTTTTTCCTCAGCTGGAACCGGGTTCCAAATACCAGGCAACTTTGGCACAAAACCTTCTAGCTTCCGTTAAAAAGATGTAGAGGAAGTTCACCTTTCAGCATAACAACGACCCAAAGCACATCTCCAAATCCACAAAAGCACGGTTTCACCAAAAGAAGATTAATGTTTTGGAATGGCCCGGCCAGAGCCCAGACCTGAATCCAATTGAACATCTGTGGGGTGATATTAAGAGGGCTGTGCACAGGAGATGTTCTCGCAATATGACAGATTTGGAACACTTTTGCAAAGATATGTGGGCAAATATTACCACTTCAAGATGTGCCATGCTAACAGACTCCTACCCAAAAGACTGAATGCTGTAATAAAATCAAAAGATGCTTCAACAAAGTATTTAATGGTGTGCACACTTATGCAACCACGTTATTATACGTTTTTATTTTTATTTTTCCCTCTTTGTTTTTCAGTTGAATTGTTCATGTTTTAGGTCACATTAAAGGTGGAAAAGGTTATGACGTGATTTATCTTTCTCATTTTTTGTACATCACAAAAACCTGGCATTTTAACAGGGGTGTGTGGAATTTTATATGGGAACAATATAATAATTACTAATTTGTGTTTCAATAAGCAACACTTTAGCTGTAAAAATATGTATTTAATATGAACTGCCACTGTTGTTTTTTACCTTCGTCTTCAGATTCCTCATTGATGTTATTCACCAGGTCTTCCTCTTCAACGTCCATTCCCTCCATTCCCACATTAGAGCCAATTGGCTCAGTCCGCTCACTGTTCTTCTTCCTGGAGGAACATTGTCATTTTTGTCATTAGTTGATGCAAAAAGAAAATCGTAGAATTCCTAGGTAGCATGACGAGGGAACACTACGGAGCACCCAAGGTAACATGGACGAAAAAAATAAATAAAATAAAATGTAACTAACCATAAATAAATAAAAAAGAAATTTAAAAAATCCTTTTGTAAACTGACAAAACCCTGACTAAACCTTTTGTAAATCATCATGTAACCACTGTTTGCCAAATTTATTTCAGAATGATTGGGTTAATACCGATACAGTTCCCCTGAAGTCTGAACAAATCAATGTGCTATAGTACTTCCTTCAGTATGTTCTGCACTCCATGATGGCTAGATTAGGTCTGGTTATACTGGAATGATATTTTTTGTGTAAAAGTTAATAGGTCCACTTTTACTTAGTGGTCCTGTGGATTGTTTGGTGTGGAAGACAAAGGGAATCATTAACGCGTCAAGCTTAGGCTTCATTCACCTAACCGACACCCTGTTTATACCCTGTTTTCTTTCTTCTGCCACACTGAAAAACTGTTCATTGTTTATTTATCTTTATATTTGTTTTTTGATCAAAAATCCCTTTCTTTTCTCTTGTTGTAAACATTTTGATAGTTCTGATGACTTGTCTTGAGCACAGTGGCATATCTACACATTTGTCATGTCAAATGGGATTTGGAGTGACTAGCTTACCCTGCACATGATGTGAAACTGAACTCTAACTTAACTTGTGGTTAGCTGAGTGATATCATAGGACGAGGTGTGGAAGGGTTTTTAGCTGACAAAAACTGTATTTACATTGTGGCTTTTTATTTCTCCTTTATCCTCTTTCTGAACCAGGGGCGATTCTAGCCTTTAGGAGGGCACAGCTCCTAATAAGAATGTGACACGGATACATTGCCTTGCAAAAGTGTTAAACCCCTGCTAAATCAGTCATTTCATTAGCCGATAATCTCGTTTTTTGACACTATTAACACTATGATGAAACTAAACCTAACACTTTATAAGTCACAGTAATAATGACCAATTTGTAACAATGTTCTAACATTCAGCAATTTTAGTTGCTTATGTTTCAATTTGGGTTCTAATCGGTGCCATGAAATGAAACGTTACAACCATCTCCTGCTCTCTCTCTGACAGATCAGACAAATTGGGACCCAGCCAAAGGCGGGAGTCTGGCACAACCACCTCCAATTGGCAAAAACTGCGTTTCTGTGGACCCTGTTCTTGTCTGGGCATTAGCTACAGAAACACAGGATATTAAACCTGTTTCAAGCCCTCTGAACCTGTAATTGTTTTTATTATTATAATCAGAGATCAGTCACATGCCAAAAGATACAGTGAAGACACTCATACCCTGATTTTTTCTTTTTCTTTCTTTTTTCACGCTCATTTGATTGTTCCATTCTTCTGTCCCTTTTTAAAGTTTTTTTTTCATTTCATATTATGTAATGTTGAATAATTGTAGGGAACCCAACATGCCAAGCACCTTCAGAGTTTTCTGTACGTCCTTTTTTATTGAATGTATCATTGCTGTTCTTTTAACATGTGCTAAATAAATCAAATCTAACCTTCATTTCACTGTGGCTTTAAACAACAATGTCTAGCAATATGAAAGATGTTTTTTTAAGATTATTTTTGGGCTTTTCTGCCTTTATTTGATAGGACAGCTAGGGGGAAGACATGCAGGAAATCGTCACAGATCGGATTTGAACCCTGGACCTCTGCGTCGAGGCATAAACTTCAGTATATGTGTGCCTGCTCTACCCACTGAGCCAACCCAGCCACACTAAACATGTCTGCGATTGGCCGTGAGTGCTAGGAGTGTGTAGTAGGTATAGTTTACTTGTGTTTAGGGGTAACATGCTCCAGGTCAGTGATTCTCATGAAGGGCTTGTGGAAGTAGTGCAGCTGCAGAATACAGGCAAGCAGGAAGAAGCCAGGGATCAGAATACTGCTGAAGAGTTCAGAGAGAGCAAACGTCTCCAGACCAATCGCTGCCAGCCTGAGAGACGACAGGGGGGGGGGGCACAATTACACCATCATTAGTTCACTTTACCACACATCCAATCTGAAGAACGGTGAAACTGTACACATTGCTCACAGAGTGAAGGGAACACAGGGTTAATAAGAACCCCACAATTTATTTTTGCCCTGCTATATAGCAGGGCAAAAATAAACTGTGGGGTCAACAGCAGGGTTATTATAATACATTAAAATAAACTAAACTTAAAACCTTCAAGAAAAACTAAAACTAAACTGAATTTTTATTGCCAGGTTAAAGAACCATAACTCATTTCAATTTTAGTTTTTTAGCTATAACATAGCTAACACTACTGAAAAAGAGCATGAATTTCTGTTAACTCTTGTGACACTGAACCACAGAAACTGATTGTGCCGTAATTGCTTTACATCGGACACTAAAGTATTAAACATCATACACCATGGCTATTCTCCAACCATGTATTCTATATGTACTGTATATGTAGTTACATCTAAGACATTACACCCGGCCCTGACAAACCAAAGACTACTGTAAAATTAAATCTAAATATGTAAAAAGGAAACTAAACCTTTCTGAAAAACTGAAACTAAATAAAAACTAGCTAACACACTGAGAAATTAATTAAAGCTTAACTAAAATTAAATCCAAAAGTCAGAAATAAAAAACTATAATAACCTGGGTCAACAAGCCTAATTACCTCAATTTGCTTTGTAGTTATGCTTAGGATGTTTGGGGTATGAGGAGTTAAAACAGTCCCTTAGACATGGGTAATGTTTAAATATTATATAACTTTCTATTTAATATAGAAATTACAAAAAGAATGACGGTAAAACCAGCTGAAAGAGACACAGAGACATTTCAGCAGGGTAAAGGAAGACACAAGACAGTCTCAGTCTTTTGTAAAAGAACATACTGTTCTTCTGTAAAACCAGTAAAGTTTCTCCAGTATCCAGGGAAGTCTTCAAACTGGTAAGTGTAGATGGAGATCAGCACCAGCATAGTGTAGGCCACAACAAGCCACCAGAAGAGTTTCAACAGACGCCTCCACAGAGAGTAGTACACCTGGGAAATAGGAACAAGACACTCAATACAAGAGATTTTTGGAAATAACGTTTTGTTTTTGCTTTTAAATATGAATGTGCAAAAACAGTTTGAGGAAGGCACCCGGGTGTGTAATTGTCACAGCCCAACTTTTGGTTACAAACCAAGTACATTTCTAGGATGTCCCTCACTCTGCTTTTCAAACTCCCTTTATGGGAAACAACAACAAACTTTGTGCTAGTAAGCTACATGCTGAAAATGGCAAGGCAGGCCTGCTTGGTTCTTTCGGGGGAATGTTTGTAAAGATTTACAAAGAAAATGTTGTAAATCTTTCCAATAATGGTACATGAATTATCAAACTTGAAAAAGCATGAATTCATTCACGTGGTACTTCATGACCTGTCAGTAATGTACACAGATTAGACTATTTTGCAAAAAAGTCTGGAGTGTCTGCAACTTAGCACTGATTGGTTTAAAGAAATGCAGACAAAGAGTGTTTTTTTCTCTTATCCCAGAATGTATCTGTGTTGGAGCCAGACCTTGCTCTACAGCGCTGTGAACATAGGTTGGGCATTGCGTGGCAACAAACCACCTAACACAAAGAAGTAAAACGTGGCACAATACTGAGGTTCCACTAAAACATTATTCTGAAGACAGAATTATGTTTAAAAAAAGTATCTGATGAAATGATCTGAATAAACCTGAACCTGATCTAGTCATGTTTCTACCTGATAGAGACAGAGGCAGAGCAGGAACAGCAGCATGTAGATGATTTTGTATCCAACGAGTTTTCCAGCAAAGGAGACCATGATGAACATCCCTCCACACACATAGATCCAGTATTTGGCGTAAATGTTCATCACCATGCCTCCTAGAACCTTCAGCACCGATTCATTACCAGCGCCCTCTTCTGACAAGGATAAGATGATAGAGAAGGAGAAGAGGGGGTGAGGAAGAGGGGTTAGATGTTGATGGTAAAATGTAAACAAAGTCATCAGGAAGACAATGTACATGGTAAGAAGGACTGTAAGGGCATGGACAAACACTCTGCAGACTGGAACTACATTTCATCACAAAGTTTGTGTTTGTGTACAAAGTTTGCAATTTAATCTGATAGGGGCTCTAGAAAAAAAAGTCTACAGAGTTGTAAAAATGAGTTAATCCTCTGGTAGTCTGTATCAACTGAAGTACATTTCCAGAATAATTTTTCTGACATCCAGTGTGTGATTACCCTGAGCTTCTCTGTGTGGTGCCATTCTCAAAATGCCTGTTCTCCAGGAAACAACCAAAGCTACACGCTAAAATGGCCCGTTTTGAAGAAAATTTGGATTGTGCCATAACGCAGGTCTGCTTTGTGTGAAATCACAATAACTTCATTTAATATTGTATATGGCGTTTTCAATTTTACGGTACAAATGTTCCACCAAAAGAACTTCCTTTCTGAGACTATTTTGCAGAGACCGGCGTTGCGTCCAGAGCTTAGCTCCAAGATGGTTGTGATTGGTTTAAAGAAATGTAAACAACCCAAAGTGTTTTTTTCTCCTGTCTTAGAAGGTGTCAGTAGTATAGACAGACCTCACTCCACAGCGCTGTGGAGTAGTGATAGTAATAGGTAATAGGTCTGGCAATGGGACACTAATCCTATGGGAAGGATGTCAAGAACCCTTGTGCCAGGACATGGTTTGAGGAGGCTGACAACCCTACTACTGAAGGACTTACTGTAACATTGATAATTATTTATTTTGAATTTAACTTTTACTGAAACGCTTAAATAGAGATGATATTTTTGAAACATTTTAAATGTTTTACTTCTGGAAGACACAAATCTCAATAGAATGGAGCTAAATGTAATTTAGTTAACAATAAAATCTAAAAACTTGATCAGTGTCACTGTTACTTTGGATAATGTACAGAACACACTGGAAGAAAGTTCTTTCAATAAAACTGCATGTTGTGTGGATTATCCAAAGCAACTGGGACACACTGGGACATAGCTAGAAAACAGGTATATTGTTTTGTTGTGCTGTGCTGTGTGTGTATATGTAAACCCCATTAAATAAATGCCACATATGCTCTCTAGGGACTTGACCTCTGAAAAAAGGAATTCTACTCCGAACAGCAAGAATCTAAATACAAAAAAAACAACTACAAAGTGCCACATGTAATTGCAACTTTTTTTACTACCATCATCTTCTTAGACAAGATACGGTCAGAAGAGATGTGTTTTTTGTATAAACATCCAAAATTGTCTATAAATACTGTTCATGTGGGTTTTATCATAAGGGAACATTCTATGTTTGTAATGTCAGTGTGAATAAATGAGAAGGTGTGAGTGTGTGTGTGTGTGTGTGTGTGTGTGTGTGTGTGTG
>NC_045742.1:24932663-24933644 GCF_008692095.1 Etheostoma spectabile
GTGTGTGTGTGTGTGTGTGTGTGTGTGTGTGTGTGTGTAAAGGATATCTGACCTCCGGTAGTGACCTCCTGTAGTGGTGTGGTCATTTTCCTCTTCCTGCTGAAGTTTTCCTTCACTGACTGACGCACCAACAGCCAGAAGGTTAAAGTAAACAGGAGCTGGAGAGAGACAGATATAACAGAGAGGGATGGAAAAACACAGAAAAACACAGAGAACAGGGATTTCACTGGGTTTCTGAAAAAAGAGCACAGCCACCGCTGAGTTGATATAAATAAAGTTAATAAAGTTTTGTACATTTTAAGGAATAGAGTGTATATGTATTTACTGTTGCTAAACTTGGAATATCATTAAGGAGATTATACTTTTGGTACTGCATTCTCCCAGCGAGTGAGAAAACATTGATAAACAGGCAAATGTCTGGAAGGAGAGTTTATCTGATGCACTGATGCTGGGGACATGTGATCTGACACAACAGAGTTGAACTCATATTTTGTCAACAAGACATATGCTGTACTAACCATAGAAAGTAAAAAATAATGCTTCCGGGTCTGAACAGAGAAGCCAATGTGGAAGTGCCTTAAATCTGCATTCCATCTAATGTTTTAGCAGGGGGTGACCCAACTGGTTGCAAAAAGAAGTTGGTATCTATAGATGTCTGGGAAAATAACCCTACTTTTAACTTGATTTATTACCTCAGTAAAGATTTTTATAATGTGTTTATTGTCTCAATTGCTACTTTAAGGTCTTCTTCAATACATTTAGTAAATAATGGTCCCATTTATTTGACAACCTGTCAATCATGACAGAGGCTTAGCAATGCTAACCTTGGCACTGTATATATTAAAATAGCCATGCACTTGTTTTGGGTGTAAACTTTGACCCTCTTACTTTGTGTTTTCACTTCATCAAAGACACCGCCTACCAAGAGCCTGGGTCTGTCTGAGGCTTCTTCCTAAAAGGAAGTTTTTCCTCGCCACTGTC
>NC_045742.1:24933654-24936865 GCF_008692095.1 Etheostoma spectabile
TTGCTCTGGAGGGAACTACTAGAACTGTTGAGTGGTCTAGACCGACTCTAATTGTAAAGTATCTCAGGATAACTCTTGTTATGAATTGAATTGAAATGAAATTGAATTGAATTTGTAATTAGATTTTTTGACAGTTTTCAGTGACTATGAGGAGACATATGAGGGAGTAATATAGTGATGATTGAACATTGTTTAGGTACATTAAACCACGTTAAGCTTTTTCACATTTTAAAATGTCCCGACGGTGTTGTGAACAGAGGAGTGTGTAACAGCGCAGCAGCAGAGCGGCTGTGTCTGGGCCTACCCTGTGGGGATAGAGATGTTTTTGGATTTGTTGACATCTGTCGCTCAAGAATTATATCTTATGAACTTATTTTAACTAAATTGAACAAGAGGTTTTCAAAAAAAGTGGTAGGTACAAAATGACTCATGAAGAAATCTGATAGGTACGTGTACCCCCCATACCAGTATGTATTCTCTTATCTTACCTTGGCTCCCAGACTTAGACAGGGGTACTGGGCTCTGTCCAGGCCCAGTTGTCTGAGGCTCATTGTGCCCACAGTAGTGGGCAGTTCAGGCTGAAGCTCCATGGCCCAGACGTACTGCAGACAGCACAGAGCCAGGCCATAAAGCAGGATGAATGGAGAGCACAGTGTGGCCGCATGCCGTCTGCAAAAAGAGACAGCCTACTGAAATCAGGTCTAAAGCCTGAAACAACACATTAGTGGGGGTTCAGTCATAATTTACCATGTGTTTTACACACCTATGTTGAAATCACTTTAAACCTTTGTCACTGACCCAACATAAGCTATATCTTTAGTAATCAATTAAAACTTTTAACATTTAAAGGTAATCAGGTTGTTTATTGGTTCTGATTAGTTCTGCAAACACTATAGGTACCTGGCACGCAGGATCCAGATGAGACATGCCCACAGCAGCAGCACAAAGGTCAGCCAGCTGTGGTACATGATGCTCCAAACCTGAGTAACATGGAAACAGCACATGAAAATGTGGAAATCCATATTGGGATGCTGTTTTGTTTTGCTGTATAGGTTCACAGTATACAGTATACTGCATTGGTCATATGTCATTTTATAAATTTTATAAAATTATGGTTTCTTCCAATAGTTACCATCATGGCTATGAGAGCACAGACATAGCTCTGCTGCATGACCATCTTTCCCAGCAGGAAAAAGGGGCTTTCACTTTGTTGGGGGCTACTGGGGGCGCCATCTACACCTGGCAAAAAAACAACAAACCAACTTAGGAATTTCTCTTGTACAGATTGTGCACTTTTGTAATATTGTAGTGAAACACAGTGTTTTTGTTTCATAAGTGAGGTCTGAGAAATATGGAGCATTAGATACCCAGATCAGGCTGACTTTCTCCAGCCATAGTTTCTCCCCTGCTGCTTTCTGTGCCCATAGACATGAGCATGAGCTGAAACAGAAGAGCACGCATACACAGAAAACACTTCAAGATACACAACTGTACATAGTGGATATATGAATACAGTTTTTTCTAAGAATGGGACTTGATCTTCTTGTATCATTTCATTCCACAAGATCCACCTCTTGATATGATGACATTTATTACTTTCATTGTAGGTTCAAAAAAATTTATTTACTAAACTAATCAGAGAAATTAATATTTACCTGTGTGTCATCATCATAGTTAGCTTTCTGTTTATTCCATGGCCTTAACTCCACCATCTCCTCCTCTTCTGTTTTGTCTTGCTGCTGCTCCTTAACCTGCTGAACAAAAATACAGCATCTGAGAGGAAACACATACCCAAACTGACAAAAATGCTTCAAGCATAATGCAAAAGTTTTGATTGGTTGCAAAGTCATGGATTGTTCTACTGTCAACGCAGCTATTAAATCTTCTTAATTTTTCATTTGAAATGCTCTTGTGCCTCCTAGCTCCTGCACTGCAACATTAGAACAACAGTGGCCTCAGCACAAAACTGCATTTGGATTGACAGCTCACTGTATCTGCCCACCAGTAGCTTTCTGTAGTTCAGGGAGTGTCAGAGATGTAAAAAGGTGTAAAAACAATTTCAAAAAAATGTATTACCAGAAATATTTTCAATAATTTGAAAACCTTATAATCTTTGTAGATCTACAGGGATTCAGCCACTGTGTCAATGTGAAGAAAGGAAGTATTGTTTGTATTTTTTCAATATTAAGGTAACATGATCCTACACATGATCCTCAATAAAACCGTACGGTTGGGTGCAGAGCAGAGAGACAAAGGTATACGTTGCTTCTGGCTTTGGTTGCACCTTGAAAGGTTAGCGGTAGGCCTACAAGGTCAAAGTTTGATTAATTTGAACTTTGAGCGCAATGTCGAGCGTCACACCAACGGTAGCTCTTCAAATGCATGGACTTTATTGATATTTCCTTTGAACATCATTTACTAAAGTTTATTAATGTTAAAAAGGTGATTAAATTCGGGATCTCTGATCAAAGAATAAGTAAACAAGAGTAAATGATGCTGGGTGTAACTTGCTGAAGACAGATTTACAAATTAAGCAGCTAACCATCCAGAAGAGAGTACCTCCCAGCATGTTTTCTTTCAGCTGTGCTATTTTACCTATTATACATAGGTATCCAATCATTCAATTCCAAAAGTTTTTTTTCTAGTCGGTACCACTGAAGAAGAAGTAGCAGATACCTGGTTAGGTGTTCCATGACATCCTGTCTTGAGAACAGTTGCTACGGTAATATAGAGGAGGAACAGTATTCCTGGGTTGACATAAACTGGCCAATCATGGTCGGCATTAAGGTTAAGGTCATAGGGTGAGGAGCAGTTTCCTGGTATGATGATGTCCTTCAGGCCAAAGAGTCTAGACATGAACAGAAAGGAAGACAAACATAGAGGAAGAATGGAATCGTGAAAAGGTCAATCAGTAATAGACAGCCAAATCTAATCTACATCCATAGCAATGATCCGCAGGGAGAGTCTGGTATGGCACAGTCACAAAACATGTCTACAGGAAACCCCTAATACAGTGGTTCCAACCCTTTTAGTCTGAGGTATCCTCACTGTCCTGCCAGAGGAACTCACTAATTACCACTAACTCACTCAAGTCCCAATGTATGTTCCAAATGTATAGCTATTTTTTTCATAGGCCTACGAACTGTCAATATTTGAGTTGGTATGGTCAGCAATCATACTACTGCTACTACTACTACTACTACTACTACTA
>NC_045742.1:24936875-24937169 GCF_008692095.1 Etheostoma spectabile
ACTACTACTACTACTACTACTGCTACCACTACTGCTACTACTACTACTACTACTACTCAGAATCAGAAAAGGGTGTATTGCCACAATAAGTTACACTTATGTGGAATTTGGTTTGGTGAATGGTAAATACATAAACAAACATATTAAACATGAATATGAAATAAACAATAAATACAACATAACTATTGCATGAGAAATAAGAGGTACTAGTACAACCAACTTCTACGAATTGGCTGAATGTTTCATCCATTTATCCATTACTTTTGGCTAACTATTTTAACTGTTTAGTCAGTG
>NC_045742.1:24937247-24939229 GCF_008692095.1 Etheostoma spectabile
ACTATTTTAACTGTTTAGTCAGTACTTTTAGCTGACTATTTTAACTGTTAAGTCAGTTCTTTAAACTAACTATTTTAACTGTTTAGTCAGTGCTTTTTAAAATCTTTTATAAAACATTGTTAATGTGTTTCTTCAAGGTGACATATTTGTAAAATTATAATTTAAGAAAGGTACTATTTAACTAATTTACTATATGTAGCCTATGAGCGTATCAATTTGAAGATTTCATGGTTTGATGTACAGTGTGCTACAGTCTTACCTGGCCCACAGACTGTATGGGGGGAACAGGGCCTGGGCCAGCAGACTCTGGTACAAGTACAGGCAAACCATGTGACCAGCAGTGAAGAAGCCCACCATGACACACAGTGCATTGAAACCCAGGTGACTGATGGGAAGGTGGCACGCCCACCATGTGCACATGCCGATAAAAAGCAGGAAGTAGATGGCAGAGAAGGCAGAGGGCAGTGTGATGCCTGGGAGGGAAAAGAAGGAGAGGTCAGAGCCAAAAATTAAATTAAATAAACACAGACAGTCATTTAACATGACTAGGTTGGATCTAGTATATGAATGGACAATGTGTGGACAGATATTTGGCCCTCACTGGTTAACATGCAAACTGCAACATGCAGTCCACTAGCACTACTTGTACTGCTAGTAGTATAGTTGACTGCATGCAAATTAAGCAGGCGGGACAAGGATTGTGATTGGCCAGTGTTTAAACTAAATAGCCTGAATCCAGCACCAGCAGACCGAATTGTGATAGTGTAGCTGGAGGGGTTTTGCTGGCTGTTTGCACAACTTTAAAAAAAAGTGTGGAAACCTAAGAAAGCAAATGTTGTTACACAGTTCCTACCAGCCAAAGCCAGCAGGCTGATTGCTAAGACTCTCCCCAGGTCCCGCAGAACTTTCCGGGCTTTGGCCTTCAGGCGCTCAGCCAGCTGCTTAGCTCTCGTTGCTGTGGAAACCTCCTCATCAGGGTCACCAGGTAATGACCTTTCATCTTCTTCATCTTCGTCTTCGTTTTCTACTTCTTCATCTCCTGAAGTCTCTTCCTCCTCTTGGTCTATGTTTCTTTCTGTTGGATCATCCTCAAGCTAACGTTGGAGAGGGACAAAAATAAAGTTAAAGTTATAAATACAGTAAAGTCACACTTTAATTTACAATTATGTTAATTTCCATGAAGTTCAGGCTGTGGACATTAAATACTTTAACATCAAGTCTATGAATGAACATCTGTCAACAGGTCTATGATTATGATTATTGCAGATATACTTGTCAGAGCAAATATCATTTATACATGTATCCAGCTAATTTAAATAGCTGACTTTACTGTATTGTGTGAACAGTTAACTTCATTTAATATTGTATGGGGGCGCTTTCTTTTGCTGGCTTCAAATATTCCACCAAAACAAGTAGTACAAATAGTAGTAACAAGTGGTAGCCAGATCTTATCCCACAGCGCTGTGGAGATGGGTCTGGCAATCCATGACATCAACTGAAACAAATTATGAACCAGGTGGTGATGGCGCATTGAATATGACACATACCTTTGGTGTGGGAGATCTTGGTTCAATTCCCACTGTGATACATCAGCCAAATTGACAATAAAGCAGACTATGACAATGTGTTCCTGAGCAAGACACTTAACCCATTGTTGCTCCAGAGGCGTGTAACCTCTTACATACATAGTAATTGTAAGTCACTTTGGATAAAAGCGTCAGCTAAACAACATGGAATGTAACTAAAAGTGAGCGCATACCTAAGCCAAGGCATAACCTATATCATAATTTTAAGGCAGTGTAATTTCCTAGTATGGAACTAATGTTTTCAATTGTTCCGACACCACATGAATGTAATACCAGGGTTTCCCCTCATTAATATTTAACAAGCTAAGCTGCTTTACTCTGATTGGCAGCTAGCCAATGAGAGCCAGGCTATCTTTTACCCAGCACAACTGGGCAAGCTCATGAATAGTAATGAGC
>NC_045742.1:24939239-24939754 GCF_008692095.1 Etheostoma spectabile
TGACATCAGACTGACCAGCTGTTGTGATTGGCCTGATTTCTCCACTTATTTCTTTTCAGTGGCTAGAGCTGACAGAGGAGGTAGTAGTTCATTTTGACATTTTCTCAACATAACACAAACACATATGGACCTAACATATTTCAAAAAATGCAAGTAAAAGAGGTTTTGTGTGACAGGGCACCTTTAATGTCAGATAACTGCACAGAATGAAATTACATGTCCTGTTTTTATTTAATGCATACTATCTGCTTTGAGTGAGTGAAGCTATGGGCTGAGCTCTGTTATCTCAGAGCTGCTTTTTTTGGAGAAGAGTTGTCAGGCGAAGTGGAAGACAGCGTGTCACGGAGGATAATGGGAGCCATGCAAGTAACACTGTTATAGCACCGAAAGCAATACATAATTCATATATCCGCCCCATGAGTGGGACCCACTCAAAAATGTAATGGGCTCTTATTGAATATCAGGCCACTAGTTTTTCCGTAGTTGACAGACAAAAAAAAAAAAAAAAATGAATA
>NC_045742.1:24939764-24941328 GCF_008692095.1 Etheostoma spectabile
ACTAAAAACGTGACCTCCTTGGCGGGGGTAATATTAGGTTTGTGTTTTTATCAGTTGTATTTAGTCTATTCAATTTTTACCTACCTATCTCAAATATTTTTATCTGATGTGTTGTGTAATAGTTCAGATTAGAATCTCATAAATCATTTTATTGCTGTGTTATAACACAGTAACAGCACTTTTATTGAATGAATCATATCTTACGCATTATATATTTTTTGCAAATGCAAATGTATTTCTGTCATCACATAAATTATAACACATATACTGTAGATACATTAATCTATGGTTAAATAACAGAGATTATCTAAAAAAAAAAATATATTTATTAAAGTAAAAGTCATAAGTCCTGGCTTGGCCAACAACTTGAATTATTTAATTATTGAGTTATACTGTCCATTTGAAAGACAATGGGACATTCCTGACACCATCTCTCGAGTCCTGGGCCTCTCCCCTCTTCCCTTACCGACTAGACTCAAGCCCACTTTTACAAAGAGATTACGTGATATTGCCATAAAGAAGATCTGCCATTACACTACCTTTGCTATTTACACTTAACCAAACAATACCTTCATAATTCTGCCCCAAAGTGTGATTTAAGATGGCATGCTCGCATTCTGGAAACAGACGAGGAGTTGCGTGTAGTTAAATAGAGTCAAAGTTTAGTGTGAGTTGTGGTCCCACCATGCCGCCTGTCTCTTTACGCAGATGTTGAATCAGCTCTGTGACTACTTATGATGCTGGCTCAACTCTAGACCTACTCTCCTGCCATTCATACTTTTTATACAGAATGGCGGTGGCTGGATGAAGGGGCTTCTGTCTCTCCTTCCACACTGTACATCTGGTGGATGGAAAGAGAATGGCAAAGGTTTGGGGAATTATAAATTTGACTGGAGGGGAGGGATAGAGGCCGCATTTCAACCTTGTCTTACTGTAAAATCAGTCCTGAGTGATCTGATCTCAAGATGGACAGCTCTAAGTACATGTGTTCCCACTTGGCAGCAGAATGTGTCCTATGATCGGATCACTCAGATCAGATTTTATTACCAGGTGGAAATGGAGTTAGGGAGACAGGCTGCAGCATTTAACACCTTACCGGAGACATGCCAAGTACCAGCCTGCTTCAGTACCGCCACCGTCATCTCCACCCCCAAAAACCAAGGACCACAGGACTTAACTACAGACCTGACACCCTGACTTCTGTGTCAATGAAGTCATTTGAGGGCCTTCTTCTGTTTCCCCTCAAAACCACTTCTTACCCACTCATGGACCCCTTGCACATGGCCTACAGAGCTGTCAGGTCTGTAGGCAAACTACTGTTGCATAGATATTTTGGTAGAAAACAAAAATTCTAGACTAGAAATAAAAACTACTTTACCATGTTTTGTAGAAAAAGGGTTATTAAGGCAGTGTTCATAGAAGTCCTGGACTACGGTAAAATTTTAAACATGCAGTAGTAAATATTAGTTGTAAGTATAGTTTGTATAGTAATATTCAATTACTTTCCACTGCACTTTAATTCGGATAACTTCTGCCCAAACTTTATTTGTACCACCTTAAATCA
>NC_045742.1:24941338-24941484 GCF_008692095.1 Etheostoma spectabile
GCTCATTTTAGCCTAACTTATATCTATCTGTAAAACTTCTGTCTATAATAATAGCTGCCTGTATATATATTCATAGTACATATTCACCTGTAAACTCAGTAAACCATTAGTATATTATGTTCATTGTACACATCTGTAAAAATTCT
>NC_045742.1:24941494-24941616 GCF_008692095.1 Etheostoma spectabile
ATATCCACCTGTATATTATATTCAGTACATATCCAGCTGTAAATCTTTCTCACAATACTTGTTATCTACTGTATATTTTATATTCATAAGACAAACCCATCTGTAAAATTCTGTTTATAATA
>NC_045742.1:24941626-24941952 GCF_008692095.1 Etheostoma spectabile
TTCATTTCCATATTTATTCACTTATGCACTTATGCACTTATGGAACCATTGTATATATCCTGCACTTAGGTACTGCTATTGCACTTCTGGTTAGACCCAAACTGCATTTCGTTGCCTGTACCTGTACATGTGTAATGACAATAAAGTTGAATCTAATCTAATCTAATCTAGTACAACCCCTGCTATAAAACCTGCTCTAGGTCCTGCAGTCCTTGAAAATTTCAGGCCTATCTCTAAATGTGCTATATTTCTATATGTATTTGCTGTATTTTCTAGTCTTAACGACTACTCAAAGCGCTTTTACATCTACAGGAAACATTCACCAT
>NC_045742.1:24941964-24949397 GCF_008692095.1 Etheostoma spectabile
ATACACTGTGGCCGGGGCTGCCGTACAAGGTGTCACCTGCTCATCAGATAAACACTCATACACATTCACACCGCCCCTTTAAATTAACTTTCCTTTGAAAAATTCTAGAGAAGATTGAGCACAGTCAATCAATGGCCTTTCTGGAAGAACATAATATTCTGGAAGTTTTCCAAACCAGTTTTAAAACCCTGAACAGCACAAAATCAGCTCTTTTAAGAGTTTTTAATGATATATTTTTAGCTACTGACTCTGGTGACTGAGTCTTTCAATCGAACTCTGGAGTGGTTTGTTTGTGGTGAGAATGTGATTTGTACTCGAACAGCACCAACTATACATACTCCACCAGTCTGAGCTAATGTCTCCTGTTGTCAGGTGTGTTTAGCAATCTGGGATGCAGCAGAGCAGCAAACTGTAGCAGCTTGCAGTGTTTATATCACAGAAATAGACTGCTCAAGCTTGCTGTCCATCACTCGTATCTCCATGGTCAAAAAAACAAAGTTGGAGACAGATGCCGGCAGAGAAGAGCAAAGTCTTGGTGACCAGGGCAGATGTATCTCTCGCCAAACAATGTCTGATTATTTTAATGAAATGAGCTGGTTTGACCATGGGGATGCAAGTGCACTAGTCCAGAACACAGGACCTTGTTCCTGTATTTACTTTCTTGCTCCCGCCCCCAGAAATCTGACTAATAACATTCTTGCGTGATTTGTAATGGTGCATTTTGGTACGCTTGGATTTCTCCAGGTGTGAAACGAAACCAAAAAACTGAAAGTTTACAAACTCACTAACTTATTCAGATCAAAGCAGGATCCTGCTGCAAGAACTCGCCCAGCTAAGTGCTCCTCACCAACTTCCTGTCTGACATGAAGCAGCATGTGAAGCTGGGGACACACAGACTCCAGGACCAGCAGCACTGATTCCAAGGCTCCCCCTCTTGACCCTCTATTCTTACACTATGTACACAAACAGCTGCATCTCCAGTCATCAGTCAGTCAAGCTCAAAGTTCATCTCTGATGTAGGGGGATTCTACCTATGGGTGGGAGAGTGACCTGGTGCAGCCAAGACAACTTGGAGCGAGCGAGTAAGTTCAACTTGCCCTTGACAATGATGGGGCACTTCTACACCACCATCTTTGAGTCTAATATCACCTCCTCTATTACCATCTGGTATACTGAAGTCTGCCCCTGTCTTTTGCAGTGGCAGCAGTGCTCATTTGCTCCGCTGAAAAGGTTATTGGCTGCAATCTGCCATCCTTCCAGGACTGCAGGTCTCCAGAGCTCATCAACTTTCAGAGAGATCCCACCTACGTCGCCAACATCTAAGTCAGTCCCACCTACGTGCGGTTCTGCCTATGTCGCTGACCTCCGGAGCAGACCCACCTACATCACTGCCAATCAGAGCGGTCCCGCCTATGTTGCCAACCTCTAGGGCAGTCCCATCTATGTCCCCGACCTTCAAAGTGGTCCCACCTTCATTGCTTACTTCTAGATTGTCTTCCAGAGCCACTCTCCAGATCTGCCCAACCTCCTGCCCGTTCTCCACACTTTCCCTCCATCCTTTTTTTCCCTTGAAAGTTTGCTGTTCTCGATTTCAAAACACCTAATTCAGGTTGATACTGCTGGAAGAAGCACGGAGAAACCCTTTTCATTTGTACATAATACTACTGTGCTGGTATCAATAATGATGCACAGTAAATCTTACATCAGTAGCTGGGGGAGGTGCATTATTGGGTATGTAAAGGCCATACAGTGCCAAACCTATCAAAACGCAAATTATTTTATTGTTACAAAAAAATGCTTTGGGCACAAACTGAAGTCTAACAGGCCGGGGTGCGGACTGATGGTTAGCCAGCCGGAGTGCAGGCTAAAGGCTAGCCAGCATAAGGGCAGACTGAAAACTAGCAGTGTAGGGTGCAGACTGAAGGCTAGCAGGCCATGGTGCAGACTGAAGGCTAGCAGGCCCAATTGCAGGCTAGAGGCTAGCAGTCTGTTGACTAGCAGGCTGGAGGCTAGAAGACTGGAGGTTAGCTTACAGAAGTGAAGGCCGAAGGTTAGCAGGCCCAGCACTCACAGACAAGGAAGCTAGAGTAATGGTCAAGTTATCTGCTAATCCAGGTACCCACTTCACTAACCAAGGCTTGGAAGAGACTTTTCGGAGTGCCAATAACAGAGCTGCCTCCTTGAACTATATCCTGGCATTTTGACAGTGGTTAAAAGGGCACTGAATGCTGTTAATCACATGATCAACTTTGTCCGCAAATGATTTTTCACTTGCTGGGTACTTGTTTGGCCAGTTCATACTGTCACAACTAAGGAAATGAAGTATTGGACCCAAACGCAGACAGGATAAATTCAGCAATCTATAGCCAAAGGGAAGGTATCGATATGCCTGCAGGCAGGCAAGCAGGTACAGGTCCAGGTTGAGGTTTGGAATAACAGAAACTCAAAAGCAATAGCACAAGACAAGGAAGCATCAGTGCAACTTTAACAAACTAGCAGGAACTGAATGGAACTGGGCTTGTACATAAACTGATTTGTACTTGAAAATCAGATTTTTCAATGGAATACATTCAACTCAGTGTGACGTCATACCTAGCTCCAGCTTCCAAGTTCCAAGGTAAATGAAACGCACTATGAGAGGCTGATGAGGGAATGAGATTCAGATAAGGTGTAGGCCGGAAAGGCCAGGCAATTACAGAGCCAATGAGGGAAGTGGGAAGAGGTGTTTATGTGGGTGGGGCAGCCAGGTGATGGGGAAAGGACAGAAAGTCCAAAGGCATCAGGTGGATGGATACAAAGAAATACCAATGACGGGGCATGGTGAATAGGGAATGTGGCTGGGAGATGGACAGAGAGACAGACCCAACAAGAATGGATGCATGAAAACATCTGAGATATACTATACATGGCATGGTCCACCAGTAGTAATCCACAGTTATTTACTCATTTAGATTTTTGCCTAAAAAATTAATCTTTATTTATTTACTTGGCCACATTTTTAGTGTAAATCAGAATGTTTGGTTTCACCTCTGTATGATTCTACTTTATTGAATATAAAAAATGCTTATAAAGTCTAAGTTAAAGTGTATGGGAAGTTTTATGGGGCCTCTACTCTTACACACTTATACACACTGCTAATGCTGCAGTCTTCTTTAGTCGTCAAATCTTGTTTATGGGAGCTAGCAGCAGCCCAGGGGTGTAATGGTACATTTAACACAGACACATACTGTACATTTTACCAATTTTCTTTACTGCTTGCTGTCACTCTTCAACATTAAGTGTTATTATATGTAATCAGGTTTCATCACCTAATTACAATATAGGTCAGACTAAGAATAAAAATAGAAGTCTGTTCTCTATATTGGGCTGTTGATAACAATTGTAGATATAAAAACACACATACTAGTCAAATATCCCTGAACACACAGTATAGAAAAGTACCAGGTAAACACCCAGTCATGATATGCAGTAACAGGTGTCTCTCAACAAGTATCTCATGTTTCTTACTACTGAGACAGCAATATCACAGCAACTCATCCTCCTTCTACAAAATGTGACTTCACTGCTATGTGTAACGGAAACCACTCAGACAGAGGTAGTTGGCTTAGGAAACCCTCTGAATTAGACTTAGACTTAGACTTAGACTTCTCTTTATTTATCCTTTTGGGATGACTCCCGCAAGGAAATTGAAAATTCCAGCACCAGTTTTAGCAAGAAAGAACAAATTAAAATAGATTAAAAAAAGAAAAGAAAAGACAGGATAAAGACAACAAAATAACAATATGATAATAACAACAATAAGAACATTTGTCAAATAAAACAAACAAAGACCATAAAATATATTAAAGTGTCAGTGTTGAGTCCAGTATTGAAGTGATAAAGTGACTAGGTGTGCGTGTATGTTGTAGTATGTGTACTGTGTGTATGTATGTATGTATTTACTGTGTATGCATGGATGGTATATATGTATGTATATGTGTATATTGTATGTATGTATGTATGTGTGTATGTATGTATGTATGTAGTTGTGGTATGTGTGTATGTATGTATGTATGTATGTATTGTCCTCTGCCCTATTTCCTCTCCCCCCTAGTGAGGAGTGTAGAGTCTGATGATGAGGGACAAAGGAGTCCTTGAGTCGTTGGTCCGGCACTTGGGAAGGAGCAGCCTTCCACGAACCGGCTCTCTGGTGCTGAGGGGGTGCAGGGGGTGGCTGGAATTTCAGTAATAGCCAGCAGTTTGTCCAATGTCCTCTCTGCCACCGTACCAGTGAGTCCAGCTTCATGCCGACCACAGAGCCGGCCCGCCTGATCAGTTGTCCAGCCTGTGGGTGTCCTTCTTTGATATGCTGCCCCCCCAGCACACCACAGTGTAGAAGAGGACACTGGTGCCACAGACTGGTTGAACTCCACAGCAGTTTGCTGCAGATGTTAAGGAGCGCAGTCCTCAGGAAGTACAGCGGCTCTGGTCTCCTGTACAGGTGGCTGCTGTTTGTTGTCCAGTCCAGTTGTTGTCCAGCCACAGCCGAGGTATTGTATGATTGGACTGCCTCCCCCTCAACCCCCAACAACGACTGGTTGCGGTTTGGTCTGGACCTCCCAAATCAACGACCAGCTTTGTTTTAGAGGTGTTGAGCTGTAGGCAGTAGTGCGACACCAGAGAGCAAAGTCCCACCCAGACTCCGATACCCTCCCCTGTCCCCTGATCACCAACGATGGCTGTGTCATCTGCGTACTTCAGTATGTGACACAGCCTGAGTTGTAACAGAAGTCCGAGGTGTACAGGTGAAGAGAAGGGGGCCAGCACTGTGCCCTGGGGGGCTCCAGTGCTGCTGACCACAAGTGTCAGACATGATGTCCTTCAGCCTGACGTACTGTGGCCTGTCGGTGAGGTAGTCTCTGATCCAGTCACCAGATGGGGTCCACTCCATCTGACAGTTTGTCCTGGGTATAGGGGGCGGATGGTATTAAAGGCACTGGAGAAGTCCAAGAAGAGGACCTCACTGTGCCATTCCTTATCCAGATGGGAGTGGACCCGGTGTAACAGGTAGAGGATGGCGTCCTCCACACCAACATCTGGCTGGTACGCAAACTGCAGGAGGTCTGGGCGGTGCTGTACTGGGGTCTGAGGAGGCTGAGGAGAGAGAGCCGCTCCAACGTCTTCAATAGGGTGAAGTGAGCGCACACGGTCGGAAGTCATTCAGCTCGCTGGGCCTGTTCTTCTTGGGAACCGGAACGATGCAGGATGTCTTCCAAGGGTGGGCACTCTCCCTAGATGCAGGCTAAGTGAAGATCCGTGGTGGCGGCTCCCCCAGTTCTGCTGCGCAGGTCTTCAGCAGTCTCGGACCACTTTATGGCTGCTGCTTTCCTGGGCGAGCTTCCTCAGCTGCTCTCTGACGGTCCGTGGGAGTGGGGCGGGGATTGTATTGAGGAGGAGGAGGGGGGTATTATTGTGGTGCTGGGGGGAGGTGGTAGACTGGGATGTGGTGGTGTCAGGGGGGAGGTGTGTGGAGGGAAGGGAACATTGCTGGGGTGAGGGTGGGGGCAGGGGGGGCAAGGGCTGGTAAACTTGATAAAAGTTATTCAGCTCCTGGCCTCTCCATTGCCCCTGTTGTTCTGGTCTTTTGTTGTGACCTGTGATGGGCCTCACACCTTCCAGACCTCCTCATGGTTTTCCCTCAGCTTCTGCTCCACCTTCCTCTGTAGCTGTCTTAGCTTCCCCACACAATGTTTCACCTCCGCTGTGCTGCCTTCATGGCTTCCCTGTCCTGCTCTGAAGGCAGCCTCTTCTTGTTGAGGACAGCCTTGACCTCCTGTGTTACCCATGGCTTGTTGTTAGGGTAACATCGGACGGTCTTGATGGGGAGAACACGTCTGCACAAAAGTCAGGTAGTCCGTCAGACAGTGTGTCATCCCTCTATGTCCTCACCATGCGGGTCGATCAGCACATCCAGTCTGTGGTGTTTGTAGCGTCTCAGGGCACTTTCCATCCAGGGGACCACCTCCTGTTGCGAGTTGTCACGGCTGTTTTGGACCAGGGGGGTGTACAGTGGCTGTAGATGAAACAGGTTGTGATCAGACTTCCCCAGTGGGGGGAGGGGAGTCGCTTGTATGCATCTCACTAGCATACAGGAGATCAATTGTCCTGTGTTTTGGTCGGACAGTCTACAACCTGGTGAAAAACAGCCAAAGTAGAGTCCAAAGTAGCACGGTTAAAGTCCAGAGTGATCATGAAGGCTCAGGGTGCTGTGTCTGCAGCGCTGCTGTGACGGAGTGAATCTTCTCACAGGCAGCGGCTGCGTCCGCTCTCGGAGGGATGTAAACACAGAGAGTAACCACATGGCTAAAATCCTGGGTAAATAAAATGGCCTCATGCTAACGGCTAGCAGTCGAGGTCCCGGCAAAATGAGGTGTCTTTACGGAGACATGTCTGGGTTACACCAGCGGTCGTGACATACATGAGTCCCCCACCTTTGCTTTTCCCACTTGCCTGTGTGTCTCTGTCGGCTCTCACGGCAGTGAATCCAAGCGAGTCCACGTAGCATCGGGTACGAGTGGTTTAGCCATGTCTCCGTAAAGATGAACAAGTGGTCTCACGGTAAGTCCGCTGGTTGTTCACGCGGACAGCTCGTCGATCTTGTTCGGCAGCGAGTTCACGTTCCCATGATAACGGAGGGAATCGAGGCTTGTAGCGCTCGATTTTCCGCTAGCTCGGCCTTTAGCTTCGCCCGGCCTTGCAGCCCTGGGTCCTCCTCAGCTCCGTCGGGATAGGGTGCCGTGTCCCGGCGCGTCTTGGTGCAGAGCCAGAATTCCTCTCTTGAGTAAGTGAGAAGCTGGTCCTGGTGAATTTTACGATTGGAAATATCCATAGGATATATAGAAACACACTATCTTCGCAAGAAGAGTTAAAAAGAGATACAAAAAAGAGGTTTAAATAAGTAGAAAGAGCTAAAAACTGGAGAGCTACTGGAGAGGCAGCCGTCTGCCACAGCGCCAAACTAAGAATAATGAAATAATTAATCGTTCAGGAGAGAATCCCAAAGCATCTAAGAATAGAATTTTCCCGTTACACATAACTTTTGGTGGCGGTTCAATCCCTGGCCCCAGCAGTCTACATGTCTTTGGGCAAGACACTGAACCCCGAATTGCACTCAATGCTGCGCCATCAGTGTGGGAATGTGCATGAATGTTTATCTGATGAGCAGGTGTTGTATGTAGGGGTGTCACAATACCAAAAATTCAGTAGTCGGTGCCAATATTGGTAAAGTTACACGATTCTCGACGTCGATACCACTTGAAACATGAACTTCTTTAATAAATATTGTACATACAGTATATACATACCGTATATACCGTATATACATATACAGTGTATATATATATTATATACACTGTATATATTCTGTGTATATATATATATATATATATATATAT
>NC_045742.1:24949407-24949675 GCF_008692095.1 Etheostoma spectabile
AGAGAGAGAGAGAGAGAGCATTGAACAACACAATAAAGTGCAATTAATGGTCATAGTGCAACCACTAGTATCCCCAGCAACATTCCAAACTTCCAGGCATCTTTTCAAAAGCTGCTGTGCAAAAACAACAACAGTTTTTCTAACTGTTGCGTGACCAGCCACGTTACAAACCCCGGGTAAATATTGGAGATGTATTTGAAAGATGAAGACAGCTTAGGGCCTCTTCCCCTGAACAGGTAGCTAAGCATTAGCTTCAGGCTAATTTATC
>NC_045742.1:24949685-24950457 GCF_008692095.1 Etheostoma spectabile
GGGACGGGCATTTTATGTCATTTATATATCTTATGTTTTTAATTGCTTTTAATATGAATGTTTTATGTAGTGGTTTTATTGCTTATCTGTTTTTAATGTGCTATATGTGCTGGTTTTACTGTTAAGTGTCTTGAGTACCATGTAAAGCGCTATATAAATAAAATGTATTATTATACACTACTTCTCTATTACTTTACACTAGGCCTGCATGATTAACCGTTATAAAACCACAATCTTGATTCACCCTGTTCACAATTAAATTTTTAAATGAATTCGAAAAAAAATTGTCTTCATTTAATTTTACGAGCCGAACGCATCACAAACGCTACTACTTTCTTCTGTGAGTTTTAAGTAGAGTGTATAAAATAGGTTTTAAAGGGCTCCCAAGCGCTGCAATGCTCTCCTCCTCTTGAGAAACAAACACAAGGAGGCTAACCTAGCTCACCGTAACAAAGTAAAGGAGAACGCCAAGCCCCCCCTCCCCGAAACAGACGCTAACCACCGGCAACGTTACTGGCATGGATGTACGGATACGTAGGGCCAGCAGCATGATGGAGAGGAGACGACAGCAGGACAGAGAACACTACAGGCTGCTTTCACTGGTGACCCGATAGCAGGCACACCAAATGCGGGGGGGAACGTGGGTTAATATGTGGATTAATACTGGAATGTCTACACAGCTGTGTGAGTTGATTGACTTCAAATAGTTCACAGCTTTACTAGAACCAAAATTCAAAACACCTGTTGATGTCTGTCTTCTTTAGTCTGTTGG
>NC_045742.1:24950467-24950697 GCF_008692095.1 Etheostoma spectabile
TTCTCTCCTGGAACACGTCAAACACATTCTGCACTTACTGACTGTTTACATATCTAATATATCTAATATATCATATTATATTCATATGATTTATCATATGTATATATATTATATTTATATAATTTACCTATTTATCGCAGTATCCTTTGCACTATGCTCCAGATTTAAATAATTTTATTGTACTCTTCATTGCACTCATGCCTCTATATTGTTTCTGTTTAGAGTATGTA
>NC_045742.1:24950711-24951942 GCF_008692095.1 Etheostoma spectabile
ATTAGTGTGTATATTTTTGTTTTGGTTGTTTTGTATGTGTAAGCACAGTGTGAGTAAGAATACTCCAAAGAAAAATTCCTCATATGTGTTCTCATACCTGGCAAATAAAGCTGATTCTGATTCTGATTACATATCTGTGCTCATCATCATATGTACGTTGTTTGTACTGGTGTTATTGTTGAATACATTGTGAATACATATTTCTAAGATTCTATGTTTTTGTTATTATTACACAATGCTTTTTCTGACCTTTTTGAATCCCCCAACAAATAACCCATATTACATAAAAAGAAAACTAAACTAAAACTAAGAATTTTCACAAGATAAAAACTAAACTAGCAAACACGCTTTAAAAATTAATTTTAACTAAACTGAATTTGAAAACAAAAAGACAAAAAGAAATAAAAATAAAAACTAATGAAAAAGGCAAAACTATAATAACCTTGGATTGGTACTGCCAATTTGTTTTATTTTGTCATGGTCAAAACATTGTGGCAGAGAATTGTGATATCTAAGCAAAAAAAATGTGAATCGCATTTTTCCCCGTATCGTGTAGGCCTACTGTACACTACTACCCGTGGAGCAATTAGCAGCTTAAAAGCCAGATATTTTTCCGTTTGTGGAGTTGTTGGGAGATCAAACCAGATGTAAAAAGAGAGTGAACAGAGGACTCAAATTCATCAAGTGGACACAAACCATCCCTAATTCCAATGGGATGATAATGTTGCTTTGTGTCTGTTGGATGTGTGAGTAGGACATTTGAGTTTAAAAAAGCTGTTAGAGCTGATGGGAACTGCAGAGTTGCTAATAAATCTCTGTGGGTTCATCATTATAAACAACATATTTCACTTTACACAACATTTGATCTATTGT
The DNA here is from genome assembly GCF_008692095.1 of Etheostoma spectabile. Classification (NCBI taxonomy): domain Eukaryota; kingdom Metazoa; phylum Chordata; class Actinopteri; order Perciformes; family Percidae; genus Etheostoma; species Etheostoma spectabile. Next base: position 24,951,585 of record NC_045742.1, read on the forward strand.
TTGTATAAAATGATTGACAGGTGCCGCTTTAAACATTGTACCTAAGCTGCTAGTAATGGCACTTAAGTGTAATGCTCCATTTGCAATAATGCTTTCGGCACAATTTGATAATGTTGGATCGCGTGAACATCCTGATATTTACCATGCCAGCCTTGCCATGTGAGCCAAAAACGTTGTTCTCTGAAAAGAGTAAGAGGTTCTAGGGAAAAGGGGTACACCAAAGATAAGGATTCATCCTCAGCAGATCATGAATATCCATCTTACATTTAATCAAAATCTAATTCTTTGTTTTTGTGATACCTTGTCAAGAAGTGTCTCTGTCTGAAACGTGCTGCTGCCACTTGCCAGGACACTCTTG
>NC_045742.1:24951952-24953528 GCF_008692095.1 Etheostoma spectabile
TTTTAATCTCAAGGAGTTTTTTATCCTGGTTAAATAAAGGTTTGAAAGAAGTCAAGAAATTTTGACCTGACAATGGCAATTAAAAAAGGTCAGGGGGTCACCTAAATAACTAGGAAGCATCCTCTAAGGTCCATAATCCAATGGCTATATTGCCACTAGTTCTTGAGATTACTTGCTCTGGAGCAAAGTGTTAGACACACCGACTGGCCAACTGTTTGACATTGCCACCATTAGATCCTGCTGCTAAAAGGGTAAAAACAACAATAATGGTTTACGTCATATCGTCATATCATCATATCACCGTGAAAAACTCTCAAAACCTGTATTGGAATATGTATTGCACTCAGATTCCATTTCCTTCTCCTCCTTGACTGACCTACATCTCTGTTCTGTTTGTTTGGGAGGTTGCCCCGGTGACAGAAAAAAAATGAAAGTGAGAAGGTAAAAAAAGGACTCACAATGCCGCCCTCCGCAGCCCCCAAAACATGGAAACCCAAGGAAATAATGCAAATTTCACAAAAGGAAACAACCTTGTCCAACAAAAAAATCATTATGAATATTTTAGAACATTTCAAACAGGAAACATTTTTTTACTTGGCTGTAAATGAACTAAAATACAAAGCAAAACATCTTTATATGCCATCAAGAGATCTAAAACCAGTGAATTACCAATTTTAAACAGGCTCAAAATATTAAAATGAATCATTGAACTTATTGCATTATATGGCAGCCAGGCTTTGGGGACAGACTCAACAAGATTGGACAAAATGGGACAAACATTCCACTGAAATCCTGCATGCAGAGTTCTGCAAAAATATTCTCCAGGTGCAGAGAAGAGCTCCATACTCTACATGTGAGCTGGTTTAGGCCAATATCTATAAAACTATAAAATATTCAAAAACAAGCTTTACATTTCTCAAATCATATTAAAACAAGTGGCCCACTCTCCAGAACAAACAAAATCCAGGACAAAATGCAAACCTATCTGGCCCTCAACAGGAAGTACACTGTTGCAACCTGCAAAGTGTCTGAAAGAAAACTGAGGAAAACATTGACTAAGTACAGACTGAGTGAACAAATCTGGCAATGAAAGTGGCTGCCCAGCGAAGAGAGCTTGTGTTTTACTGTGACCAGAGAACAGATGAGATAGTGCTGCACTTCCTAACCCAGTGAAGGCAATATCAAAGCCTTAGAGACCAATATTTTACAAAAATAATACAAGTATTTCAAGAGTTTCTCTATGTAAGAAAAGTCCAGTCCAACTGGAAGAAAGGGAGGACGGCTGTAAACTGACAGCGAGATATGTAGCATCTTGCCATGAACTCAGCAACTCTATAAACAGTCTGTCTCACACGGAAAATAATTAAAATCAGAGTTATTTATATCTTATGTTATTTTTATCCATAGTCCTTAAGGTTTCCCATTTTTTTCTTGTTATTGTTTATTGTAATTGTGTAGTTTGCTTTGGCAGCATTGTATTGTATGCAGTCATGCTAATAAAGACTCTTAAATCGGTTATTAACATTGACAGGGAGGTTGAAACACACACACACACACACACACACACACACACACA
>NC_045742.1:24953538-24954826 GCF_008692095.1 Etheostoma spectabile
CACACACACACACACACACACACACACACACAGAGATCAGACAGAGGAGTATGGGGATGAACTTTGGCAGTGCTTCTAAAACTTTTCGAGGACTGACAAGACAAATATTTTACCCCATAAAAAAGTGTTTGAGGTGGCTGGCTGACCTTCTGAGACAGTTTTTTTAATTTAAAATTAAAAGCATGACATTTTACCAAATCTACTCGCGGACCACCAAGGATCGCTCGTTGACCAGCATTGGTCCGCATACCAATCTTTTGGAAATACTGAAAGGTGATCTACGCGATGTCACACGTTTTTTGGGCTACACCATTTTTTGTCACATACAGCAAACATCTACTCACAATCCGCAAGCTGCCTGTCCCCAGAACACACTGTAAAAAACGTCTTCTCATTATCTGCTAGCTGCCTGTCCCCAGAACACACTGTAAAAAACATCTCCTCACTATATGCTATCTGCCTGTCCCCGAACACACTGTAAAAAAACATCTCCTCTCTATCTGCTAGCTGCCTGTCCCCTGAACACACTGTAAAAAACATCTCCTCACTATCTGCTAGCTGCCTGTCCCCAGAACACACTGTAAAAACATCTCCACCTACCTGCCTGCCTGCCCCAGAACACACTAAAACATCTTCTCTCACTACCTGCTAGCTGCCTGTCCTCAAACCCTGTAAAAACATCTCATCTCCTCACTATCTGCTAGCTGCCTGTCCTCAGAACAAACTGTAAAACATCTCCTCACTACCTGCTAGCTGCCTCCTACAGAACACACTGTAAAACATCTCCTCACTACCTGCTAGCTGCCTGTCCTCAGAACACACTGTACAAAACATCTCCTCACTACCTGCTAGCTGCCTGTCCCCAGAACACACTGTAAAAAACATCTCCTCACTATCTGCTAGCTGCCTGTCCTCAGACACACTGTAAAAACATCTCTTCACTATCTGCGCTAGCCTGTCCCCAGAACAAACGGTAAAAAACATCTCCTCACTACCTGCTAGCTCCTGTCCTCAGAACATACTGTAACAAACTTCTTCTCACTATCGCTGCTGCCTGTCCCCTGAACACACTGTAAAAAACATCTCCTCACTACCTGCTAGCCTCCTGTCCTCAGAACAAACTGTAAAAAACATCTCCTCACTACCTGCTAGCTGCCTGTCCCCTGAACACACTGTAAAAAACATCTCCTCACTACCTGCTAGCCTCCTGTCCTCAGAACACACTGTAAAAAACATCTCCTCACTACCTGCTAGCTGCCTCTCCTCAGAACACACTGTAAAAAACATC
>NC_045742.1:24954836-24959029 GCF_008692095.1 Etheostoma spectabile
CTGCTAGCTGCCTGTCCTCAGAACACGCAGGTAATGTTAACTGTTTGGGGAGCACGGCCCCTTTAAATGGTGGGAATGCGTGATGACGTGGGACGTTACAGGGTTGGCATTAGGCTCAGCGCCTTATTTTGTTTATATGTTTTTTTCTTGTGAAATAAACAGCCCACGCATTTGTGTGCTCAACGTGAGAAATTGTCTCCTACATCTTGCTGCAATTTCCACACTTTAATCACAATATGATTTCAATGAAAGCCAATTCCTGAAATTTGAAATATCACACTGACGTCATGTTTGAACAAGTGGGAGGTAACCAGGTACAAATTCCTTCAGAGTTTGTAAGTTTGCCAATTTTAAAATAAATATCAGATAAGTTCATATAAGTACAGCTATTGTCTTCGTTTTCAGTTATATTAATCCCTTTTGTCTTTCCTTCTTCTCGTTCTTCTTTTCTTCGTTCTGTCCATCTTTCCTTAACTCTTGTCATCAACTGATCTAAAATTATGAAAATCTCCTAAACTGGAGGTATAAAGTCTTCCCTTAAATGGCAAACTAACCTCTACTGTTCTTTCACAATGAGGACTTTGGCTACTTTTATTGAAACTGTTCACTTGGGACTGTAAGACTTATTATGAAATATTTGTCCACTTTTGGTAATAAAATCCTTATTAGGTTAAGGGTTAGAGAAAAAGAGGCAAGTCAGTGTAAAAACTAGTGTGGCCTTTTGACCTGAGCTCATACAGTTTTACACAGGGGCAATCTCTGTAAAGTCACTGAGCCTAATTCAATCCAGATCTGCATTAACGCTATGTGAACACACACAGAGTTTAATAACATTCAGTACAGCAAGGAGATGGGTGTCAGCCATGTTTATAAAGACCAAACAACGGTGGTGGACCTTTTTAAGGGATAAAAACACATTGTTCAAAACAAGGAAAAGTTCTTTAAGTAATCAGATGGGCACCAAAAACCATTGCAGCAAGTTTAGTCTGCTTAATAAAAACAAAGGCATGGTCAAGAAGAAATTGTGCCAGAAAAAGCAAAAAAGTTATATCACAGCTGCCTAGTACTGAGCCATGCATAAAATATCCATAAATGACAGACATACCATAAGCCTACCATGAGATAATCTGATGGTCTGACGGGCTGGCTACATTAAACAGGAAGCAAGATCTCCCACACCAAAGGAATGTGCGCTATCACCAATGAAAAAGAAAATTCACTTTAAGTGAATCAGACTTACTGATACTGATTTGCATTATCTTCCAATTAACTTGCTTCATAAAACAGCACCGCATAATCAATTAAACACCATGTCACTTTAGATTTTCATCCCAACAACACAGTGACCCCTTCAGCTGCATCTCTCACTCTTGCAAACACTCAATTTACTCACCGATGTAATGTTGGCAGCAGCCACCATTCTCCTGTTTCTGATCAATCTGTTGCAGAGGACCATTGTAATCAGGGCAACCACACACACACCCAGGTCAGGACAAAGAAGGCGTAATACACTCCACGGATCATCCAAGGGAAGCCTACAAGACACACACATGCATATGAGGAAATGTCAAGTGAGGTCAACCATTTTTCCATTTACAAACACCTGCATGTAGATGTAACTGAAAATCTTAAATTCTGATATTTCCTCAAATATTTTGCATGTCCTCCCCCAATGGGGGCAAATAAAAATGAATCTGCTGTATGTTGCTATATAAAAATTGCACTTTAGCAGAGTATTGTCTGGATAATCAAACTCATATTTTCGACACCCTTTCCCCAATTAGTACTCCAAACATTAATGACAGTGGCAGGATAACTGGTGCTACAATAGTAACATACCTGGACAGTCCTATTTGTCTGCTTATGGTGTCCCATTGTGAACAGTTATCACCTATAGCGATGTTGAGAGGAGGATATGTGTATAGTACTGTCTGGAAGCAGATGTGAGACAGTACAAATAGTAGACTGGTACAGAACACCGCTCTGATAAACCGACCTGTGTGACCTGGAAGACATAGAGACAAGAAGACAAGGGGAAACAGAGTTCAATGTACAGTCAAATTCGACCCAAACTTTTCCCATACATTGGTGAAAGAGTTTGTTTTACAATGATAGAATTACTGTTTATTGAAATGGAGTCGGGTGGGTTTGGCAACAACAATTTTGGTGATGTTTCATGTTAAACAAAAAAGAATCTTAATCTTAAACAAAAAGGTCAACACTGTAACTAATAATCTGAGTATGTCAGTTGCAAAACAAGCACTTTTTGTGGACGTAAATTGAAGGTCCGCAATTGCTGATTAACATTACATTGTAGCTTGTTTGTCTTGCTTAATACTGGACCAAAATCAAAGAGTGTTGTTCCCTATAGCCACTTAGACATAGAACATAGGAAAATAGGTTCCGCGTTAAAATAAAAACAAAGTTTTCCTTTAAAAGCATTAGGATTTGTCAGCTCCAGTTTTTAAAAACATTCAAAATTGGTCACTCCTGCTGGCTCAACTAGGGTTTATGGTGCTTGCCGGCAGGTAAAAGCCAACCCCAGATTCACTCTTGTTTTGATAGGGCTTTGTCTGCTTGGTGTTTTGACTCACTTTGTTTGCGTTTTTTCTGCACTGTATCCACCCTTTTGGTAGCTTCCTCTTGCATGGTTTTACAGAGGCTGATGACCAAAAATGCCCTGGACAAGGCAAAATAAGGAAACACATGCAGGTGGCAGGGTCTCTGCAAATACAGACACCACCACACATTTCTAGTGGGTCATAAGTGATGGTTTAAAGGGATTACTATCATATGATTCTATACATTGTTTTTTTGTGGAAAACTTACTCATGCCTTTCACCATCTTACCCAGAGTCAGATGAGAATATGGCATGTGTTTATTTTAGCACAATGACTGGAAACATCTGGAAACTGCTAAGGTACCTTTATCAAAAGTGAAACATAAACCCCTACTTAAAGAATAAGCCTGGTGGTATTCTATATTTTGGTTTTTCGTCAAAACATTGCATGTGTTGATTCAATTCAACAATGAATTTGTACTACAAAAAAGTATTGTGTGTGTATGTACAGTATTCAAATTATATACAGTACCTACTATGGCGCACTGCAATACACTAGTGCCCACAGTGTTATATTCCCATATCCCTTATTTGTTATGGTTGCTATATAGTTATATGTCAATATATGTAGAAAACTAAATATGTATCCAGTCCAGAAGAACAATGCATGCTATGATCATATCATAATGACATGATTCCATCAAAGTTGATTTCTGGAAGTACTAGATTATTGCCCAGGCCTAATCAGAACCAAAACTCCATCATCTGGGGATGGTTATCTACAGAAAATGTTACGTTACTGTACCATGAACCAATGTGTTGGTCAAAGGGAAATTGTAGAAATGCTAATCCACAGCAGACTGGAGGGTATTTATTGGGATATGTTTGTGCGAGGTAATGGATGGATAGCAGATGTCAGTCCTGAGTTTGGCTTCACTGCTGTTGAGTCACTAGTTACAACCATCAGCTGCATTCCTCTGGCCTTGTTAATTTAAGGAATCACACATTAATAAGTCAACTATGAATGCTAAATGTCATGTCAAGCTTGCTCCTTTTCTCTTCCAGTAATGTTTCAAACTTCCACTCGTGACACATACATGCTGTGCAGTGGTGGGTGTGGAGATGCTTTAATAGGGCAAGGTGTTTATGAGGGATAGTTAGTTGTGATGAAACCTGTGCCGTGCCATGACATGCCGTCAGTGGATCCCCACTGTGTCAATAATATGTGGCTATAAACACAGCAGGCTTAACACGTAGCATAGGGAGGACAACAATGTCTTAAAATGTCTTCCAAAGATATTCATTCAGTTTACTGTTACACAGTAAATCCTCACAATTTAAAAGCTAAAACAAGTTCATGTATGGAATGTTTGCTTGAAAAATGACTTACATGATTAATTGATATATAATCAATATAGTTGCTGATTATTTTCTCTGTCAATTGACTAATTGATTATTTGACTAATCACGTAAGCACTGAATAGCAGTGAATGCACGTGAAGGAGTCAAATCATACTAGGGCATTTTCCAATGGTACAATTGCAGCAGTTTCCCCTTCTACTGTTTGTATTTCTAGCCCAACCCTCTGTGGATGGAAATGTGTGTGTGTGTGTGTGTGTGTGTGTGTGTGTG
>NC_045742.1:24959039-24961109 GCF_008692095.1 Etheostoma spectabile
TGTGTGTGTGTGTGTGTGTGTGTGTGTGTGTGTGGAGGAACAAGAGGAACTCTAAAAGTCACTAAATCAACAAGTCCTCCAACACATACTGCACAACCACATAGCTTGCTTGTCCCTACCCACAGGAGCGTTTCCCAAATTAGTGCCCCTACCAGTGGTAGGACACATCACACATCACGTCCTCATAACAAAATGTAATGGTTGCAGTTTAAACACGTGGTTAATATTGTGAAACGCGCTCGACCAGGTGAGCTACCCCAGGCACTTGCTGAGACACTTTTCAAACCTAGTCTCGCATTGTCAGACATTCCTAGACAGCCCTGCTTAGGAGGGTAAGGCTAGTCCAAAAAACATGCTCTGGTTTATTGGCATTTCTTTAAACCAAACCCAGTCGTTTTGGGCGGGGCTAAGCACCGAGCGGAGCCACGGCTGTCGCTACAAAATAGCCTCGGAAAAGGAATTTGTACTGTACATTCAAAGGTTGTTTTAGTTGTGCAACAAAACACTAGAAAGTCTAGCTAGCTAGATTTACCATGCAGAGATCTGAGGAGCAACCATAGTCCGCAGAAATCCACCGGAGATTAGAATTACAACACAAAGAAAGCTGAAGGTAGCGAACATCGGAAAACAGACATCTGAAAGGAGTGATATCCGGCTGAATTTCCGGCAGAACTAAATCTATCCTGGAATTAGAAACGCTGTGGATATAGACTATTTCCAACCAAACCCAGCTCAAAATATTCTTCTACTCAAGGCATTTCCTTTATGAAATAACAACTATCAAAATCACAACTGAGACTCACAATTGAAGAAGTAAAATTAGCAATTGAGACCTCCTAATTTCAGGCTGAAAATATGTTTGGGTTCAATTATCAGTCCCAGTCACACAAGTCTCGCATTGCTAGACCGATCTCCACAGCACTGTGTCAGTGCTGGAGTACGGTCTGGAGTATGGTCTGGCTACATTGCTTTTCTGGGAAAGGCGAAAACGCTCTGGTTTTTTTTGCACCTCTTTAAACCAATCACAATCATTGTTAAAGTAAATTTGACACAAGTGTCTTTGCTAGTTTAAGACCGACGCAGTTGTCAATTTCCCGTCCAGCGCCTACGTTGTTAAAATAGCAATTGCACCTGCGCCCATCTTTGCACCCATGCTGGTCTAACATACATAGAGTGTATTCAGGTGAATTCTTGGCGTATTGCTATCTTGAGGATGTGGGAAGTTATTCCCACAGTTGGTCCCACTGACCAACAAAAACCTGGTCTAAAGTCAATAGAGCAGTATTTCATTGTTATTTTAATGGTAAATTAGTAAAATGCGCCTAAGTTTACACACATGCAAACATGCAAAAGATGAATAATAAGACAAATAAAAATATCATGTTGCAAATCTGCCATCATAATAGCAATGTGCCAAGGTACAAATGCGCCTGGTTTTTAAAGGGAATGGGAGATGACACTGATGGGAGATGATTGGTTTATTGCTTGTTAAGCCCAAAACACACCTATGATTAATTAAGACACTAAGTACAACCCTTTTGAACTACGCGCCCGGCGCACTGACCCTTTATTCCACCGTCAAACTAGCAAACGTGGATTTGGACACGCCCTAAATCACCTGCGCCATGCACTTCACGCCATGCACTTAGAACGTTAAATTAGGGCCCTTAGACAGTATGAAAGTACTTAAAAGATCATTTCAAATAGTCAAATATTTTGTTACTTTCAGAAACCATCTCACTGTAGTCACAACAATTCTATGCGGCGGTCATTTTAGGTATGATATTAGCCAGAACACAAAGTAAATAATGTTGCCTTTCAACATGGAATCTGGAATCTCTCCACCCAATGGACGGACACACTTCATTGGCTCAGAATTATGGTAAGAACCGCTAAAAACAACACTACCTTTGTGCCTCTCCACCCGACTGAACACACTGTATTGGCTTAGAATTACGGCAAAAATCACTATACACACTGCAAACTCATGGTCCTCTCTTCCCAATTTACAGCCTCCCTCTATTGGCTTAAAATACCTTGTCAACATGTTTCCTTAATATCTGATGACGC
>NC_045742.1:24961119-24961347 GCF_008692095.1 Etheostoma spectabile
ATTTTTGGATTTATTACAGTAAATATACCGTATGTCATATTGGACCTTTAAAACTTAATTTCAATACCGTAGACCCCTCTCTCTTGCCAGAGCAGGAACCTCCTATTTTGTAATTTGGGGGTTGCAGTAGCTCAGTCCGTAGGGAGTTGGGTTGGGAACCGGAGGGCAACTGGTTCAAGTCCCTGTATGGACCTAAAAGTACGGAGTGTGGATTGGTGGCTGGAGAGA
>NC_045742.1:24961357-24961562 GCF_008692095.1 Etheostoma spectabile
ACCTCCTGGGCACTGCCAGGTGCTCTTGAGCGAGGCACCATACCCCCCCAACCGCTCAGGACGCTGGTTCGGCTGGCAATACAATTAAAATGTGTCCTTAGTATAAATAGGAACCAATCTCTGGTTCCTCAGGTACAACCCAGAAGCACATATAGTTTTTGACCACACGGCTATGGGGCGCCGTTTGTAAAGCGGCTCGTGCTGA
>NC_045742.1:24961572-24973094 GCF_008692095.1 Etheostoma spectabile
AACATTTTGTCACATTTAGCTTTAAATAATGTTTAAAGACGTGGTATGAAATTTTGAGGGTCACTTTCTTGCATATTTACAAAAATATTTGTCAACTTGGAAATATTTTAAATAGTTAAATCCAAATATTAAATTGTTACCCCTAAATGTTAAATGTTAATCTATATGCTAATCTAAACTAAAATGTTAATCTAAATCTAAAGTAAATTAAATCTAAAAGTTAAATCTAAATATAAATTAAATCTAAATCTAAATGTTAAATCTAATGTAAATCTTATATAATCTTAAATCGAATCTAAATGTTAATCTAAATCTTAAATGCTAAATCTAAAGTTAAATCTAAATCTAAATCTAAATGTTAAATACTAAATCTAAACTAAATGTAATCTAAAATCAAATCTAAATCGAAATCTAAATGTTAATCTAAATTTTAAATATAAATCTAAATGTTAATTTAAATCTAATGTAATCTTAAATCAACTAAATGTTAAACTAAATATTAAACTAAATCTAAATGTTAAATCTAATCTAAATGTTAAATCTAATGTTTCGGGTGAAACTAAATTTAGCTAATTGCAAATTAATGTCGGTAACCGGAAGTACCAAATAAAAAGCTCGAGGGGTCCGAGTGATGTTTATAGTGTCAAATAACAAATAAAAATCCTCTCATTGGGAGATATGGACTCTTGAACTTGGATAACCGTGAAAAACTACCTAAAATAATAAACACAGTGGGGAAAACTGTATTTGAAGAGTACTTTGAGTTTTTAGTGTCACTTTTATGAATGGTGTGGGAATTATAGCCACTTGCCAGCCACGGGGGGCTCCATTTGACTGGTCTGTCACGTTCGCTTGCATTAAGGTCAGAAGAGCCTATCCGCCGCCCCCGACAAGGCACTGACAAGACATGCGAAATGTCCAACGAATCCGCGTACGAGAACATCGGCAGAGCCGTCCCGGTGGCTGAACAAACTTATTCAACAGCGGACAGCGACCGCTCGGGCCACCGCAGGCCATCTCGGTAAGCAGTTTTCCAATCACGGAGCTAGCAACCCTGTTGTCAAGGCTAACTAACTAAACTAGCTAACGGTAGCTAGCCAGTAGAGATTTGCTACTACCTTGACAACAAGACAATGTAGCTCCGTGATTTGGAAAAATGCTTACCGAGATGGCTTGCGGGGGCCTGAGGCTGTCGCTGTCGCGTGTTGAATAAGTTTGTTCAGCCACCGGGACGGCTCTGCCGATGTTCTCGGCTAACGCGGATTTGTTGGACATTTCGCAGTGACTTGTCAGTGCTTGTCGGGGCGGGCGGGGATAGGCTCTTGCTGACCTTAATGCAAGCGAACGGGACAGACCAATCAAAGTGAGCCCCTCGTGGCTGGCTATAGTGGTATAATTCCCACACATTCATAAAAGTGACACTAAAAACTCAAAGTACTCTCAAATACAGTTTTCCCCAACTGTGGTATTATTTAGGTAGTTATTTACGGTATCAATTCAAGAGTCCATATTCCCAATGAGAGGATTTTATTCGTTATTTGACACTAAACATACAATGACCTCCTCGAGCTTTTATTTTGGTACTTCCGGTTACCGATTAATTTGCATATTAGCTAAATATTTAGTTTCACCCGAAACATTTAGATATTAGATTTAGATTTAACTTAGATTTAGATTTATATTTAGATTTAACATTTAGATTTAGATGTTAGATTAACATTTAGATTTAGATTTAATTATTTAGATGAACATTTAGATTTAGATTTAGATTTAACATTTAGATTTAGAATTTATATTTAGATTAACATTTAGATAGATTAACATTAGATTTAGTTATATTTAGATTTAAAATTTAGATTTAGATTAGATTTAAACATTGATTAGATTAACATTTAGATTAGATGTAACATTTAGATTTAGATTGATTTAATATTTAGATTTAACATTAGATTTAGATTTAAATTAGATTAGATTTAACATTTAGATTTAGATTTAGCATATACATTTAACATTTAACATTTAGGTGTAACATTTAATATTGGATTAACTATTTAAAATATTTCCAAGTTACAAATATTTTGAAAAGTGCAAGAAAGTGACCCTCAAAATTTCATACCAGGTTTTTTAACATTATTTAAAGCTAAATGTGACAAAATGTTGCTGTTATTTTCAGCACGAGCCGCTTTACAAACGGCGCCCCATACACGGCGACACACACACACACACACACACACACACACACACACACACACGCACAGCAACACCACACAAGTATACATAAAAGCAGTAATTTGTCTCGACTATTAACTTATATCTCATGGAAATAAATAGAACCAATTGTGTTAATTGCAAATATGACTTGGACTTTCATTTATCAAAAAGGTAAAAAAGTGCATCAATTATTCTACCTTTAGAAAGGCACCTCAGGGGCTTAAAGCTTGGGCTTAGCCTCTAGAAATATTAATATGATATATTATATTTATTATTATAATTGACTGTTGTTTTTTTACCTGTTTCACCCAGTTATAAGAAAGTTTCCAAAACAACCTGAAATAGGACCTTAATATTTCATCAACATTATGAAATGTTACTGTAATGAAGTGTTGTGAAACAAATGCCATACTCCATCCAGCAGACACAGAGCAGTCCTGCTGACACCTCAGCGCTGCAGCCTTTAATCTCTTTTAGTCATGTTCACACATGCAACATAAACAGCTTTCCTCTTTGTCTTTTACCCCAACCTGGTGAGATACCATCTCATTTCAACATTTTTCATGTCTCAAACGCAGTGAGTGTCTGCACGTCCAGGAAACAGCACACAAAACAAACTGGATTAGAGTATGGAGGTATTAGGGAGCATGGAGGGAACTGTTTGTCCATGACACTCTCATGGACTTCCAACAACTTCCAGAGCAGCACAGTGGTCTTTCTCCACTAAAATACTGCTGTTTGTACCCGGTCTGTATGAATACCTAAGTCTGATTGGTTGCAGGCCGCAATGGATTAACAGTGACATCATACATGTAGAGATATGCCTTGTTTCATTAAAACAATACTCAAGGATTTAAAGATAATATCGTACCCAGACCTCATCTCTTCAAAAAAATGAAAAACAGACACTTAGTACCATTGCTTGACAACAAAACTCACCATTTAAATATGAATCCTTCATTCTCCCGGTGGTTTTAAAGATACAATCCTTGATTTTGTCACAGTGCCAAAGCATCACTGTTATAGAGAATACTCCTCCTAGGACCATACAAATCCCAGGGTCTTATGCATGTATAAGAGTGTAATTGAATATCTGAACACATGACAATAGTTAATATCCAGTTCTGACTTAAACTGTCTCTTACTGTAAATCTGGCTGGTTGGTCCACAATTAAGAAATCATGTGTTTGTGCACCTGATGGCTGTGTGTCAGAGGTTTGTAGGTGATGTAATTTGACAGTCAGTGCTTTGGAATTGCAAGGAAGTGACATCCGGATATACCTCTGTGTCTAATGTATAAAAGTGTGTTTTGCAAATCACTGTGTGTATTGTTTTGCAAAAAGTGTGAGGCTGACATTGTGCTTATAGTGGTCCACATCTGGGTCAATGTTTTGTTTTGTTTCGATAATTGTGTAATACTTTTGATTACAGTGTGTAAGCATTGGTGGGGGTGGGGGTGGGGATTTGGTGTGGGTGGGATGATTGGTCTGTGGAAATTGTGGGGGTGTGTGTTGGTTGTTTGAATGAAAACTGTAATTCCCTCTGAGCCCACAGTGCTGCTTCCTATTAGTGTTGAATGTAATTCCTGGGTGTGTGTGTGTGGTGTGTGTGTGTGTGTGTGTGTGTGTGTGTGTGTGTGTATGTATGTATGTGAGTCAGGTTTTGGCAGGCCTGGGTTTCCTTAGGGGAACTCCTGGTTGATCTATGTCACCCACCCCCCCCCCCCCCCCCCTTAACCCACCAAAATAAAAGCCTCTTAACGCAGTTTAATTACCAAATCAGAAAGCCTATCAGGAATAGAGACAGAACGGAGGACTGGAAAATAAATGTATGACTTTAGCCCCCTAGCAACTGGGACGAACAATCATAAGTCAGTTGGGAAAAGAGCAATTTTCATTCAAAATTGTGGGGAAATATCAGGGGAGATACTCAAACCCACACATGTATAATCTTCACAAGAAGAGCGTACACTCAGTGGGTTTGTATCATTTATGATACCAGGGGTGGAGGAAGTATTTTAAAGTTTCACAGTAAAAGTACCAATATTACACTGTAAAAATACTTCATAACAAGTAAAATCCCTGCATTGAAAATGTTACTTAAAGTGTAAAATGTAACTTTAAATTTTTTAATTTTATCTAAATTTAATCTTTTTATTTTTCTGAAGCTGTCTTTTTTCATTCAATGATCCAATGAATGAATGACTACTAACAGCAAACGAGACTAACAATAAAAAGTAACCCATTTTTATATAGTCTTTAGCAAGGCTTCAGTCCGGGTTTGATTTTTCCCACGCAGACACAGAAGGATTTCCTACAGCTACACATTCTGATGGGTCATCAATTTCTTTGTAACAGCAGAAAGCCTGTGTTAGTATCCAGCCTTCTGAACCGGGAAAAGGAAGCAGGAGATTTGTTTATGCAGGCCTAATTGTATTTCAGTGTTATTTTACAAGTTATCTGCTAGAGTCATGGCTGATAATGGAGTAGGACCATCACAGAAAATAAGGTTATTAAACAAAGACCTAAAAGCTAATAGGGAAAGGGAAAGACATGAAGGCGATAATGCCACTTGATTGGGCTATCAACAGATGGAGACAATTACAGGATTGTAAATTATTCAAAACCCACTGTCATAATGCCATGTCGGCAGCCCTTTTTTCTCCGTTTGTATGTAATAATTGTTTCCCTGTTTGTTATTTTTTATGTTTCTCCCTCCTGCTCTGTGACTGTGAGTTGTGGGCGTTATTTAGTTTGCAGACTGCGTCATGTGAAGCTCATTCTCTAATCATCCCCCAAAGCATGCAAAGAAGTTTTGAAATTGTTTGTTAGACTCTGGAGGACACCATTACCACAGGGTTGACGCCACAAACAAAAGACACTGATTCACTGGAGATGCTCTGGAGAGCGCAATGCACCCATCACTCACCACTGGATTCCCTGGACACAACACCCCCTTGCCCCTTGCACTATTCATTTGAACGTATTTCCCGTGCGTCACACCTGCTTTTGGGTCCAACCTCTAGTGCCGTTCCATAACACAACGATCTGGCCAAAAAAATGGACCCGGCAGATTCTGACTCAAACTCTCAAGGTTTTTTGCTCCCCCATGCGGTGGCCTTCCAAGGCATACTGCTCGGCCAACAATCTCAGATGTTGCAAGGAATCATGGATTCCCTTCACCAGTTCTCTACCATCATGCCTTGAGAGGAAAACCATCCACCTCAGCTTTCAGCTCAGTCTCCGACAGATTCCTCACCTTCCCAAGCTGTACCCGTGAGTAACTTTCAGCCCTGTGAACCTTTTGTGCCTGTTCCTGAACGATGTAGCGGGAGTTTAGAAGAATGGAAATGATTCCTGTTTCAGTGTTCACTTGTGTTCGGTCATCAATCTCTAACCTATGCTCACGATGCCACAAAAATGGCTTATGTACTCGGGTTGCTTTCTGGGCGGGCGAGAGACTGGGGAGTAGTTTTTTGGGACATCCTGCTAACTACCAACTAGGTGTGCACGATATTGACAAAATGTGATATTGTGATATCGATAATGAATACTGTGATATCAAATCAAATCACTTTAAGCTCCGGAACCTCTGAGCAACGTTACAGGCTGAAAATGGCAAGTTTTAAAGAGAATCTGGATCGTACAACAAGACAGGCCAGCTTGGCTTGTTCGGGAAATTATTGTAAAGAAATCTAACTGGGTTGTTTTGGCACCAATTGGCAGGGATTTGCTGTGGACAAAATACACACGGTGATACACTGGTAAGAGCAAATGATTTTTAACCATGTATCCAGCTAATTTAAATAGCTCACTGTATTGTGTGAACAGTTAACTTCATTTAATATTGTATGTGGCATTTTCTTTTCTTTTTCATTCGGAGCTTAATGCGGCCCAAGACAATTGGGATTGGTTTAAAGAAATGCAACCAACCCCTGACATGGATTATTCACCTATCCAGGAATGTTGTGTGGACTAGCCAGACCCACCTACGCAGAACTGTGGAGATCTGGCAAAGCAAGACTACCTAGATAGTTACAGTGAGTCATGAAGATTTTTGTCATTCTTTGATGGAAATTTCAAAAACACTTTACTTGAAGATTTCTACATAAGAGTGACATGAGTCGACGAGCTGACGCCAAGTTTGCTATGAAAGAACTTCACGCAGCCATTAGTAAACAACAGACCGTTCACCTGGAAGCTGCGTTTATTGTCGCTGGTGATTTTAATCATTCAAACTTGAAGTCAGTGCTACCAAAATTTCACCAGCATGTTTCTTGTCACACCAGAGGAAACAAACTTAGACCATGTTTACACAAACATGGCTGGAGCCTACGTCGCGACACCCCTCCCCCACCTGGGACAGTCAGATCACTTTCTTTGTTCCTCACCCCCAAATATGCACCTCTCATCAACCCGCGTGAAGCCATCAGTGAGACCATCAAGGTGTGGCCTGCAGGAGCAATTCATCACTTCAGGAAAGTTTCTACACACAGACTGGAGTACGTTTGCTACTCAAGCCACCAGTGGCTCTCACACGGACATTGACGCTACACTCCTCTGTACTGGTTTATTTAACACCCCATAGACACTGTTACAACCCGAAGCAGATCACCACATACCCAAATCAGAAGCCATGATGAACAGGAAAGTGCGACTCCTATTGAAGACACGCAATACCCTTCAGATCAGGAGACGCACAGGCCTATAGCACATCAGGGCAAATCTGAAAAGGGGCATCAAAGAGGCCAGCACTGCTACAAGCTGAGATAGAGGGACACTTCTCCAACGCTGATCCTCGACGCATGTGGCAGGGCATTCAGGCCATCAGTGACTATAAACCCACTCACTCCACCCCTAGCCACTGATGTCAACTTCCTGAACGAGCTTAATGACTTTATGCTCGCTTTGAAAGAGACAACAGAGAAACTGCCACCAAGCTCAAACCCTCAGCTGACCACCCCCCCATCACACTCTCCTCCACAGATGTCTGCAAGGCACTGAGCAGGATCAGCACAGCACAAGGCTGCTGGACCGGTATCATCCCGGACGCGTACTCAGGGCATGTGCGGAGCAGCTCCTGAGTTTTACAGACATCTTCAACCTGTCTCTGCCCAAGCTGCTGTACCAACATGCTTTAAATGCACGTCCATTTTGCCATGCCAAACACTCCAGCCCGAAGTGCCTTAACGACTACCGCCCTGTAGCACTCACACCCATCGTAATGAATGCTTTGAGCGGCTGGTCCTGGCACACCTAAAGGACTCGCTACCATCATTGGACTCACCCGTTCGCCTACCTAGCAATAGGGCTCAAGGATGCGTTTCCATGCACTGCACTCTGTGCTCACACATCTGGACAATAAGAACACTTATGCACGAATACTGTTTGTTGACTTCAGCTCAGCATTCAACACTGTCATCCCGGCTAAGTTAATAGCCAAACTTGGAGACCTGGGCATCAACACCCTCCACGTGCAATTGGATTTTGGACTTTCTTACCAACAGACCCCAGAATGTTCGATCAGGCCCCAACTGCTCCACGTCCATCACACCAACACTGGTGTACCACAGGGCGTGTGCTGAGCCCGTTTCTCTACTCCCTCTTCACCTCCACTGCAAGCCTGTGTACGAATCTAATCCATCATCAAGTTTGCGGACGACACTACGGTGATTGTCTCATCAGCAACACACGATGAACTGCCTACAGGGAGATCCAGCACCTGGCCACTGGTGCACTGAAAATAACCAGCTCCTCAACACCACCAAAACCAAGGAGCTCATCGTGGACTTCAGAAAGGAGCCAAGAGGCACGCACGACACCATCCACATCGATGGAATGGCTGTTGAGCGTGTCTCCAGTTTCAAGTTTCTGGGGATCCACATCTCGGCGGACATGTCCTGGTCAACCAACACCTCCTGCCTGGTCAAGAAGGCTCACCAGCGCCTCTTCTTCCTGAGGACACTGAGGAAGAATCAGCTTTCCTCAACTATCCTGGTGACTTCTATCGCTGTGCAATAGAAAGCATCCTGACAAACTGTGCAACAGTGTGGTATGGGGCTGTTCTGTTGCAGGCGCAAGGCACTGCAGCGGTGGTGAAAACCGCCCAGCGCATCACCGGGACTCCACTGCCCCCATCGAGCACATCCAGAGAAACCTGTTTGCATCGAGCTCGCAGCATCCTGAAGACTCCTCTCACCCAGCCCAGACTGTTTTCTCTCCTGCCCTCCGGCAGGCGTTTCAGGGTCCTCCGGACCAGGACCAGCAGACTAAAGAACAGTTTTTTCCCCAGAGCTGTCTCTTTTTGAACTCTAATCCCATTGATCCCACTCCCCTCATAACTGACAGACTCTCCCTCCCTCCTCCCACCTGCCTCCATTTTGTTATCTGCAATATTATAATGTTCATCTGCACTGCTGACTGTTACTTAGTAACGACTGTTTACATCTGCATCTTTTGCACTACTTACCTTTTGCACTACTTACTTCATTTGCACTGCTGACTTTTATTTATTTACAGTACAATTGTTTACATTTACATCCGCACTACCGTACTTTAACTGTAATATGCAATTACTTTCCACCCACTTTAATTCGATAGTTTCTGCCCAAACTTTACCTTATTCATAGTATATTATGCTGTTTGCACATATCTGTAAAAATTTGCAATTATGATAAATCCACCAAATTCCTAGCTGTATCTTGCTCACAATACCTGTTATCTATATTTGTATTCATAGGACAAACCCATCTGTAAAACTCTGTTTATAATAGTTCTTTTCTATATTTTCATTACATTCCATGTCTTGCACTTACGGAACCATTGTATATCCTGCACTTACTGCTATTGCACTTCTGGTTAGACCCAAACTGCATTTCGTTGCCTTGTACCTGTACATGTGTAATGACAATAAAGTTGAATCTAATCTAATCTAATGAGTCATGACACATGAACCCTAACCCTAACCCTAACCATAACTAGTCATTACAAGCTGAATGACACTTACTGAAAGAAGAGTTATGTAATAAATGTGGTATGACATGTTTATAAGGTTTTATGACACATTCATGACATTGCCATGTCACTTTTATGTAGACAACTTCAAGTAAAGTGTAACAAAAATTTATTTCTCTCTTTATTCTAACATGTTTCAGTGATTTTATATGATTTTTTTCATTGAAATTGTATTTTAAAAGTTGAGAACCATATGGAAATGCTTAACATATTACTGTAAAACATGATACAAACAGAGCCATCATGTGGTTAGTTATTACATGGTTTAATAACGTATAAACCATGAGACATAGCCAAGCAATATTTGCACAGTGTGTTCCTTGAATGATGCCAATTTGACTGATGTAGGCCACGCCCATTTGCACCTACATAGTGTTTGGCCATTTTAGATTTTTTTTCTGCTTATTTTGGTGCATAATTAACCTAATCTTCACCAAACCTGGTACATAACGTATTTAGGTGACCCCAAACAAAACTTTGTTGAGTTTGTTTCTTTCACTAGCCACAGCCGAGCTGGCGACCGCAAATGCGACGCCATGAGAGCGCCCTAACTGTTTATCCTCGCGCGTGGTAGTCTAAGTTGAAGTCTTCTCCTGAACAGAGGTGGCGCTAATGAGAAAAGGCTACCAACTTTGCTATTTCTACAGACTAGAAGAAGAAGAAAAAAGTAAACAACGGCAGAACTGGCAGGAGCAATGTCAATGATCTGATTTGATGACCGACTTTGTCGGATCAAGCCTTTCACTCACCAAAACATAACTCAACTTAACCCAGTAAGTTTACAAGAGAGACTTGCAGTCACTCTGAGAGTCCTGGCATCCCCTTCAAGCTCGTTCAGGCTTCCTGTTTCCGATTTGTCATGCGCTATCAAAAGAAATAAAGCGGTGCCCCACCTCTGGTTGCGCTATAAATCCTGACGCGCCAGCAAGAGGTATGTCATTTTGACGGAAACTTGGATGCAACTAGTATACTGCATATTTCAGTCTCCCTACAGCCCTAAACTGATATTGACTTATTTCCAAATATACACAAGCAAATTATGGCCAAGAATGAACACTCAGAGCACGGACAAACTGACGTTACAGTGATTGGAATTGCATTAAATTTGACAAACCGTAGTCTGAAAAACAATGTAACATACACCACAGACTGTCTTACCTCTTAGTGTGTGCTTGTTCGGACACAGGAACCATGGCAGTAGCAGCAGGTAGAGGAAGTAAACCAGTGACAGGATGTTGTAGCGAAAAAGACAAGCTGCAAAAAAAGAAACAGCAGAGTCAAACAACAGCATTCATTTAGAGATTCTAGCATGTCTGACATGGACCCTTGGTCTTGAAAGAGACATGTACTGTAATTGTGGCATAAAGCTATGCACCATACGACATGATTGAGTCTGCAAACAAATGGTTGTCATCACTAAAAATGATATATCATGGTTTGTATATGATGCACCACAACTGAGATATTTAGTCTGTGCAAAGACACAGGACACTACACAATTAATTGTATGAAATTTTTCTAAAAGCAAAATTTTTTCACAACTTGTTTTTCATTGCACATTAATACAAAAACATCTAACCAATGACAAACAAAACAGTAGAACATCAATTAAAGCGTATCAAAATAAGGGCTGGTACCAAACTTTGATACTTTTTAGGAACCTGCCATTTGCCTCGTAGTATTGTGTATCAGCAATGCCTTGTCATTCAATACCAACTTTGTCGTTCTTAAAACCCCTTTGCTACAGAAAAGAACTACAAATGCCGAGCTAGCAAGCTACACGCTGAAAATGGCAAGTTTTGAAGAAAATATGGATCGTGCAACAACGCAAGTCTTCTTTGTTTCTTCTGGGGAATGAGTGAAAAGATTTACAAAGCATATGTTTATATTTACTCTCTGGGGTGTTCTAGGACCGATTGGTAGGATTGCTGTGGACGATGTATACACGGTTCACTGGCAAGAGCAAATGAGGTTTAACCATGCATCAGCTAATTTAAATAGCTAAATTTACTGTATTTTGTGAACAGTTAACTTCATTTAATGTTTAATGTGGTGCTGTCTTTTGCGGTGACCAAATGTTCCACTGAAAGATCTGGCAATGTGAGACTCAGAAGACTCTAACAAAAGACTTTGTTGTTTTGGAATTAGGGCTTGGTGAATAATGTGTAAGAGTTATTCAGGCTGTATAAAGAATAATCAGAGAGTCTGGGGGCAGACACCCTTGTGTCTCTGTCTCTTTTCTTAAAGCGCCCATATTATGCTCATTTTCAGGCTCATAATTGTATTTTGAGGTTGTAC
>NC_045742.1:24973104-24973576 GCF_008692095.1 Etheostoma spectabile
TTACATGGTTTCATTTTCAAAAAAACCCATATTTTTGTTTTACTGCACATTGCTGCAGATCCTGTTTTCACCCTATGTGTTTAGGTCTCTGTTTAAGCTACAGAGTGAGACATCTCACTTCTATACTATCTTTGTTGGGAGTAGCACATGTGCAGTAGCTAGGTAAGATCACATCAGATAACTCTTTCTCCAACTTTGGTCAGTCCAAGGCAGGATTAGCTGGGAGACTTCTTCTAGACGAGGGTTACATGTAGAATACCTGCAGTGGAAGTAGTTCTTTTGGAGATTATGGTGAACTAGTGTGTGTTGTAGCAGTGTTTTGCCATTGAGAATAAGCTAGCTTGCTATCACTAGCATGTGCTACGGTTAGCCACCTTGTCTCAGCTAGTGACGTAGAAAGCCTTGCAGATTTTGAACAGCACACCCAGAGACTGAAGCCAGAGGACATTCAGAAACCTGTATCTCACTCAAA
>NC_045742.1:24973586-24975053 GCF_008692095.1 Etheostoma spectabile
CATGGATAGTTTTTTTCCAAGTTTGTGTGTGGAAGCACCAGAGACACAAAATAACCCCAAATCCCAGAAAAAAAGATGTTTTCATAAAATGGGCACTTTAACATCTCGCTCAAATTTCTCTTTCGATCAAACTCTCATCTAATACCTGACATAACTACACAGGTACTGTAGTTGGGTGCATTGACCTAGTATTTGAACTTATGTTGGTCTAACCAATGCTTGGCAGCACAGCTATATATGACTTTATTGAACACCACTACTGTCATCATTTCACTCAGGGAGAGCCCACAGAGAGGGCTTTCTGTCTGTCTGATGCACAGTTTTCCTCCAAGAATAGAACGTTCCACAGCTGTCTTTCCCCTGCACATATGGTACAACAGGAAGGATTTGTTGTTAGCTTGAAGGAGAAAAGATGATCAGCCAATATTAAGACCTGGAAATTAAGAAAATGTGCAGGCCTATTTCCTGCTGTTAACTCATGCAGTGATAACTGATAGATCACCTAAGATGAACCTGTGGATTAAACTCTGATGAGATCACAGGTTGCACATGGATGTGAGATGTTTACCACACAGATTTAGTTTGCCCCTTAACTCACAGCTTCAAGTTAAACTTAAAACACCTGTCATACAACTATGAGACTTGTTAAATACAAGCACAAACACAGGGTGGCTTCAGGGGCTGTTTTCTCAAAAGCCCTGAATCTTTTAGGCTGACATTACTGTCTTTATGAGGCTGCAGCGGGTTCCGTTTTAACGATTAAGATTAGACATACTTTATTGTCTAATGGAGAGATGTCAGAGTGAGGGGGCTGCCCATTACAGGCGCCCAGAGCAATTGAGGGTTTGATGCCTTGCTCAACTGACTGAACAGCTACCAGTCCACCTTCTGTACTTCTCCGGAGGGTTCCCAAGCCACGGTAAGTGGCCCTCCTGACCTTTCTTCCTCTGGTGCCACCATTATGCAGAAATAATGTACCCAAGAAACGAACATCTGGGCGCCTGGTTAGCTCACCTGCTAGAGCAGGTGCTCTATAGAGGTTTACACCCCAACGCAGAAGTCCAGGGTTTGACTACGAGCTGTGGCCCTTTGCTGCATGTCATTCTGCCTCTCTCTCCCCTTTCGAGTCTAAGCTGTCCTGTACAAATAAAGGCATGAAACGCCAAAAAAAAACATCTTAAAGAAATGATCTAAAACTATTCTGAATCCATTTATGTTACCCAGAGGTTGAACCTTATCTATGTTGAACACTTCATCACCTTAATTTCAATTTAATTTTATCCATAGGGTAAAATTATGAGGCAGTGTCAGAACCATCCATCCATCCAACTTCGTCCGCTTATCGGGGGGTCGGGTTGCGGGGGCAGCAGCTCCAGCAGGGGACCCCAAACTTCCCTTTCACAATAACCAGCTCCAACTGGGGGATCCCGAGGGGTTCCCAGGCCAGGTTGGGGATATAATCCCTCC
>NC_045742.1:24975063-24984735 GCF_008692095.1 Etheostoma spectabile
GGGTCTTCCTCGAGGCCTCCTCCCAGCTGGACGTCCCAGGGGACGCGACCAGGGGGCATCCTTACCAGAGGCCCAAACCACCTCAACTAGCTCCTTTTAAAGGAGCAGCGGCTCTACTCCAAGCTCCTCACCCTATGTCTAAGGGAGACGCCATCCACCCTCCTGAGGAAAACCCATTTTTGGCCACTTGTAACCTGGATCTCGTTCTTTTGGTCAGGACCAACACCCTATAATTTACCCAACAATTCCAACAAGAACAAGCATTATGTGCAACAGTGGTGAGGAAAAAACAGACATAATCAGGCTCTTTACTGAGCACATACATTACATTTGTAGCTCCACTACTGCTAATGCTCAAAAATAAGCATTTGCTCTATCCATATACTGTTAAAACTGTTCCATCAAATACTTCACAACCCATCACAACACTTATGTGGGCTGTAATGAACATTGCAGCCTCTAGAGGCCGTAGCAGGGCTGAAGATTTCACTTTTATTTGTTTCACTTATTCTATAATAATTCAGTGCAGATTTAAAAGAAAGATTAACTTCAGTTACAAGCTCATTCTCTCATCTTTTCTGTCTTTCTCTCTCTCTGAATCCCTCTTCATGATAGAGTTCTTCTGCCTCATACTCGTACAATAACTGGAACACAGACAAAGAATCAAACACATACAAGCACTCTGTTATTTCCTCCAGTTGCATAAAACATATTGTCTTCCTACGTGTCTGCAAGAATTAAATCATACCAGAGGGAGGTGCTGAATGTCATGTCTCTAACCTGGCTGCCTTTCAAACATTTTCATCTCTTTACCTCTTTAGCTTTGTCACTCTCTGTTACACCATAAAAACAAACATGAACATATCGTACACAACGTAACATACTGAAGCACATGCGTTTGTTTTGTTGTGAGGACAATAAACCAGTCATCTGGGAGTCCCTATAGACATTGAATTGTCCTTGGATCAAATGTGAACCTTACACATTCCTTACATTGAGGGATGATCCTCTATATCCTTTATAAAACAGAGAAACAGAATGGGTCAATTATGACCATGGTTGATGGGAAGACACCGCTTAGAGACCACCTAACCAGTTTTTTTTATTATGGCATATGGGCTGTTCTGGTGTACTCTTTAGGACTACAAACAGACCCAGTCCTGAAAACCCACAGCTAAAGTTCCACAGAATAGCACAGGTACTTCAGAATGAGTCACACGTAAGTTCCTATTCCTAGTTTGGGACTGACGTCACTGACACATCCCTTTCTCTTCAAGTGTTTCCTTACAATTGCTAAGAATATGGGTTACAAGGTTAATCCATTCAAGTCTTCCCTCCCTTCAGGCAGAGCTTCCTCTCAGCCTTTGTATAGCTCCACTGATTCAAATCTCACCAAAACATTTCAAGCCACATAAACTAAAACATCAGATTTATTCTGCCAGCTCCCTGGGAAATATGGGTTATATACTGTACATAGAATATAAAGACTAAGTGGATGTCAGTAATCAATATGAGTGCTTCTAAGTTCACCTTCCAGGGTAGCTATCGGAACAGACATACAAACTCTAACAGGAACACAAACTCTCACATTGTTGTGAATCTATTAAATTCCATTATTTAAAAACTCTGAATAAAGCCTCTGCCATTGGTTTTAATTGGAATCATAATTTGTTACACTGTTTTCCTTCCTGAAGATGTATCTGTATGAACCAAATCTGAACCAATACACCCTTTCACTTATGCCCTTTTTCTTATCTATTTACTCTATTTATTGTTAGAAAATATATTCTTGTGGGTCTCATTTAACCTTTAGAACAGTGTGTGAACTAAACCCTGCTTTGTGTCGCTTTGAACTCCAAGCGCTCATAACTTTCTTTCAGAATCAACTCACAGAGGTCAAGCTAGTGGATGATACAAACCACAAAGCAATCGTGACCAGGCTGTTCCATAACACACATTTTTCTACCAAATTAAAACTTTTTTCACTAAAATGTTCAAATTAAAGGTGGTGTCTTCAGCCACAATCACTATTTTTTCCAATTTGGCTGTCAATTTTTAAACATGGTAGCTATATATTGCAAATATCACACCCCAGTTTGTAACTTAGGCTTTCTGTCAAGCAATATCACTTCTAATGTCAGTGTAAATTAGATTAATTTGGTCTCCCAGAGCTGCAGCATACAGTATGCAACTGTTTTTACGGCTGAGTAGGGCTATATATCCTACACTTTATTGAATCTTACCCCAAAAATTAGAGCCATTTTAATGTTGCTTTCTGGTAGTGCCAGAGCAATATAAAAAGCAATTCTAACTGAGTTCAAATCACAAGTGTGAAAATAAGACACACTGTTTTCAGTGGCACTACATTCCAATAAAGAAACAGTGCCAATGAAAGCATTTGACACGTATTCTGTGGAACAACAGGGGACTTTTTCAGGGCAGTGAGCACCAACAAATAAAATTGGTGTTCACCTCGACACTGCTGGGGTGGAGACAGAAATATCATTAAAGGGAAGAGATGAAATTTTTGGGAGTTGGGGTTAAGTGACCCTTTAGTTTAAAGGGTCACTTTTGTGACTTATGTGAACAACAATCTTTGAAATTGGTCCAGTATTAAGCAAGATTTGTGCAGTCAGCTGCAGTGAAACAAGCTAGTAAGTTATTGGGCAATTGCACCTTCAATTTTATGTCCACAAAAACTACTTATTTAACCAGTGACATGCTCAGATTAATGTGTGTAAATGTGTCTAAAACATTATGGAGAGGATGCCTACAGAGGTAGACCTTTTTGTTAAAGAGTAAGATAATACATGTGAGAATACTCTGGCTCACACTAAAAGTATTGTTTATTTAAATGGAGTCTGGTGATTTTGGCAATGGCGATTTCAGAGCTGTTTCTAGTTAAACAAAAAGGATCATACTGGTCTATGTCTGTAGGGATCCTCTCCATAATGTTGTTTGACACTTACAACAATAGCCTGAGCCTGTCAATGATTAAATAAGCAGTTTTTGTGGACATAAAATTGAAGGTGTAATTGCCCAATAACTTACTAGATTGTTTCACTGCAGCTGACTGCAGCAATCTTGCTTAATACTGGACCAATTTCAAAGATTGTTCTTCCCATAAGTCACAAAAGTAACCCTTTAAATTAAATTCCAACAAACATATTTAATCTCTTCCCTTTAATAATATTTCTTTATGCAGATACCTTTGGTGTTGTTGCAGGTGTCCAAATATCTGTCCCTGAGATCTCCGTCTCCACCCTAGCAGTGTCGAGGTGAACACCGGTTTTATTTGTTGGTGCTCACTGCCCTGAACGATCTGAGTCTCAGCGGCAAAAACAGCACTTTTAGTTAACAAAATAGACGATGCACATTTGCCCTATTTGATTACATTGCACCCTGTTTCACGGCTGCAGGTTACAGCGTTTTTGCTTAAAACTGGACCAATTTCAAAGTTTCTTGTTCACACTTAGTCACTTCACACCATTGCATGGGAAAATAGGGTTCAGGTTGAATTAACATTAAACTTCCCTTTAATCAGAATCAGAATCAGAATCAGAAATACTTTATTGATCCCCGAAGGGAAACTCTGTGTTACAGTTGCTCAGATATTAGAAATATAAGAAATATAAATAAAGAAATAAAGAAATATAAGGAGTGTGGATATTTACATAGTTAAAGGTATATTATGATACAGTATTTACATAAATAACATAATTAAGGTGTTGCAATGGTGAAAAGTAATAATAATAATAATAATAGTAGCAGTTGAGTATTAAAAAGTGCTTATTGTTTGTTTGTTTTCGGTTTGTTGTTCAGCTCATTTTTTTCTCATTGTGGTGCTGAAAGGGGAGGCCTTGGTAGTCATTAGAAACCGTCTAAACCCTGGAGCTGTAAGAAAACAGTGAACAGTGTTGGCCTTGAGAGGGAGAAGGCACTTGCTCTCTTCCATATGTGACTCATGTGGTTAGTCATCTGACATGGGGAAATGCCACTTCACTTTGGCCATTCATGCTGTGTGTGTGTGTGTGGTGTGTGTGTGTGTGTGTGTGTGTGTGTGTGTGTGTGTGTGTCTGTGTGCCTGTGTGCACGTGGGCGTGCGCGTGCGCTGCGCAATGCAATCTAGTTCACTTCCAGTTAGAGTCAAGTAGATCACACAGCCCATTGTTCGCCAACAGGTGGGGAAGTAATCACTACAGTAAGACTATCCCAACAGATCACTTTGCCATGATGTCATGTCTTAGTCCTCTGTGTATTACAAGTTAAAGAAATGACTAAATGTAATGTTAAAAAAAAAGCTTTTAGAGGACTTACAAAATTAAGAGAAGAATGTGAAGGATAGTTGTTAAATATAAACCCATTGTAAGACTGGAATCTTTTTGACATGTGAAAAGATCTAGTAGTAGTTCTAATAGGTTGCCATGTCAACAAAACAATATAACTATCAAAAAGTAATGCACTGTAATTCGTATGTATTTCTATTTATTGCTATATGCACCACAGTAACACAGAGACCCTAATCCGGGGAGCGGAGTTCTCATCCCAGGAAGAAACAAGACTTTCACCAAGGAAACGGGTGTTCATGTCCTGTGAGGGTTTTAATTTAAACCATTTTCTCCGTCCTTCTTTAAATCGTTCTTATGCGGGGCGACCTCTAGCTCACCCAGTGTGCGCCCCATGTAGACTAAGGCCTTGGCAGCAGCCCGGGTTGTTGTGTGTCATCCCTCCTCTCTCTCGCCTTTCCTGTCTATAGGCTGTCCTGTCCTGACCTGTCCTGTCCTGTTCAATTTATTTTCTTATCCCTTTAATCATCTTGCAAACGCATTCTCTCAGTCACTCACATCACACACTGATCACATCACACACTGATCGCAAACTGTGTGTATGTGTATGTGTGTGTGTGTGTGTGTGTGTGTTTGTGCGTGCCCGTGTGCACGTGCGTGTGCGTATGTAATCATTGCTGGCTTCTTTTTAGTTATTTATTGGCCCCACCACGGTAAATGTTGATTTAAGAAATGGTAACAACATTTTAACAGGTTGGGCAGGCCAAACAAAGGATTGGTACAGGCATGGTATCAGATTTTAAATAATCAAAAACGCCTGATCCCGAACCTATAGATTGTACTTCCTTATTAAAAGTTTGATCCTCAACGCAGCACAACTACAATATGTACATATGTGTATTATATGTCTACAACTACATATCAGTTCCCACATAAAGAAGCAGCTGGTTGTCGAGGCGCTCCACCCTGCTGCCCAGTTAATCATCAAACACACCCAAAATGATGTCTATGGACAGACGTGATAGCACCGTTGAGTAACCACAGCACCTATCTCTCTGCAGCACTCTGGTCTCTCTGGCCATAGGTTTCCTCTGCATGTCTTATACTCAGGCACAGAGCATTTTTTTTGTTTAGCATCTGATGCAACAGCTGTTATGGGTCGATTTGTTCTTTCACATACATGTAAACACTTAATTCCAGGGCTCAGATCAGTTACTCTTCCTCTCAGCGTGTTCCCTCTTTTGAGGTCATTTTCTACAAAATGTTCCTTAATAATAGTTATGCACAGTGTGCCAATAAGAAAATGTTTGATTCCATCTTCTAAGCTGTCATTATGCTCTGTACTTAATAAACTTGAACAGGACATTTTTCCACAAATATACTCCACTATTACTCTTGATTTCCGGATTTAAAAAGGAAAAGAAAAAAAAGTTACTAAAAGTGTAATCTGCAAAGGTTAAGGTACCTTTCTAGTTTCTAGTTAAGCTATTTGTCTGTCGTTCTAAGGCCTTACTGATTTGTATGGCTTGAATATAAGGCAGTTTAAGACTACCTTTTTCAGTCATTACAACCACCATACCAGTCGGTGTGATCAGCCTTTTTTAACTTCATGTGCCATAAAGTCACTAAATTTAAATGATCTTTGCTATTAGTATTAAATCAGAGACATACATGAAGCGAAGCTTAGGAAGCTAAGCCTTTAGACTGAGACAGACAAATTCACAAAAGCATTATGCAGCTTTTACAGCTGCAAAACCGGCAAAAATAAGACAAAAAGCACCACTAAAGATTACAAAAAAAACTAACTTTGCTGCCAAGCATACATTGTTTCAGTGCCATTTTCTATGCTTGCACAGTTCTATTAAAAATTAGCCTCATTGCAAAAACAGTCCAATTCACAAAGATCAGTGCTAATAGCCACAGGTAATCACAGTGAAGTTATAGCATCTTCAGAGAGTTTGTGATAACTGAAGCACATTATAAGTTCAAATGATGCCATCTTCTTTTATAGTCAGAAGGTGTGTATTTTGAAAACACAAACGGTACTGACAGACTGGGGTGTTCAATCCCAAATATGGTTTCTCTCTGTCACGTTTAAATCGCTTGGCTGGAGTTTAGAGGAATGCTTCTGCACCTCGTCAGTCAAGACCTGTAGCTCGCGGTCTAAAGATTTAATCTTTTCTTTCTCTCTTTGCATTTTCTCTGCCTACTGGGTTTTTGGCTCAAACGCAACATTTATACTTTGCCACGTGTATAATTGCAATCAGACGTAAAAAAGAAGTAATTTGGCCTGTAGCCAGCTGTGGCTTTAACAGGGCTGGGCTACTGGTTACTGCTTGATGATAACAATACTGAAGTCAGCATTAACCCGCCTATTGTTTTTTCTTCTTCTTTTTTTCACTGTGGGTGTAAAAATAATTGACTGCTTACCACAAACCCCAGTGCACTTTAGGGGCATTAAAGGTACTGTTTACTCAGGGTTTCTGCAAGTTTTAACAAGTCAAAGTAAAGACCTTTTAAGACTGAATGAAATGTAAGAACTACTGTATAACACAACATTATGTACAACAAAATGCAGAGTCACAAAAGTACTTGCAAAGTGAATAAATTCAAATTATTCAAATTGAATAATAAGTAATCACAATATATAGCTATGCAGCAAATTATATTTGGACTATCAAAAGAAAAAACTAACACCACGGCACGGAATTTATTAAGTATTTATAAAGTATTTCAATGAGCATTAGAGGTAGCGTTACATGGACATAGAAAAATTAAGACCTGTTTAAAATTATTTAAGACCTAGAACACAATACCCTTATTTTTGACAGGACAGCTTAGACTTGAAAGGGGAAAGGGGGGGGGGGATGACATACAGAAAAGGGCCGCAGGTCGGAGCCGAATCTGCGGCTGCTGCACTGGAAACAGAGCCTCTATATATGGGCACGTACTCTACCAGCTTTTTTTTTTTACTTTTTAGGACCCCGTGGAAACCCTGATACTTTACCAAAATAAAGGCTTCTTACATAGGGAAACAGTATAAAAAGACTATCTGCAAGCTACCAGTTTCCAGTCTTCACAACATCAGTAAGTAAACTGTTGAGGTTAAGAAAGGATCTGGAGTAGCAGAACTGCCCCGACCTTTCTAGAGTTCTGACAGAGCTGCTGGAAGGTATGGGAAGCTACACTCTCTTATTACTAAATTCATCTGCACATTTAGCTGCACAGCAGCACTAAAACAGCTGGACACAGTAGGCATGAAATTACAGCTAGACTGGGAAATCAGGTTGATGATTTGACACTATAAATATTTGATATTTTGCCGCACTAGAGGCGACCTGAATAAAGGTATAGGACCACTCAAGTACTAAAACCAGGACAGCATTATTTCAATTAGAGGTGGTAGGAGCACTAAGGTATTAGCCTAGAGAGGGTGTCTACAACAAAGCCTAGAAACATCATAGCCCAATGAAAAAAACACCTCCAAGGCAAAAAGAAAAGCATCCATACATCAGTCTGACAGCATTTTAATAAACTAACCGATAGATGTTGCATAGACTGTATGTAAAGATGCCCGACAAGTCTCCACCATGGATGTATTAAAAGAACTTCCTGCCACTGTACAAAAGTGAAGCCAAAATATCCCGGATATGGGCGCTGCCATCTTTTAATTTTGGAGCCAGAGTTTGGACAGTAGTGATTGGGCGGTGGCACTGCGGTATAAAAGTCCAGCCCATACACCTCCCTGACCAATCGCCAGTCAATCACAGCTGTCAGTCATGATGTTTACCCCATTTTTATAGCATCAAATAACAAAAAACCATAATAAAACCCAAACTGATCGTGGAAATTAACACTTGAACAAACATGATACAAACTACCTATAATGAAAGAAACAATATTTGGGAAACATTCATTTGTGGTGTACTTTGATTTTTTTAGTCCTATCCGCTAACATATTGGGGGTGGGATTAATGACCTATATGCAACCAGCCACCAGCTGTTTGGCTTCACTTATACAAAGTCTATGAATCAACCCCTGGTGTCATGAGTGACTGTGGTTCCCTCTCTTCTGCTGTTTTTGCTGTTCTTGGTGGGTTGGGCCTCTACTCCCTCCCTGGTGTACATGAAACAAGTTTCCTCTCAGTTCTAACACACAGACAACAGAGACTTACAAAGGGACATTGAAGTCATTGTCATATGATGGGTTTGCCTGTATCTGGTTTCCAGGAAACATTCAAAATTAGGAGATTTGTCATGACAGAAAACTGACAAAAGAATGTTAGCAGGGAGGATCAAACATACTTCAGTAAAAAAGGCTGCAGAAAGTCATCAGCTGGTGTCCAGTGCAGGGTCACACAGGGCCAGGATTTATATAGAAACTAAAGACACTCAGATGTGCACAGTATCTATAACTACGTGAGTGTCACTCTTCCTCCCCCTCTGTCCTTGCCATCGGGGGAAAATTGTCACGAGTAACACATGACAACAAAAAATAGTTAAATTGCGTGTTATGAATCATTTTATTATGGTAACTCAGACAGTCTGGTGGATTGTTAATTAAAGAGCTATTTCAGCTAAGATCCGCCGTTTGAGCGCAGACCACAGCAGATCAGCTTTATGCACTGGCGCCACAGAGAGAAAGCACCAACATTCATCTAAACACACTGCCCACACAAAGATGAGCTGGAGTGAAATCGACAAAGTAGCCCTTTAACTACACAATTTGCTTATCTTATACTATCTGTGTTGTAGTTTTGGCAGTCTTCTGTTCTGTTCTGGTGTTTTAAAAAAAAATATCATAATCACATAGACCAAGTCGCTATCAGTTCACATGCATTTTCATAAAATCACTTCATGAGTTAATAATTTGAGTTTCTTTATTAAACAAGCATTTTTATTTTATCATTGACTTTTATCTTAATATAGCATGAAATCTAATCAGAGGCTGAAACTGTAAAAGATGTCCACTTCCCACTCATTAATGTCTACGCATTAGTCACTGTATGTGTTGAGTTAAAAAATTATATTCAGGCTTAAAGTTCTGCATAATTAAGGGTGTGCTTAGGCAACCAGAGAGTACACCTTTATTCAGCCCGCCCCAGCTAAAGCTCCTCAACGTCTTTGTCCATATTTGGATTAGCATGGAGTTAGGCAAAGTCAGGCCCTGCCAAAATGGTGTTATACAGTTCTTCAGAAAGCCTCAGGTGTGATGTCACAAAGACTACCTCCATATTTTATACAGTCTGAGGTTTAAGTAGAAACACAAAATGCAAGTAAAAAACCTATAAAATGAGTATACTATATGATTAATTTCAATTTTATTTATACAGCGTCAAATCACAACAACAGTTATCTCATTGCGCTTTTCATAAAAGAGCAGGTC
>NC_045742.1:24984745-24984859 GCF_008692095.1 Etheostoma spectabile
TCTGTGATGTTATTTACAGAAACCCAACAATTCCCACCAAGAGCAAGCACCAGACCACAGAGGTAGGGAAAAACTTCTTTTAAGAGGCAGAAACCTCGAGCAGAACCATGGCTC
>NC_045742.1:24984869-24987175 GCF_008692095.1 Etheostoma spectabile
GTCATCTGCCTCGACCGGTTGGGGGTGAGAAAAAGAGACAGACAGAGAGAGAGAGAGAGAATGTGAGAGAGAATATGAGGATTTCACATTCCTCCTGTCTATTCCTTTTAAGATGAAGAAATCCAAGGCCGTGCACTAGCATGTTGAAATCTACTCTGATTTGTAGTGGTAGCCATATTTTCAGATTCTATCATATCCAACCACTGCTAAAGGCAACAATTTAACATCTTCTTATAATGCGGTTAGATTTATGTGTTTTATTCCACATCCCCTTTATAGAGGAAATACCCAAAGATCTGCTGTCTAAATTTGGAAAGAGCAGTGAAGCTACATGAAGGTGCTGTCCAACTCAACTTTTTTAAGAGGGATATTATGCGTGTGCGTGTGCGTGTGCGTGGTTGAGCCCATGAAGACCAGCTTTCCTGTTTTTGTGGAAAGAAAACGGCAGAACAGACATTTATTCTTTACACTCATTCTCTCTCATACACACACCCAGTCTAATTACACAGTGTGTTGCGATAGTGGTGCTGAAGGTAATTTATGGGTAGTTGATGCAAAAATCATTGGTCCCCTGTGGGTACGTGTTCACAATGAGCTAGCTGCAAAGTTCCCACCATGGCCCCTGTGTTAATATGTTCACCACTTCCATGACTGTAAAAACAAACACAGCCCACGTGTACTTAATGATTAGGAGTCTCAGATCAGTCACAGTGAGCATACAGAAATCTGACATCAGCTGCAAGAGCAACTGAAAATGTTGAAGGGAAAATGTCTGAATAAACTGTCACTGAAGTTTATGGAAACCTGCCTGTTAGATTTTGAAATTTCCAGTGTTCAAGCTGAAATTTGGCTGATGAAGGCCATAAAGAAAGGTCACAAAAAACTCTAATCCAGAATCCAGAACACCAGAAACAACAGAATTAATTGCAAGGATATCAGAATTTCATAAAGTACAGGTGTTTGTAAATGTCATTCAATATTTCCATTGACATTTCATTAAATGCTTATATAAAGAGTTTTAAGCCTGGAACCAAGCCAACCAGCTACAAGATTAATTGTGACCAACAAACTTTTTTTGGGGGGCAAACAAACATTTTTTCCACAGCAAATAAGATAAAAGGTATAAGACTATACAGACATTTTTATAGACGTTAATGTTAGCAGCTCACTAAAGCTTTTCTTGAGTGCATTAGCAAGCTCCACAAATCAGTAATGATAAATAGACAAATAGGTAAGCATTAAGGGAACTGTATATGATTTGTTTGCCAAAAGACTGGTGAATTGTACAGAAAACGTTCTGTTGTGATGAGGGACCTGATATCAGGCAGTAGCTGAGACAGCTGGTAACGGGACAACACACACAGTTCATTATTGTTTTTTTTTGCTTTGTATGCAGTGTAAAGAGCTGGATACCGTGTTATGCCAGACAAAGTTTGCAGGAGTTGTAAGTAACTCCTCTTATTACATAATCTTTGTCTTATTTATTATTTATTACAGTTCATCATTCTTAATTTGTTCCATCTTTTTAGTCTCACCCCCGCAGACCTTGCAAACATCGCCAGTCCAACAACTGTCAAATTAGAATCCAGTAAGTAGTATAAAGGCCAGTTCAGACTAGACAAATATTCTAAAACCTGCTTCAGTACAAAAGCACAGCAGTAGGCTAATAATATTTAGCATTTGATGTTGGTCCATCTTTTCAGGTTTTTGCCTGGTGTTGGTTTCAATGCATTATCCATGTCAGACTCATTCCCTCTGATAGCCAAGACAGGAAACCTATCCACTCACTTTATATTCTGCAGAAAGGTTGTCAGACTGGCCTAAGCAGCCAGTCTCCAAAGTATATTGCAATTCATTTGGAAGTGGAATGCAGTACAATAGATGATGTTCATTCTAGATTTGGTGTTCAATATACTAAATGACTAGTGAGAGAAACCTAGCCTAGTCCTACCAGACTCTGGTACACTAGCCTGGTCCTACCTGACTCTGGTCCACTAGCCTGGTCCTACCAGACTCTGGTCCACTAGCCTGGTCCTAGCAGACTCTGGTACATTTCATTAGTCCAGAGAGTCTGGCCACTCTCCATTGACAAGTGTTAACTTCCTTGAAGGCGGGTACTCTGTTGAAGTTTAAAACTATTGGATCTGCCCAGAGCCACTCTGGATCTGCCATAACCAATTGCTAACTTATGGTCGTGATGTTGGCTTAGCATCGCTAACGTTAGCCTTAGCCAACTCCTTCACCACTGGAGAGCCAGCTGGGAAATCAAACTTCTCCCGAACCCCGTGGGGAGGAGGGCCACAACA
>NC_045742.1:24987185-24989390 GCF_008692095.1 Etheostoma spectabile
CAACAAAACTCAGCAAAGATTGTTCTTGCTCAAGCTTTAATTTCTGGATATTCGCCGGATAATGGACCAAATGGCTTTGCTTGCCCCATTAGTACGGAACTCACAGAGGGTTACCAAACCTCAACGTCATCCTTCTCTGTTTTCTGATTGGACCGCCAAATATTTGGCCGGAGAAAAACCCGTGAATATACTGCAAACCCAGACGAAGTACTGAAGGATAATGAAAATTGAGCGGAAGTACGTAGGAGGGCAGAGCCAGACTAACAGAAACCTACTAACCCCTGATAACTGTTCATCTATACCATTTACAGTGTAATAAAAAAACTCTTGTCCTAGTTTACACATGTTTACATGACATCTAGGCCTACATTTCCCAGAAAGTCACTTTTGTGGTAAGAAATTCCATGAATTAATGCTCCATGTAGCCAGGCCAGTCAGAGCCTTGGAGCAGATACTGTCCTGGCTCTGAACTCTCCAAATGTGCCACGTGCCAAGTCAACACGTTGGCTCAAACATGCAACAGCATGTCTTCTCCATTAAAACTGAGAAGGAAAAAGACGCCAGCACTTTGGAAAATCTGACTTAGTTCTGCAAAGTTAATAAAAGGTTGTGGAGTTTCACATCTTTGGAACAAACAGTGAGAAAAGCCAAAGCTCAGTATGCTGTCGAGATAAAAGCCCAAACTCTGACGCTGATTATCAAATCGCTGCCATTCCCTCTGTCGGTCTGAACTAAGAAATAACTTCTAAACCTTCTGCACTCCTTTCTCTTGGTCACTCCCACACACCCCGCAGCTTACACACCCTCTGAGTATTTCTCACTGAGCCATGAAGTCTTGTTAAATGGCTCTCATGTGGAATGGTTTTGATTTACTGGCTTAGCAACACTCATACACAATACACACAACACTCACATTAGGTGGTTTATTTTTAATTTCATTTGAGGGATGCAGATCTCTATTTTCTCTCTTATGATACACAAACTCAAGGTTCATGCTAATACTAGATCTCTTTTTGTCTCTTTCAGTTTAAAATCTGGAAACTTCCCTGTGTCATTCTTCTTAAAGTAAGTAATAGTATAACAACAGTGACTAAGGAACAGGATTTAATGTGGAAAAGACACAACATAAGCACCGATACCAATCCAGTTTATCATGTCAGTGCATGATTGCTATACACTAATCTGGGTTGTAGGCGGAAGTAAACAAGCCATCACTGTTGCAACATCTTACTCGTGAACCCAGAGGAATTTACGTCTTATCTGCTTTTGCCAAGAAATATGTCCAGGAGACATGGTGAAGATATTAAATGTGATAAAGGACAGTAGCTCTAGTAAAACTGTCTGTTTAGCATTCTAAATAATGCACAACATTAAATGGGGAAACAATTATTTATTTACAACACTGTACTTGAGTGCCTCAATCTCTGAACACAGTTCAATAATAGTAATAATAATAAGTTCCATTGCCCCACTGAACTTACTTTGTATCACAGCCATCATCTCACGGCCCATTTGCTGTTCAACTCGGTACTTCAGGCTGAGGCTGACAGTACACATTGCCTATTATTTGTTTGTTAAAAATCTTGATATTGATTTTGGGAGAAATGACATGGATAGATAGCTAGCTTGTCTTATTGTTAAACATACTGTCAAATTGTAATTACTTTACGGTTTGGCAACTGTATACAATTTATTAGCTGCGCTGCGTTCCACAGTCGACACACAGTTCCCTGTTCAGGGAATGTGCGTTAAGGGAACTTCCCTCGTCAAAATCCCTCTATTTAGAAAACTCTGCAATTTCACCAACGCAGATATCACTCTTTCTTGCGTTACCCTGGTAACGTGAACACTTTGGACTTAACCTGTAACAATTCAAAATGTTGCTGTACAATCAACTGTCGCACACATAATTGTGATTAACAATATATTTGTAAACAACAAGTAAACAATAACATATTTTCTAACTGTATCCCCCTTGTCATTTTTGTTGCTATGAACATGTATAGACTCAAGTGAAAACAACTAACAATTTAAATATTAAAATATATACAGTATATATATATAGTCCAACCAATAATCACTTATATAATTATAATTTGGCATGAAAATTTAACTTTTACTTTTTTTAACGTTAATATGAGTTCCCCCAGCCTGCCTATGGTCCCACAGTGGCTAGAAATGGTGATAGGTGTAAACCAAGCCCTG
>NC_045742.1:24989400-24990469 GCF_008692095.1 Etheostoma spectabile
TCTGCCTTTGAGAAAATGAAAGCTCAGATGGGCCCATCTAGAATCTTGCTCCTTAGGAGGTCATAAGGAGCCTCCCCTACTCACACCTCCTCTTTCTCTGCTTTGCCTGCCCAGAGAATTTGACCCACCTATGAGAGATGGACATCATGGCTTTCAAACAAGCAAAATGGATGACGGTCAAGTCCACACCCCCAGCCTCCACCTTGCCCCCCCTTCTCTCCTCCTCAAAAATTACAGACATCGAAATGGCACCAAGGCTGAATTTTGGGAAAGAGACTTCAAATATGATATTAGGGGACCACTAAGGTGTATATAAAAGCACCCAAAGAGCACCATGTCATGGGACCTTTAAGATCTTAGTTAATGTTAGCAATTCCGCGCAGTTAAACTAAGAAGCAGCGCTTATGTAAAACAAACTGACAATTATGTAATAATTGTTACAGGCCTACTGTTTCTGAGGGAATTTTACACAACTAAAACAAAATATAGAAACAAAACTGATACCATTAAAAAATGTATTCTATTGAAATGTATGTAACTTGGTGTTTTCATTAATTAAAAAGATGTATGTTGTCATTCCACCAAGGCGCATTGACCAATGGTTAATCTTACCTAAATGAATCGTTGTTCAGTTCTTGCCTACACAGTTCACAGTTTTTTAAACTGAGCTTTTTTTTTTCCTTGGAATCTGACTGCGTGCGTGCGTGCGTGCGTGCGTGCGTGCGTCAACTTCGTTGGCATCTTTCACTTCCTTTAATTCAGTAACTCATGTGAACTGTTGACAGAAATACTGCAAGTTCTAGTGACATCCTGTCAGGAGACACACATTCTCTTTGCGTTCTCTCTCTATCATACAAACGTTCACACAAAATATGGAACCTTTTATAACAGAAACCACCTACCAATATGATCCCTACAGAAAGGTTATGTCATATTTAAACAGATTATTCATAAATTGGTTTAGAGATTAACCCAAAGCCAAAACAGCTTAAACTGCAGGTTAAACTGCCTGTGTTTTTAGTGGAGACTATGTTCTGTGTGTGTGTGTGTGTGTGTGTGTGTGTGTGTG
>NC_045742.1:24990479-24991136 GCF_008692095.1 Etheostoma spectabile
GTGTGTGTGTGTGTGTGTGTGTGTGTGTGTGTGTGCATCAGAGAGTGATGGTCATAACACAGGCTTTCCAGTATAAGTACGTGGGATTTGTACTTATTAGGGCATTCTGTCAGAAATGAACCAAAATGACCAACCATTCAGGAGACAGGGGCGCTCAAAGATGACCCATAGTGGCCGACCATCCCTCCAAAAGAAACACAAATCACAGAAAAGCTAAATTACAAGGTCATCTACAAGTTCTAAACTTTTGGTCCAAAATAATTTAATACACTGCTGTTAATATAAATCCCCATCAGGTAAAAACCAAAAAGGTTTTGTTTTTCAGTCATGTGATAATAAACAAATGGGAAAACTAAAGTATTTTTTGAGGTGTAGTCTCACTTTGCCAGACCTTCCTCCACAGCGCTGTAGAGAAGGGTCTGGCTAGTCCACACTGCATTCCAGGATAGAAGAAAACATACTCTGGTTTATTGGCATTCCTTTAAACCAATCACAATCAATAGTCTTGGGCTGTGCTAAGCGTCGGACAAAGCCCCGATGGTGCTGCAAAATAGCCTTGGGAAGGAACTTGTTTTTGTGGAATGTGTACATTAAAAAGTTGTTTAGTCATATAACATGAGGTTCAGATTGGACAGATAGTCTAGCTAGCTGTCTGGA
>NC_045742.1:24991146-25002783 GCF_008692095.1 Etheostoma spectabile
AGAGATCTGAGGAGCAGTTAACCATAGTCCTCAGAAGTCCACCGGAGTTTAGAATGCCAACACAGAGAAAACAGAAGGTAACGGACATCCGGACGAAAAGAGTGTCCAGCAACAACGGAGCAATCCCAGAAGTGGAACATGGTGGAAATAGACTTTTTGAGTTGAAACAGAAAATCATAAACAACATAGGGATTCATAATTTAGACTAAGAAGTTTGCTGCTACTCAACCAATACACTAAATAGAATCAAACACTTACTGACTCTCAGTACAGAAACACTGCAGCTACAAGGCTCCAGGAAAACAGCTAACACAGCTAACACACAAAAGGGCTGGCAGCAGATCCCACACAGTTTAACCTAGCAACCTGGCCTGATTGCTACAGAGAACTAGCACACAATATACATACAATTTACCAGTCACACAAACACAGTGGTTGGCACAGAGGCAGCACACTAAATGGAGGTACAGCTCTCGCTTGCACGGCAGTGTGGTGGTTTTAAAAGCAGCAGGCCCCAAACATAGCTGGCCGATTGGTGGATGCTCCAATCAGGATCATGGCACCAACCAATCCCCAGCCGGGGATCACACCGCCTGTTTAGCGTACTGAAACACACACAAACAGTAACCCCATACAACGGCTTCTAACCGCAGTCGTAACAGTGGGCACAACATGAGCCTCTCAGGAGAAAATATTTATAACATACTAGAGTTTTTTTTTAAAGAAAAAAAAGTTTACGTGTTTTTTGAAAATTACGTTTTGCGGACACAAAATAAACTAATTCGCATATTTTATTATTGCGGCCCAAAAGTATTAAACTTGGGGATAACCTTGTTTGTGTGTCTTTCCGATGATCAAAAATGATACTGTTTATTTTTGAAGAAGATATGTGTCTTTAGAAGGGGCTGTGGTCCACTACGGGTCAACCTTGAGAGTAAATGTAAATTATTTATGTAGAGCTTTCCTAGACATTACGACTACTTAATTCATAGTACAGGAACCATTCACCATTCATATACAGTCGTACACTGTGGCTCAAAGGTCCCACCTGTCTTGCCCAAGGACACTTCCACATGGGACTGTAGGGCCAGGGATCGAACCACCAACCTTCTGATTAGTCAAATCAAACCATGTTCTAACACTCTCATGTAGGTTAACATGTAGAAAATCATTTGTTCAAATTGAAAGGGGTAATGTCAGAAAGTGATTGATTTCATCTGTCAAATCTGGAAAATAGTCTTCATTTCTGCAAAATCTTGTGGTGTTATTAAGTAAGAGACCAAATATAAGAAGCTTTTGTAGAACCACATGTTCACTTCAAAATTGTGGAAAAAAGTTGAAATAATTATATTTACTGTTGCATATTAGATAATTTTGCTGAATTATTTCCTAAAAGTGATTAACATAATATACAAAGTAGCTTCTCCACTCTATCTCAGCCAGAATTGTGTTAATAAACAACCCACCACTTCATATTTTTTTAATCTTTATAATGTTGCAGGGAAAGGTTAATGCAAAAGAAGAATCCCAAAAACTTCCATAATCACCTCTTCTATCACATAAACTTGGCACATTTCCGCCACTTTCAGCCACTCATTTGTTTTCCACATCTCAGTTCCATGCTGCCTGCTATCCCACAATGCCTTGGAAAGGATTCAGTCATGAACCACATCCAAGAACAATTCACCATATTTATGACAAAAAAAGCAGGAAATAGAAGTCCCACCTAATTGCTGTAGCTCAGATAAGTGTAATCTTCCAGCTGCCATTTCTCACCGGAATTCTATGTGCCATGTAAGCTGGCTCGAGCCTTGAGTTGTAAATTAGTCTTGCATAGCCAGACCTATCTCTACAGCGCTGTGTCAGCGCTGCAGTATGATCTGGCTACACCGCTTATCTATTCTGGGATAGCGCATTATCTGTTTGTTACTCACTCATAAAACAGTAACTACCAGTCTGAAAAACAGTCACTAACCATTAGTTACTCATTCAAAAAACAGTAACTACCAGTCTGAAAAACAGTCACTAACCATTAGTTACTCATTCAAAAAACAGTAACTACCAGTCTGAAAAACAGTCACTAACCATTAGTTACTCATTCAAAAAACAGTAACTACCAGTCTGAAAAACAGTCACTAACCATTAGTTACTCATTCAAAAAACAGTAACTACCAGTCTGAAAAACAGTCACTAACCATTAGTGCTTGAATCACAGTCAATCAGAAACTAATCCTTAACTAACCTTTTGTTACTCATTCAAAAAACAGTAACTATGCCTACCAGTCTGAAAAACAGTCACTACGATTCGTTACTCATTACAAAACAGTAACTATGCCTACCAGTCTGAAAAACAGTCACTACGATTTGTTACTCATTACAAAAACAGTCACTACCAGTCTGTAAAACAGTACTAATGCTTGAATTATAGTCAATCAGAAATTAATCATTAACTAACCATTTGTTACTCATTCAAAAAACAGTAACTACCAGCCTAAAAAACAGTCACCAACCATTTGTTACTTATTCAGTAAACAATAACTACCAGTCTGAAAAACAATAACTAATCATTGGTTAATCATTAACTAGCCTACCTATTTTTTGTGTAGGCTACCTTATTGTTACCAACATAAAAATGTCAGGTCCTATTTCTATGTAGCCAATATGGTTGTTGAATGAAGCTCAACACAGGGTGACCCTTTTGTTGTTTTTATTTTTTTATTTTTACTTTTATTTTTTATTTTCGTTGATTAGAAAAAAAAAAAAAAAAGTTTAATAGTCTAAAATTGCCTGTAATGTTCAGTTTGGGCAATAAAGTTCAAAAAAAAAATGTCAGGTAAGTTGTAATACAAAAATACATGTCTTAATGTAAGTAATCAACTGGGAAAGTTTCATGTTGATATCTGTTAGTAACAATCTGAGAACACCACAAAAGAAGACTAAGCGTTAAAAGAAACAATGACAGGATGACAGGTCAAATGTTGAGGAATCTAAATACCATGGAGTTATGTGCACCCGCTCTCAAAAACAGTTAAAACTGAGAAGATCTTCCAGCATTGTCAACATGTGAACTAGTAACATTTGAAGTTGCATGTGCATCACAGGTCACAGTTCACTTTCGATCAAGGCAAGGTTAGGC
This sequence comes from Etheostoma spectabile, assembly GCF_008692095.1. Classification (NCBI taxonomy): domain Eukaryota; kingdom Metazoa; phylum Chordata; class Actinopteri; order Perciformes; family Percidae; genus Etheostoma; species Etheostoma spectabile. Next base: position 24,994,283 of record NC_045742.1, read on the forward strand.
TGAGAACAAAATGATCATCGCCGAAACTAACTGAAATGTCTGTCATTTTAAGGTTTTCTGTGCTTACAAGCAAACGCGCACATTTGGTAGAAAATAACTTATGACCTGTTAAACAGATTTGGAGTCATACTTCATTCGGCTTATATTCTAAGCCCAAACCAGTAGCCTATCACTTAACGAATTAAGTTCATTTTTCCCCACAGCTTTGCGTTCTAGAATTTCACATCGTAACATCATGGGAGGCGACACCAACACCTATTCCAACCAGACTGAGATTTTATTTGAGATTCATATACCTAGGAGTAGGATTATGAATTCCCCATTTAGCCTACATGTGTTGGTAGTGAAGTAGTAGGACTAGGCAATGAAATCCTGAGTATCGTTTGCAGTCACGTTGTTTCGCCTTGTAGGCTAGGCTATCAATCCAGTATCAGACACTGAAAAACTGCTGGAAAACTGTTAAAGTTGTTGCAAAGTTTGTACAGTTTCCCCCCCAGCTGGTTCCGCAGTTACCACCCAGTAGGCGACTTTTCGAGTTTGAGCTCTCCCGTCAACGTCGATGGAAGCTGATAGTTTGGCACATGTTCGTCTTACAGTTCTTTTTTTATTTCAACAAAATGCAAGTTATTTACCTGTTAACAGCACGGTGGGCATCAGAAAGCAGTAGAACAGCCAGACAATCACCTGAAGATCCATGGCAGTAGGCTGTAGATCAATACTCAGTCCCCGACAGGCAACAATATCATATTAATAACTGCACAGACCAGGGCAGAAACACTTGTTCGCTAACTTATACGGCTCCATCGGGGTTGCTTGATTAAATGTGCCAGTGGAATGAACAGACCATTATTCCGATACTCGCTCATGATCTTCCATCCAAAAAAACTTTAGTGGGAAGTCTTCAAGTCTAAAAAAAATGTTCCCGAATCCCGATAAATCGATTGTATTGGACTTCTTGTTTGTGTGTGAGACCGTCCTCGTGTCAGAGAAGTTGTCGGTGAGAGAGAAAGGTTTTGTTGCATGTGTTCCTTCGGAGGGGCCCAGTCTGAAGTTACAGTGATGTAGGTGGAAAATGTGATTCACAGGCAAGTCTGAGGGCGTTCATAGAGGAGCCATTCTCCACTGAGCTGCTGCTGCCGCCGCTTCTGCTGCTGGTCACCTCCCTGCTGCTGCAACAGATAGGACGTCCAGCCTTTCTTTCTGCTTCCAGCTAGTCAACACTGCAGCTTGGGACTCTGCTGTCCAGCCTGCGTTTAACAGTGGTTTCACTATGTAGGCATACATTTACCTAAGTACTGAGGGCCTGCTTACACATTTGAGGTAGGGCAGGCTACGTGTAATTCTTTTCATGCCACTTTCTACTTCTACTCCTCTCCATTTCATAAGGAATTTTTTTTACTCCACTAGCCTACATTAATTTGACAGCTTCAGGCCTACAACTTTACAAATTAAGATTTGTGTAGGCCAACAGTTGAAATGATTAGTCGATTAAACACTTTGGTTGGTCGAAAGAACTGTGTTTATCGTTTCCAGTTTGGGATATTTCTGCATGAGTATAGGCTAGGCCTACTTTTACTTTCAATAGGTTACATGTTCCTGATGATGTAACTACTTAACATATAGTATAGTTATCAAGCATTGTATGAATATTGTTTTCAATGCAGGACTTTTAGCACTTGTAACAGAGTATTATTAGGTTACAGTGTGGTATTAGAAGTTTTAAAGTATTTGAATAGGCCTACTTCTTCCACCATGGTGTTTAATTACAAAGTTGTGGCGTAATGAGAATCCTAAGCAAAGAAGAGCGTTAATAAATAATTGTAAATATATATTTTTTTATTGTGTAGTCTACTGTGCATGGGTTTCAAAATGTGTTGCATGTTTATACATTGGCATTTCTTAAATGACTATGTCAGTCAATGCTGGCGCTAGAAATAGGTTTTACTTGAAACCACAGTAGAGCCTCATGGCATTGTGTTGGTCGGTGGCGCCCCCCAGTGTACAAATAAAAACTGTAGGGTGAGTGAAAAGTAGCCAAATATATACAGGCTATAACATGGGCAACAGACAGTATTATATAAAGTACTTGAACGCAATACTTCAAGTAACAATCTTACCAGGAAATAACTTTGGTAGAAGTTAAAGTCACCTTTTAGAATTTTACTTGAGTAAAAGTCTTAAATACATTTTATTCAGGATATGTAGTAGAGTACAAGTAAACGTTTCTAGAAATATAAATAACAAAGTAAGTACTGATATGGGAAAATTCTACTTAAGTACAGTAACAAAGTATTTGTACTTCGTTACATTACAACACCGGTAACAGAGCTGCATCATTTTAACATTTAATCCATTTTAACCCCTCAGATGTTTCCTTTTTCCACCAAGTTGGGAATCACTGCCCTAATCAAAGTCACATTGGAAAGCTCCTCCGTTAAGTTTTTGTGTTTAATAAGTAAGGGGAAGAATCCCTTATTTTGTGTCTTAAATGCCCATTACGCCTTTTAATATTATTGATCACTGTGTATGAAAGTGGGCTTACTATAAGTGATAAAGACATTGCTTTTAATCCTGTTACTTTGGTGTGTTCTCATTCGCTATAATTAGGTGCCTGTCCCCAAAACCTGCAAAACAAGTGCAGAGAAAACAATAAGAGAGCACTAACTATGTAATTTAAGGGACCCATAGTTTATGTTAAAAGATATGTGTATATAGGCCTAGATTAGAGATGATTAACACAGAGTACTTTAATGTAAATGTACTAAGAATGGGGATAAGGCTTTGTGGATGTTGTGCTGGCTACTAAATAAACAAGTGAACGTTGTGGTTGGGAAATGAAACTGTAACTAACTATCTTATTCTTCTTTTATCTTTTATTCTTATATAATTAGCTTCTAAAATCAAATATATGAAATATGGGAACTTTTTTTAAACTTTCTTTTTCCTGGGACATTTGATTGACCAAGAACTCAACAGTAGAAAAACTCAGAGTAGTGAACAGAAATGAATAGCTTAATTAAGGACAAATAATAAAAATAGCTTGATGACAGTTTGTTGTTGATTAAGAGACATTTACCAGCTTAGTCTGTGCCATTGATCATGTTATGTGAAGGCAGGGGATAATGGTAGTAAATGATTGTCATGATGTCATGAAACTTTGAGACAATCAGAGTTATTACACAGGGAGCAAATCCGTTTATTCAACAAAAATACTAAGATATATAGAACTATTTATGAAGATATATTTGTGCTAAATTTTGAGATAGCCTACTTAAAATTAAATGACCTCAAATTGTATGCTTTTTAACAACTTGGAAACGTGTTCATGTTCTGTCAGGACCTGATTAGGTCCTGACAGCACATTACTTCATTACTGCTGATTAGCAGGAAGTAATTGATGTTTAATGTCATCAGCTTTGATTATAGTCAACGCTCTCTGTAATGTCCCAAGATTGTTCAAATTAAGTAGCCTAGTGTGTGTTATCAGATGTGTTTTGGCATTGTTACACTGGGGTAATATGAGAAGGATGAGTCAGTGTCGCCAAACAAAGACTTAAAAAAAAAATAATAATAATTAAATCAAAAAAATATAATCAACAACAGCACAGCTGTTAACTTGCATTTTCTGTAACCTACAGCCCAATGTGAAAAAACATAAAAGAAACGTTTAAAGTTTAAAACGAGTGCTCCATTCATCAACTTGGCCCATCCTACTTTTATTGTCCTAGGACGTGGACCGGATGAGGCGTGGCTTCGTTGATTTAGCGCGAATTTTCTTTCTTCTTCCTGTGAAGGGTGAACGTTTCCGGAGACCTATTGTTGATGGACAGTATTTATAGCTTTACCGACTTCAGTTTGTTGTAGTTTCTTACTTTGCGGTATCTGCGCCCGCCTCAAGCAACAGCAACATGTCTCAGGCTCGCGTTACTGATTTCTTTTCCCAAAGAAAGAAAGGCATCACCGGGCCGGTGAAACCAGCCAAGCAGCGCAGGAGCGCTGTTGTCGACCGGGGGGCTTCTGGGACCAGCACAAGGTCAACGTCCTCGAAAAACAAAGGTGGTTTCCTGTGTTCATCCTCCGTCCATGAAGAATTTGTCCGAGTTATCGACGAGGCAGTCGAGCTAAACGTCGGAGAGTGTGTTAGTAACACCGCGAAAGATGCATACTCAAGTCCCCGGACACCAAAGCGGACCTCGGCCGAGACAGAGTTCGACCTCGGGGCAGCCCTGTTTTCAGCCACCGCTAATCACAGCACAGCCAAGAAGAGACGGCAAGCAGAGGCTGTTAAAGAAGCTAAAGTTTTAGAGAAAGCAACGACGAAGACCAGGAAGGCCAGAAAGAAACTTGTTCTCCCTCAAGACACACCACAGGTATTGTTAATGTTGTTTTGGTGGAACCTAGCTTCTCACCCTCCATCTTTGAATTACATGCCCACACTATCTAAATGTGCATTCGACTGCATGTGAACGTAGCCTTAAGGCTTGTCTTCATTCTTTGACCAAAGCCAGAAGTGCAGTTTGCGTACTTTTTGGTTGCAATTGTACTTACAGCCTCATTGTACGTGTGTCCAGGCTGCAGTCCAGCCCCTGCCCAGTGAGGGGACCCAGCAGCACTCGGGTCCGGCAGCCTCGGTGCCTGGGCAGAATGCGGACAGCCACCTAAACCTCCATACCAACAGCTCTCCGCAGAGGGGGCAGGCCGGCAAGGTAACACTATTTGGAGTGGACTGACTGGAGATCAGGCTTCACTAGTGTGCACTCACCACACTGTGACACTGTAGGTTCAGTTAGAAGTGACAAAATTATGACAGGGCTTGGTTTATTTGTTTTGAACGTTTCTTGTAGATGTTGCTCTATAATTTTTATATTAACAAATTCCGTAAAAAGAAAAATCAACAATGTGCATGTCCAAATACATGTATACAGTGTGCGTTTTTTTGGTATTGAAGGAACAGGTTGTGGGACTGTGGCTCAGTGGGAGAGCGGTTGCCTGCGAATCGGAAGGTTGGTGGTTTGATCCCTGCCCCTGCAGTCATTGTCGAAGTGTCCTTGGGCAAGACACTGAACCCCAAGTTGCCCCCGGTGCTGTGCATCGGAGTGTGAATGTGTGTGAATGTTTATCTGATGAGCAGGTGGCACCTTGTACGGCAGCCCCGGCCACAGTGTGTGAATGTGTGTGAATGGTGAATGTTTCCTGTAGATGTAAAAGCGCTTTGAGCAGTCGTTAAGACTGGAAAAGCGCTATATAAATACAGCACATTTACATTTACATGTCACCCAGCGCAAAGGTGTGGCTTATGCTTTTATAGTGTTTAGACATCAAAAGAGCCCTATGGCATGAAAGGAATAGATGCATCAGACTTTGGATACACACAATACTTGTTAGTAGTATACATTTATCAGGTTGCAGTATACATTTATTGTTGGTTGGGGTCTGAACATGGGATAAGTTGATTATAAGAAGAAAAAAAAATATCTTTAATTTCAATATCTTTATCTGTGATCAGAGTGAGCCATACTTATCTCTTAAAGTCCCAAATTCATCAGCAAGGCATCTCCCGTTCTCTCAGGCTTTGTGTAAAGAAGACCTTGCAGCCCTCAAGTCTCGTCTTCAGAGGATCAAGAAACATGCAGAGGATTTAACCAGCGCTACTCCCGGGAATTCAGCTTCCACATCCTCCTCTCCAGCTGGTTCTCCTGCCAACGCTCTCACCCCCCTTGTCCCCAAAACCGCCACGCCTGCCACCTGTGATGCTAAATCCCTCAAGTTCACTGTAGCACAAGTCAAAGAGCTCACAGCTAAAGCTCAGCGGAGGAAGGAGGAGAGAGAGGCCAAAGAGAGCAATCAGAGTGAGACGCAAATCCTGGACTGGTGAGCATAAGCACATGGCAGCCAATAACTTGTCAACCAATCTGTACTTTGCAGATGGAACACTACATTTCCACTAGTCTAAATCAGATAGTCCAAATCAGAAGCTAAAGGATTTTTTCTCTTCTCTTGTCCCTCAGCACTGAGCAGCCGGCGTACCAGCGATACCACAACCTCGCCCAGGCGGCCCCCCCGGGCCTGTCTCTGCCTTACCAGTACAAGGTGCTGGCTGAGATGTTTAGGAGTATGGACACTGTGGTCGCAATGTTGTACAACCGCCGTGAGGCATCCACCTTCCCTAAGATCAAACAGGGAGTTCAGGACATGATGCACAAGTAAGTGGAAGGACGGGAGATGGTCTGTTTGTACTTCTCAGATTGAGGCTGAGGGATTCTTTCAGTTTTGGGATGTAACTAAATCAAAATCAGTGAAGTCTAGGTGGGTCACAAAGGAGATCAGCATTCAGTGATGTATTGTTCCCTGGCTTAGTCAAAAATCATAAAAAAGCTGCATTGTAGTTATTTTGATTACATGTCTCTTAATTGTAGTTTATATAAATTCAGGTAAACAAAATTGATTTTTTTTTTTGTTTACATCTGCTTCCCCATGAGATGAGAGGTGGTGCATTGCTCCCTCTTGCACTATAATCATAATACTATGCAGTAGTGTGTGTGTTTGAGATCAGAAAGAGGAACATCTGTGGAAATTCTCTTTATGTGCGCAATGCAACCAGGTTTGAAAATTGGTTAGGATTTTAAAACACATGTAATTTGAGCCAGCTTTTGTTTGTAGCCTATTAACACCCAAGGCTATCAATAAAATGCAGTAAAAGAGAAGCCATCCAATTGTTCTCTTTTTATGTTAATATCTTTATTATCTGTGATCCGACCCGCATGTTTGTTGTTTGACTTAGAACCAAAATTGACAGTAAAATACCACCTGGAATCGCCTCTTTTGCGGGTCACCTGTCAGATATCAGACTCTGCTGGAGGTTAGAAGTGTCTGTCAGGTTGCAGAAGCTAATCTTTGCCTTTTCTCTTTTTCCCCTTTGCAGGCGATTTGAGGAAAGCCACGTTGGTCAGATACGGACGGTGTTCCCCGAGGCCTACAAATTTAGACAGGAGAAGAACATCCCAACCTTTAACAGCAACATTAAGAAGGGCAACTACCAGCTCACCGTGGAGCCCATCATTCTCTCTGGTTAATACACCCTTTTCGTTCTATATAGACCACTCTTCTTCCTCTACAAATATTATTAAGTTGGCTTATTTGAATATCTATTACAACTCTGACCAGTTCACCTTTTAATCAACACTATTTCTTTAAATGAGATATGTCTAACTGCAGGGCCCTTTCATTGGTGCTTATGATAATGTGTCTCCTACCTTTTAATGTGTTTATTTATCCTGTGTCCTGTTGTCCTCCTCAGACCAGAATGAAGCTTGTCCTCTCCTGTCCGCCTCTCGCCTCCTGGAGAGAAGACGCATCTTCCACCTGAATCTGGTCTCCGTTGTCAAACAGCACCACAAGGTCAGCAGCTGCCACTGCCTTTTTTTTTTTTCTCAATAGTGAGAGTCCTGGGTTGCCATAGGCAGTAACCGGGGAGGGATTTTTATCATGGCTCAGGCCCAAGTTTTAGAGTAAACAATGTGTGGTATGAGCTGAGATTATTGTGTCCACTGACACACTGGCTGTGTTGTAATGTAAGAAAGTACCATACTTAAGTACAGTTTTCATGTATTTTTACTTTACTTCGTTATTTATATTTCTGAAAACCTTTGCTTTGACCACTGTATTTTCTAAATGAAATGCATACTTTAACTCCAATACATTTCCTCTAAGCATCTGTTACTCACATCTTGCAAGAAATGTTGAAAGTTCTGTCAGTTTTTCTTTTTTTTAACATCTATTTATTATCCGATGCTGTAAGACTCAATACTTTTACTCAAGTATTGCTTTCAAGTACTTTTTATACAAGACTGCACATGGGGAATACATTTTGGTGTCTGTTAGACTGGTTAGTTTCTGCTAACCCCTTTACAATCTACCTCTCTGTCTGCAGGTATTTCTGTCCACGTTGGTTCCACCGATGTCTGTTCCAGAAGACAGACTGACCCGCTGGCACCCAAAGTTTAATGTGGACACTGTGCCAGCCATCTTGGCTAGCTTGCTGCCTCAGCCTCCTTACACTGAGAAACTGTCCACCGCTCAGGAAGTGCTGGACAGGGCTCGCTCACTCATCACGCCCAAGGTACGATGTCCATTTCAATAGTGGTCAATGTTCTAAAACTTGAAACAATCAATGGGTAATAATGTTGATATGTTGTGCTTAATTTTACAATGCATACTCGCAGCATGGTTCTGTCCAAATCCAATGGAATTGCTCTCTTACCCTGTGTTCAGATGGAGAAGGCTCTGGTTTCTCTGACTCTGAAGAAGCAAGACAAAGCTGCAGAGAGTAAAGAACCAACATCTCCACAGACACCAGCAGTCCCCCAAGCTTCAGCTGCAGTCCCAACTGCCTTGAAAGGAGTGTCCCAGTCTCTGCTGGACAGGGTATGTGGACTAGGAAGAGGGTGGGGGTTAGGGATTTCAAAATTGGCCAAATATAATAATAATAATAATAATAATAA
>NC_045742.1:25002793-25004301 GCF_008692095.1 Etheostoma spectabile
AATAATAATAATAATAATAATATATATTATTAATATAATTGAATATTCGTTCCAAACAACCACAGATATTTGAATATCCTTGTACATTATGTTCATAAGCGGGCAAACCAATACAAAAAGAGACGGGACTACTTGTGTACTGTTATGCTGCGTTCCAATCAACCGTAACTCGTGTTTTCATCACCTCTTACGTTTGAAAGTGCCCTGGAACGGCAGTCAAACCTGTAACTTATTACTCATGAACTCTTACCAGGTGGTTGTACTCCCAGTTACAGTTCTGACGTCACACACGACCCCTGTTGATGCAGTACAAATGCAGGTGATTGACAGTGAGGAATGGGAATAGATATACATAAATAGGCAATATAAAGTAATTCCTTGCATTGTTATTAAAACAATAAACATGCAATGTGTACTACTACTATACACTAGATGTGTACTAGAAGGGTTTTTCACGACTTTGCCTGGAACGCTACCAAGACGTGAGTCGTAACTTATGGGCTAAAAATTGTCTGGAGCGGTGGCCAATCATGTAACCAATTATAACCAATCATGAGGCGGTGTGAAAGGAAAACATCACTGCCTCTATCGCCGTCAAATCTCTTAATAAATTCATGTTGCTGCCACAAGAACCTTTTTTTTAAAACTTTAAAACTGCTAGTCCCGTCATGTTTTAATCTATGTCCACAACGTTGCACTTCCGGGATTGCTACGTTGCTGCCGGAAATTCCGGCGAATTTCACTCTTTTTGGCCAAATGTCCGGTACCTTCTGCTTTCTTTGTGCTGTAATTTTATACTCCGGTGGATTTCTGTGGGTTATGGTTAACTGCTCCTCAGATCTCTGCAGGGTAAATCCAAACATCTAGCGAGTTTTCTGTTGCGCATGTGCCACCAAAACAAGTTCTTTCCAGAGGCTGTTTTGCAGCGACACCAGGGTTGGGGTACCAAATCCTGTACTTTTATCGGTACCGACCAATTCACACTGGTATTACAAGAATACAAGTTACAGTGAATAAGAAAGGAATAATTGATATATAATAATAATTGATTTTAGGGACAGGTTTGGGAGGAAAGAGGGAGGGTTTCTAAATAAATAACAATGTTCTAACTAAAAAGGTTTGGAATATCTTTACAGAGAGAAAAGTACCAGTATCAGTAGTGATATTGGTTCAGATGTGAACGGTACCCAACCCCAGCTGCCATGGTAGACTTAGCCTTTGTCCCATTAGAAAACAATGTTGTGATTTATTCTCATGTTCTTTCAGATTCGGGCAAAGGAGGCCCAGAAGCTCCAGGCAGCCATGACTCGAAATCCCACCCAGGAAGAGCGCTTGGTGATGATGTCACGGCTCCCTGAGCTGGCCCGGATTCTCAGGAACGTTTTTGTTGCAGAAAAGAAACCGGCTTTAATATTGGAATTGGCCTGTAACAGGATGGTGGCCAGTTACAGATCTGCTCTCAGCACAGGTTGGTTCAAACAGGAGATAACAGCAGAGCACAACCCTTT
>NC_045742.1:25004311-25007827 GCF_008692095.1 Etheostoma spectabile
TTTCTCGTTTTAACTTTTAAACAACTGGAAATCTTAGACAAGTTGGAAAAAAAAAACTGAGGAAAACTGTATTTTACTGTAGCATTCACCATTATTTTGCAGTAGGAAACGTGTTGCTGTCTTATATTGTTCAGAAAAGAATGGTCATGTGACTAGCTGTTCCTCCTCTCTATTAAACAGGTGAAATGGAGAAGCACATCCGTCTGCTGGCAGAAGTGGCTGCTGATTGGCTGACTATTCATCCAATCAGGAAGGATATCTACCTGAAGCTGAACAAGAACATGGAGCTCAACATCATTCTGGACAAACTGAGCAGCAGACTTCGAGATGAAGAGAAAATCTGACATTAATGCCAGAACGATGACAGTGATGTGATAGCCTGAACATCTTTCTCCGGGCCTTGCTGTGACAGCTGCCAGCACACTGAAGGCTAGTTAAAGGGCCATATTTTTCAGTGACTTTCATCGGTTTTTGGGCAGCATGTATGATGTTTTAGATACAGTGGGTTTTGTGTTGTGCCCTGTGCTCTAGGCTGTCGGAGTGAAATGGTTACTGATTGATCTAGGCACAGCTCCAGGACACCGGTATGTCCCAAAATCCTGAGGCCACATGGGACCGGCCTAGTCCTGGCATTTCCACCACCCCTGTTGTTTTAGCCACACTTGAGTGCTTTGTTTTTATTTCCTCCATGAAAGTGTAATATCGGTGTCTGCTTCCAGTCTCTTGGTGGGAACCATTTTCTACAATGTAGAACTGATGAATGTTTACATTTTTTTTTTTTTTAAAGGTCACTACTGTTTGATAATGTTTAAGAAATACAAGCATTTGAGTCCAACTGTCTAATTATTTTTTTTGTAAATGCAGTTTTATTAAATGTGAGAATCTATAAAGTAAAAACAGTGATTGCATTACATATGATAACTGGTGGTAAACTAAACATGTCAAGATTGTACTTGAGAAAGAGGGGTAGTGAGGGGAAAAACATGAACTTGTGGCATCTTTATATGCAGATGGTTCTTTTTCCCCAGATTTTGAAGTTTCTACACTGTAATAAGGGATGTGAGAGTGTAATTTGAGGTGCTCGCAGCGTTTAAACAAAATCTATTTGAACAATGGTGTGTCTCAATGCCATATCAACAAAACCAATCCCAGAAACTAACAATTCATACAGTAAGGACAAAGGTGAAAATCAGTGACCTGCTGAACACAGGAATCTTGCATTGGTAAAGAGAGCAGATGACACAGGTAACCAGTAAGGCTTTAAGAGAGAACAATCGGAATTACCGCTTCAGTAATGGTAAAACACAAGCCTGATCATTTATTTGGCCTTTACTAGATTTTAATTCTGCTTTTTACTACATTGAAGTTTGTTACAGGTGGTGGGAAAAAGGGGAAGTTTTAAAGATGGTTGAAGGCCAAGTTTGGACATTCATCAAAGACACTGAGCACATATGTAAACACTTAAAAACCCTTTAAATCCTCAAAGAAAAGTACAACACTTACATGTAATAATGCTTAGACACAACTATTGAAAACATGCTCAGTTAAGGTTAGATGCAGTACATGGATAGATACACAGAATGGCTTAAGCCCTCAGTCACAGAAGCACATCCTATTGTCATTAAATCAACTGATACACTACATGTGTGTAAGCTATTTAATATACAGATGGAAGAGAAACTTGTTTTTGGATATACAAAACTGCAAAAAGACATGGTCATTCAGTCTGCAACAGGTAAAATGTGCCTTTAATATATCCATTTATCCTCTGTAGCTGCTTCCTCCTGTTCAGGTGTAGCAACTGATCCCAGCAGTAGTGGAATGTAACTAAGTACATTTACTCAAGTACTGTACTTAAATACAAATTTAAGGTACCTCCGTCTTGTTTCATGCCACTTCTACTTCACTACATTTCAGAAAGAAATGTACCTTTTACTCCATTGGTCTGACAGCTTTACTTACTAGTTAATTTACAAATTAAGATTTTTGCACCAAAAAAAAGTTTATAAAATATGTTTTATAATAAATTAGACTACCCAACAATATACAAGCCTACAATCCCAGCTTAAATGATTACACCATTAAACACTTTATTGCAAAAACCTTTTGGCTTGTATTTTTACAGTTTGGTATTAGTACTTTTACTAAAGTAAAAGATTTCTACACTTCTTCCCCCCCTGGATCACAGCATGCATTAGGTGAAAGGAACATGACATGATAAGCCGAAAGCATGCTGGGTAAGGATTCCGAGCCTTAACCGGTTTATAAATGAGTGACAAAAACACTTGATATTTTAGTACTGATTAAAATTGCAAAACTGCAAGTGATTGAAATGTGTGCCTGAGCTGAACAGGTTCCTCGTTTGGGGCTGGTAACACTTGGGAAGCTGCTGGCTGGTTTTAAAACCAATGCTTGACTGGTTTCCCGTGTGGCAACTAGAAAGGTCCTTAGTACTGAACCAGCGAGAACACATTGTGGGACTTGAGTTTGTCGATGCCGTTCAGCTCTTTGAGCTCGATGACCACCATGCAGCCAAGAACCTCGGCCTGCTGCTTCTTCATTAGCTCACAGGCTGCATACAGTGTTCCTGCGAAGACGCACGCACGTGGGGTTAGAAAGCGTCTCTATCCAGTAGGTAAATTTGTTGCACAATTAAGAAGTGCAGGGCATCCATGACACACAGACAACATACAATGGGACAATAAATAATAATACAAACAGTGCACGAGGGTTAATCAAGATGCTGATATATCTAATAAAATATCAATAAAACTGACCACCTTAAAAGTAGTATTAAAACCAATGAATAACAAAATAAATAAGCAAATACAGGCTGTGTGGGGACTGCTTACCTCCAGTAGCCAGGAGGTCATCAATGAGGAGAACTTTCTGTCCTGGAGCCACTGCATCCTCCTGGATCTCTGCTTCCGCCTGGAGAAACACAGGGAAGACTCTTAGAAAAACTGTTCTTTGGTGGAGCAGTAGTGCAGCAGTGTCATGCTAAGGGAGTGCTTCTTTTTTTGATTTTAACGCACTTTTATTGTCACATAGGCTATTTATAACTGCTTTTACGTCCATATTGTGCTACATTCCTCCTATGTTGTACATACATCCAGCTGCAACACATGTAAATGAAAATTCCCGATCCCAATCGGAAGGTTGGTGGATCAAACCACCAACCTTCCGGTTGCCAGGTACCTGCTCTACCACAGTCGCCCAAATGTATCGAAGATTGTTTTTTTAATATAATAAAAGGGATATGAGCAAAGTGATTTCATTTATTTAAGTACAAATACTTTTAAGTTTTTTTTTTTTTAATTTGTTTAATAATTATGTCATTTATACTTCAAACTGTTTTAAACTGTATATGGTTAAGGTTTATTTATTGTCATTGTAGAGACAGGGTTGCACAATGAAATGCAGTTGTAGTCCCTTAAAGTGCTCATATTATACTTTTGGGATTTTTTCCCTTTCCTTTTTTGTGTTATATATCTTTTTGTGCATGTTATAGGTTTA
>NC_045742.1:25007837-25010657 GCF_008692095.1 Etheostoma spectabile
AAAAACCAAGTCCCCCCCCAAAGAGAGTTACCATCTTCAACGTTATAATGCTAGCCTAGCTGCTAGCGTGGCACGCCCTCGTACTCTGCTTCTGATTGGCTAGTAGTCCTTACCTAGGTATTGCGCATGTGCGACTACCAACAAAGATGGAACAAAAGTAAGATGCCTCACTCTGTAGCCTTTTTTTAATTAAATAATGTTTGAATGTACTGTACAGAGGGAGTGCTTATGTGGGAAAGTTAATTGTAACATTTTGGTAGCCTAACAATGTCTTGTTTAGCATTCAGTTGTACTAAAGGCACCCGAGGCAGGTTCAAGGTCTGCATCCACGGCCATCCAACGGCCCATTCCTCTTTTTTTACCATCATGGTGTAAAATGTACTTTTATTGTTGCGGCCACATGAACAGGGAGCAGCGATGTGGTTGAAGTGAGGCTACGTCGCCTCTGCTGCTTGTTAAAAAGGTGCCTTGCCACACAAAACCGTTTTTACTTAAATTTTTTGAAATATGTCGGGAATGTGAAAATGAACTGCTACCTCCTCTGTCAGCGCTAGACACTGAAAAGAAATAATAGGAGAAATGTGTAAATGTACTGTATTTATATAGCGCTTTTCTAGTCTTAACGACTACTCAAAGCGCTTTTACATCTACAGGAGACATTCACCATTCACACACATTCATACACTGTGGCTGGGGCTGCCGTACAAGGTGCCACCTGCTCATCAGATATACACTCACACACATTCACACTCCGATGCACAGCATCGGGGGAAACTCGGGGTTCAGCATCTTGCCAAAGAACACTTCGACATGGGACTGCAGGGCCAGGGATTGAACCACCAACCTTCCGACTGGCCGGCAACCGCTCTTCCACTGAGCCACAGCCGCCCCGGAAATCAGTCCAATTACGACATCTGGTCAGTCTGATGTCATGTTACCTGAGCTCCTTACTCTTCATGAGCTCGCCCAGTTGCGCTGGGTAAAGCCGGGCTCTCATTGGCTAGCTGTTAGCCATTTAGAGTCAAGCAGCTTAGCTCGTTGAATATTAATGAGAAGTGGCACAAATGGAGCTCAGTCTTCCTGCCGGCTTTCTATACCACGCTAGAATGGCTTGAAACAAGAGTCCATGGTAGAACTTCAGACATTACCACAAAGTGATGGAATACGTGTGGGAGGGCACCTTTAACGTTACAGCGAGTCAGGGCAATGCTGATAAAGCTGTTGCAAGTGTGGTTACACTTTTCAAAACTCCACGCAGACAACACTCACTGCAGTGTAATAACATGGCGGGCCGAAAGTGTCCGCAATGTGGTTACACTTCCTCTGAGACACGCACAAACGTGCTCCAATAAGAAAAGACAACAACTTATTTTTTAACTGGAGCGAAGTTTATGGGAGCTACTGGCATCAGCAAAGAAACGGTAAGTGTCAAATTACCTTTACTTAAACATTATTATTTCCACATGTGCTCCTAAATAAATTGTACTGCTCACACACACACACAAAACCATCTTTAGTTGCGGGTACGGGTTTTAATTTAGATCCAGACACTAGAACAGTATAGTAAGGGGAAGGAACAAGACATTTGTATAAAGATACTACAATCAATTAATACATTGCCATTCTGTAGACAATGTTAACTGAACTGCAAGGCAAAACAAATACAGAGAAAAGCATTGGTTTATAAAAAATCCTTAGTGTGTGTGTGTATGTATGTATGTATTTTACCTTGCCATACTCCAGATCGTAGGACACAGACACGGTGTTCCCAGGGAGTTTGCCTTTCTTTCTGACCAGGACAAAGCCAACACCCAGTCGCTGAGCAAGCAGAGGACCAAACAGGAAACCCCGAGCATCTAAACCTGCAAACAAACACAAAATATTTGGTACCCGCAAAACATGCATTAGAAAGACACATTAGGGCAGGACATACAGCAGGATATGAATTTATTCCCTTAAAAGTTCAGTCTGTAAATCTCATATATGAAGTGGGAGTTTTGCCCTGACCCAAAGTATGCAGCATACCATATGAATGCATTGAAATCATTTTTAATTTGGAAAGAAAGTGCATTTAATGAACACAAACCCCTACCTACCTACTACTAAACAGTGTCTGTACGAATCAGCAATACAGAGCCTACAGTCCCTAAGTTACATGGTGGGTTTCCATGGAGTTCATGACCATGTCCCAGTGGACAACCAGGCCCTTTATCAGATTCTTTGAGGAGAAACTGCTGCTCATTCCCTGTTTAACAGTTTAAGAAGGTCCTCTAACCAATGACTTTTTGCAAAGTCAGATGGTTTGCGCTCTTCCCAGTTCATCAAGATGTTTTTTGCCAAGAGGCATCCCAGGGTGAAAAGACCGTTGGTAGGAAATTAACGTAGGCTACCACTTAAAATGTCTGTTCCAGCAGACATACTATATGACCAGAGATGGGAAGTAACAAAGTACAAATACTTTGTTACTCTACTCAAGTAGATTTTTCAGATATTTATCGGTACTTTCTACTCCTTACATTTTACAAAATTGGCTCGTTACTTTAGTTTTGTACATAAGGTCGTCTATCAGGTGTGATTGTGAGCGCATGTTGGAGAATAACACGGACACGCACCTCACACCGCGAGCGGGCGCGTACGGCACATGGAGAAAAAAGTGAGAGAAAAGAAAAAGAGACGAGTTGTCCGGAGGATAACCAGTTGAGATCATGTGTGTCTTTGAGAACTGCAAGTCTTATAACTGATGTTGTCACTTCATTTAAGCCTGTTGTTTAATTGGTCTGTAGTTCTGGCACATTTAAAAGTTAGCTTGTTTGTGTTCTT
>NC_045742.1:25010667-25011101 GCF_008692095.1 Etheostoma spectabile
ACCTGTTACCTAGGTTACACCTGGCTGTTGAGTCGATATGACGATTGTTGAACGTCCTTGCTCATTAAGATAATGTAATTAATAGTGGGTTTATTGTTATTTACTAGCATAGATGATTCCTATGCATTGTATATGGTAGCCTTTGCAATGTTATTTATTTCTTTTATTACCACACACACAGCCATTGCAGAGCTACCCCCCCCCCCATGTTTATACTGATACTTGACTGTAATGAAGCATCAACAAAGAGAAGTTGTCTCCGTTGGTGTTTTAACAGACACACCTGGGGCCAAGTTGGAAACCAGAATCAGCTCTAAATGCAGTCCTAATCTGGTCCTCACTAAATTTAAAATAATTTCACTCGAGTTACCAATACCAAATTGAATCTGACAGACTTCTCACAAAATAACACTTGAATTCATATCTTGCTACTC
>NC_045742.1:25011111-25011251 GCF_008692095.1 Etheostoma spectabile
TTATTAACCTGGAGTCCCAGTCTCTCTCACAATAAGTAGGCTATATGTTTTAGGCCTATTGGCAGACAACCATTTAAAATGTAGATAATGGCATATAAAGAATAAAGAGCCTTTATTCCATGTTCACTGTAGTTTCTCAG
>NC_045742.1:25011261-25025703 GCF_008692095.1 Etheostoma spectabile
TAACATCTGTCTGGTCCAGGTACCTTTGTCATTCATAAGGATACTTTTACTTTTATACTTATATCATAGTGTGATAATACTACTGCCTAAATACAGACAGAAATTGAAAAACACAG
Source organism: Etheostoma spectabile (assembly GCF_008692095.1). Lineage (NCBI taxonomy): Eukaryota > Metazoa > Chordata > Actinopteri > Perciformes > Percidae > Etheostoma > Etheostoma spectabile. The sequence goes on from NC_045742.1 coordinate 25,011,378, forward strand.
CCTCTCCTGTGTTTTTTAGGGATCCTTTCCATAATGTTGTGGACACTTAGAATATTAATCCGGCAAAACAAGCACTTTTGTGAACATAAATACAAGCTGGACAATTGCCCTATTATTGCACCTTATTTCGCCCCTGCCGACTGCAGCAATCAAGCTTAATACTGGACCAATGTCAAAGATTGTTGTTCCCATCGGTTACTTAGACACAAAAACACAGGAAAATAGGGTTGGAAAAAACAGTAGTTACCCTTCAACTCCTTAAACCAAGAGATAAAATGAAGCGGTTGAAGGACATTTGAGATTGTCTTGATACGGTCAAAGTTCATATTTTTTAATGATGCAGCAATTATTGGGTGAGTAAGAAAGTTGGCCCTAATCATAATTAGAAAAAGCCTGAGAATTATATTAGAAACAAGCTGCCCTAGTATGAACCCAACTAGGTCTTTATGAATAATCAATGGCAATGACATCTATAGGTGTGTAAATGAATACTTTTTAAAAGATATTGTTAACTGTTCCAGTAACGTTCATCACGTAAAGAATACTGGTTTCCATTAGGTGCTTTGCTTGGGTTCCTTACCTACGATCAGTTCAACATGCTGGTGATTCCTCCTCACATGTTCTTCAAACAGGTCGATCACCGCTGTGAGAGCAGCTGGGTCCTTCAGGATGGGACAGATATCCCTGCAGGCAGAAAACACACATTACATTAGTGTCCAGTCATTTAAAAACGAATATCAGTGTGAAATATATTTATATTGAGAAAATTTCTTAGGAAAGAGAGAGAGAGAGAGAGAGAGAGAGAGAGAGAGAGAGAGAGAGAGAGAGAGAGAGAGAGAGAGAGAGAGAGAGATTTTTATTAGGATAGAGATATACATATAAGATTATTTTTTTGTGGCATTTTAGGCCGTTATTGGACAGCTTAACTTGAAAGGGGACATATATATGAAATTACACATTAACTGTAATTATTACAGTTATTATTTTTTTTTTAAACACACAACCCTAGCTCCCTCCCTCAGCCGAATAGTGTGGGAACCACACAGGAGACTTTCTTGTCTCGATCACCTAATTAATACTGTCCTTCCCCCCGGTCTGCATGCCGACGCACTGGCCGCACCACCCAGAGCTATGGGAGAAGCTGGAGAGGTATAGCTTTCTCAAAACCCAATTATGCTAATATAGTAATGATTACATTTTTGTCACAGTAAAATCACATTAAATTTCACATGGACATAGTCAGGGTCATCCTAATAGGAATCATTGGAAAATTCATGTAACAATGAAGGATATTTTTTTATGACCGTTGAAATATGAGGAATAAGGTCTTTCTTTCCTTTTTGCTCGCTCAAAGCCCCCTTACCATAAAACCACGAATAGACAAAAATGTCCAAGCTAGCTACACCAGGTTTTCACAAACTACAGCTCACTATAACACAATCACTGACGTGGAAGTAAGGACTTTACTCTCAAAAAAGATCAGGGTAATAAATACCACAAGCATTACAACAAAAATGACCGACTTCAGTGTGGCCCCAATAGTCCTCACTGCTAAACTTACCACTCTCCTCAGGGCCTTACCATCTGAGGTGTTTGTGCTCTCATGGCACAGAGAGATGCTGCTGATCAGAACACTATATGGTGCCACTGTAGAAAATGGAGAGGATAGATGGACTATCCACCCTTAGCTGTAAAGTGTTGCGGGAAACCCTGCAAGGGGTGTGCGGACCAGCTGACTCATATCCAACAACATATTTAACACCTTCCTGAGTCAAGTTACTGTACCATGCTTCAAAACCTCAGCCATCATTCCAGTCCCGAAAAAACCCACGGTCACTAGTCTAAACAACTATTGACCGGTAGCACTCATAATAAGGAAGTGCTTTCAAAAACAACACATGTATCCTCCACCCACGCAATTGACCCATTCCAATTCGCCTACCGCCCAAACCGTTCCACTGAGGATGCCATATCTACTGCACTTCATCTGAACCTCGCACACCTAGAGCAAAAGTACACACATATACGGGTGTCATTTGTCGACTTTAGCTTGCAATCATACCATAATCCCCAAGCACCTCGTCAATAAACTTTGCCCACTTGGACTAAAGACTCTACTGTGCAACTGGATTTTAGATTTTCCTCACAGAGAGGCCTCAATGTGTGCAGGTAGGCAGCAACACATCATCTAACATCTCACTGAGCACCGGAGCCCTATTCTGTTCACCCTGATGATCCGTGACTGTTGTGCAAAGTCAGATACAAATCACATCATTAAGTATGCAGATGACACAGTAGTAGGCCTGATCCAGAACAACCAGGGAACACCTCCAGGGCAGAGGTGAAACATTTTGTGGACTGGTGTGGGAACAACAACCTTGTAGTGAATGGTGAAAAAAAACAAAGAGATGATGAGCGATTTCCAGAAAAATACGGCCCACACACACCCCGATCTTCATCAACGGAACTGCAGTAGAGACTGTTACTAGCACCATGTTCATGTGGGTTCACGTTTGCCTCAAGTTCCCAAAAGAAATTCTATTTCTATTAACTATTAAAAACAAAAACTTTTCAATGTCTGACTCCTAAAACAATTATTAAGTCATGACAGGGATAAATATCATTCATAAGTTCAAGGCTCAAGCCTCTGCAGTTTTTGGTGAGATGGGAAGAGTGAGGTATTTAGATGTAATCTTAATCCTAGTCTCTTCAGGATACCCTTTAAAACTAGAAATTTTCTTTTTAATTGTAAAGGAAACATATTACACGTAAGGGTACCACTCTCAGGATTTTTATTTTTGAATGTTTGTCCTTAAACTAAAAAAATAAGAGTTTTTTTACCCAGATTTTTTTTTCTGTTTTAAAAAAAGGAGCCATGCATGAAAAGAAAGAATACTCTTTAAAAGCCACCATTCAAGAAGTTATATTTGATTTTTATGGCGAGACCAGTCTGTTTAATTGCTTTTGAGAGTAAAGTCCTTTCTTCCACGTCAACAATTGTGTGAAAAAGTAAAGTGAGCCGTAGTTTGTGAAAACCCGGTCTAGCCAGCTGCCACATGGACATTGTTGTCTATTTATGGTTTTATGGTAAGGGTGCTTTGAGCGGGCAATATTTCAACGGTCATAAAAAAAAATAAAAATAAACAATCCTTCAAAGGTTACGTGACATTTCAAATGGATTCCTGTTTAGGATGGCCCTGACTATGTCCATGTGAAATTTTCCAAACAAATGACATAACCCAATCTTTCCCCCCCTCATATTATAAAAAAAAAATCCTTAATAGGTTATATGTATTAAGGATTTTTTAATAATATGAGGGGGGAAAAAAAAGATTATGTTATGTCATTTGATCTGACTCTCAAAAACTGTGGAGTAAAATCCCATGGAATTTGACATGGAATAAACTGGCAATTACATGTAATTAAAATGAAAAAATATCTTCTATCATAAAAAATATAAAAACCAGTACAATAGAATAATTTTAAAATGTATTATAATGTGCAATATAATGATTTTACTTGATAGGACTATAACCATGAATGTATTACATCCAATGGGAGAAATGCTGATGAAATACGTTCTTTCTTCGTTCTTTTTAACCGCTCAAAGCACCCGTACCGTATAAACCTAAGCGGCGACTGGATGGTGATAAGCCTAAATGATAGCTCCATCTCGTTCTCTTAATACATCCATTATATATAAACAATCAATCCATAGTTAAATGACGCTGGTCTGCCTTGAACTGTTTCCGCAAACAGCTGCTCACGTGACCTGTTTCCAGTGCAACGGGTACGCGCCATAGGTACGCGCCGGCCCCAAAGCTCATGGCGCCTTCTTTCACTGGCCGTTGTCTTCATGCGCTGTGTGTCCCGGGCTTCATACATAATGGGTAGCCTGGAAGAGACGGCCGTAAAACGGAACCTTTAACGCAGATGAAGTTTTAACGAAAGTGAAATTATTTTCTCACCGAAACAGGATGCCTTTCTTCGGAAAGTCTGGAAAAGCTCGGATGTGTCTGTGAACCAGCTGGAGGTTTGACTCTCGATCTGCTGCCATTATAGCTGCAACTTTTACTCCGCCCGCGTGCACACTGTGGGCGTAATAGAGAGAACGGTGCACACAGCACGAGGCGATTTTACCGTCTACGTCAGGACTTAAGAGCGCATGTCATTGTTCCTGGGCGGAGTTAGGGCGGGGAGTTATCGCATGATGTATAGCCTAATAGCCACGATAATAGCCTGTTACACAACCGTCGATGGAAAACCAAACCGACAAAACTGGTTGATAGTCTGGAATTTGGGGATGGCAGTAGTTTATTCTGCAGGGATTTGGGTTGGGAGCCGGAGAGTTGCTGGTTCAAGTCCCCATATGGTTTAAGTTATGGTGGTGGACTGGTAACTGGAGAGGTAGCTGTTCACCTCCTGGGCACTGCCAAGGTGCTCTTGAGCAAGGCACCAAACTCCCAACTGTTCGGTAGCCTGTCCATCGATCGCTGCAGCCCCCTCACTCTGACATCTCTCCTTTAGTGCTTCTTACTGAGCATGTGTGTGTGTTTCCTGCCTGTGTGTAATGTGTATTCTGACAACAGAGTGAAAACAATGTAATTCCCCTTGCGGGAATAATAAAGTATTAATTATTATTATTATTATTATTAGGTTATTATAATCATTATATTTAGTGTAAAATAAAATTGTTTATTTTGTTGGGTTGTGAGAGGTAGCCTATTTGGTTGTATTTACATTTGCTGGATTCAGAAGGTAACTTTCTAGAGTATACTGAATTGACTGATAGATTAGATGTTAAATATTTTGAAAAACAATACATAAATATAGTAAAGGGCATGCTGCCATATGTCAGTCCCACAGTTGCCTTTACTTTGTATTGGTGAATTTGAGTTTAAGGACAAAAATTCAAAAAACAAAATCCTGAGAGTGGTATCCTTACCTGTAATATATTTCCTTTACCATGAAAAATAAATAACTGTAAATGTTATCCTGAAGAGACTAGGATTAATATTACAACTAAATACCTCACTCTTCATCTCACCAAAAACTAAAGAAACTTAGACTACTTATGAATGATATTTATCCCTGTCATGACTTAATAATCGTGTTTTAGAAGTCAGATAGTGAAACGTTTTTGTTTGGATTTATTGTAGAATTTTTTGGGAAGTCTTTCAAAATTGGATATCTGTAAATTGGTATTTAATGAGACATTTGGAACTAGGCTTTATCCCAGCATCATACATCTGTTGAGCCAGACCATAGTAAAAATTGTTTTGTTTCTCATTCACACTCAACGTTTTGTTTATGATCCAACATTAATCTATTTGTGTGTGTGTAATTTAATTCTCTCTTGTCATGCAACCTGTTTGTGCTTGTGTAAAGTGGTAATTTACCTCCGGCCCTAACTGCCTGAGGCCAGTCTTGCATTACAGGTAAACACTGCCTTCAAACAGTCATTATCACCCTATGACAATCCAAAAAGTCATAGGAAAGTCCACCTACCTACAGTGCCTTCAGAAAGTATTCGGCCCCCTTGAACATTTCAACCTTTTACCACATTTCAGGCTTCAAACTGTAAGATTTTGTGAAGAATCAACAACAAGTGGAACACAAGTATGAAGTGGAACAAAATTTATTGGATATTTCAAACTTTTTTAACAAATGAAAAACTGAAAAATTGGGCGTGCAAAATTATTCAGCCCCTTTACTTTCAATGCAGCAAACTCACTCCAGAAGTTCAGCGAGGATCTCTGAATGATCCAATGTTGTCCTAAATGACTAATGATGATAAATAGAATCCACCTGTGTGTGATCAAGTCTCTGTATGAATGCACCTGCTCTGTGATAGTCTCAGAGGTCCGTTTAAAGCGCAGAAAGCATCATGAAGAACAAGGAACACACCAGGCAGGTCCCAGATACTGTTGTGGAGAAGTTTAAAGCCGTATTTGGATACAAAAAGATTTCCCAAGCTTTAAACATCCCAAGGAGCACTGTGCAAGCCATCATTTTGAAATGGAAGGAGTATCAGACCACTGCAAATCTACCAAGACCTGGTCCCTGTAAACTTTCAGCACAGACAAGGAGAAGACTGATCAGAGATGCAGCCAAGAGGCCCATGATCACTCTGGATGAACTGCAGAGAACTCCAGCTGAGGTGGGAGAGTCTGTCCATAGGACAACAATCAGTCGGACACTGCACAAATCTGGCCTTTATGGAAGAGTGGCAAGAAAGCCATTTCTTAAAGATATCCATAAAAAGTCTCGTCTAAAGTTTGCCACAAGCCACCTGGGAAACACACCAAACATGTGGAAGAAGGTGCTCTAGTCAGATGAAACCAAAATCAAACTTTTTGGCCACAATGCAAAACGTTATGTTTGGCGTAAAAGCAACACAGCTCATCACCCTCAACACACCATCCCCACTGTCAAACATGGTGGTGGCAGCATCATGGTTTGGGCCTGCTTTTCTTCATCAGGGACAGGGAAGATGGTTAAAATTGAGGGGAAGATGGATGCAGCCAAATAAAATACAAACTCAAAAAGGACAATTTCAAGGGACTTAAACTAAGGTATTCTTGCTTTAAAAAAATATTGACCTTAATTATTATGAGTATTTGGGTTAACTGTATCAAAATTCCTTAGTAAATCTCAAACAGCAATCTTTGTGTAAAATGTAAGTTTATTTAATAAAAAATAAAGACTTGTCTGACAGATTACATTGTTTGAATTTTTGCAATAATTACTGTATGTTTCAACAACATTTTTAAGATGAATAGCCATTAGTCTTCAGAACTACAATTATTAGACAACTCAAGTAGGCTGAGTATTTTTGGTAACTATACTAAGCAACAAAAAGAACAAGTAAGCGGGTAAAATGTGACGTAATTTCCTAACGATTCATCTGGCTCAGAGAGACAGCAGGCCATATTCAAACTTAGGTCACACTGGAAAGGGCTGAGCCTCACAGGACACTATCCGCTAGCCGGCTTTTATTCCTCTTTATGGGATGAGTTTAACTCTTAACATTTGATGCATCATCAAAGGGTGGACTTATCAAACACTACTGACTCAAACACGCACATTTAGGTCGTGGACATTTTCTTGATTGTATTCATTTGAACTGTCCGTGTTCTTTTAACTCGGGGAGAATTACACACACACACTTCAAAAGCTCACAAATCAGTGGAAACTGACAATCGGTAAGATATCAAAACATATAAATGTAAAATTTGGGACTTGTTTTCTGAATACCAAGGATTATTGTCAACACATTAACTCATCTGAAAAGACAAGAAACAATAGTGTGCGTTTGATGGTTGTGAGTTCAAAACTAACACATATATATATATATATATATATATATATATATATATATATATATATGGGACTTATACTACACGTAAAAGCCAAAAGCACCAATCCTACTTGTGTAAGCTGATCTTGTTGTAAAACTTTCTACCAGCATTGAACAGCATGACAACCGGTTTGCATTACTGGAATCCATTGACGTGGATCCTACTGTGGATTTGGATTGTGAAACTGAAAGTGTGTTAGTGAAAGTTATCGGTTCTCTCTTGTTTAGGTTAGATAATATGAATACTTTAATATTTCTCCAGGCCATAATGTACACTGTGTGAATAGGTATCTTGTAATTTAAAATACATTTTCTCCTTAACAGAGCGGAATTTCCAGTCAGAAAACTATAGAATCAAAATCACCCCCACTATTTACTTCAATCTCACTCTTCTTTCATCTGTGTTGGACATGCTTTTTTTAAGACTCCTATATTTCTGACAATTCCAGATACTTTGAACTTAAATGTATTAAAGTAATTTGTGGGGAAACTGCCTGTGAATCTAAATCAGATGCTTAGTGGCTTTTAATGCAATGTGTAACTGTAGACTCAAAAACATGTGATATCTGTTCAACACTGTGAGCCTGACCACACCTGGAGATACCCTAAGTGGTAAGATGTTAAGAAAGTTGTCAATGGGTTACATGAGTTGATGGTTCAAGATAAAGCACAATTGATTGTGAATGTTTCAGTTGGCTCCCGTTCTCCAGCTCCAGAACCCTTGTGTGGTCCTTTGTTCAAATTTGACCAGTTTTAAAAGATCTCTACAAGGGTTTCTTTCAACCAAATTACCCAAAAATAACAGGGATGGTTCCATACACAAAACTGTTTGTCAAGCTGTAATTATGCATCAACATACATTCCTCTGCTCTTAATCATTAGCTAAAGTAATTCATAATTTCAAACATAAGTGTAAAACTAGTGGTGATAAGTTGGAATGAAGTTGGCTAAGAAGATGGAACACAGAACTTTATAAAACAGACCGTGTCAATTTGGACCCGTGAAGACAACCCAAAGGGCCAAATTCTCAGGCTTTGCAAAAATGTCTTGTTATAATCATTTTTTTTCTTATTTACCCTTTACTGTGACAGTGATGTTGCTGCTGGTGTTTTACATGTGCATGCAGAGCCTAAATCAGCTGTTTTCACTTATATTGGATATTTTCATATACCTCAAATCTGAAGCAGCAACCTTATTTTTGTCTGTTGAAATAAATGTATTTTTGGCAAATGTAGTCAAATTAAATGTTCTTGTTTGGTGAGATCTTGGTCATACTTGTTTTTTTTTTAGGTTAAAATGTATTGACTTCAAGTAGAAAACTCATATACAGTGTAATAAATGGAGTAAAAGAAATAAGTCAGTACAACACATATTTTAAATAAATCATAGGCAAGTATTCAGTTATATCATAATAATGGTTTTGGTTGTATCATTTTCTTTTGTGCATTCTGCTAATGTTTTCTATATGGTTTACACAGTCTTTCAATTACATCCACTTAATTCTATACTAAATCAATTAATTCAGACATGATTAAAAATATTACGAAAATCTACTCATCAAGGGTTTGTTTTACTTGATTTCAAAGCTTTGTAATCTACTCAATATTTCAAATGTTTCACTAAGTAAATTAAGTAATGTGCAGTATTTGTTATCAAAATGCAGCCTAATAACATAACTAAGAATAAAGTCATATCTGTACAGGCTGTCAAAATCATACTAGCGTCCCAAAGTAGCACAACATCAACGCTACAGCACCTCAACATCCAGTGTTCTCATCCATTAGAGAAAACATGTAAATCACACCAAAAACAAAGGCAAGAGAAAACGTAGTGGTGACAAGTTTATCTAAATAACTGACTTTGTTAAAAAAAGCTGATGTGCTTTTACTCTCTCTCTCTCTCTCTCTCTCTCTCTCTCTCTGTCTCTCCCTTTCACGGAGAAACAGATGATCATCGATCTACTAGCCTAAAGTGTAACAGAGCTTGTGGTAACATTGTAGGTTAATAAAATGAAAACAGGTTTAGTAGCTATATGTTTTATATATACACATATAGGCCTATAAATACAGATCACTCTCAGCATGAAATCTAATTCTCAAAGTAAAGTTGCAAAACTAAAGAGCAATGGTTATGTGTTATGATTTTGATGTATGCCTTAGTTCAAGGTTCAAGCAGCCGCTTTGGGAAGTCTCCCAATCAGGTGGTGGATGGCACTGAGGTCCCTCAGAGCAGCTGGGTACTGGGAAACGGCAAGGACCGTTAGAAAAGGGGGCAGAGAGGGTCATCATTAAAATGAGTTGTTAGGACTTACGGGGAAAGCTGTACTTACTATTTTATTCTATGTCATAATTGCCTGAAATGTAATGACACCTGACAATGTAACGCCGTCGCCGATGTTGTTCAGCTCTACACCTCCATCAAATCCATCCCCACTGCAAAATGACTCCACTTTGACCATTGGCCTCAGTAAAATTAAATCCTGGATACAAAACAACTTTCTCAAACTTAGCTTTGACAAATCAAGACATGATCATTATCGCCGGCCCCAAATTCCTCTTCAAAACCTCCACAACTTGTCTTCACCATTAACTCCACCCTATCTCCCTCCTCAGCAACCTCAGCATGTCATCAGAATCACCAGAACTGCCTTCTTCAACCTTAAAATCTTATTAGTATCAGTATTATCATGTGATTTATTTGTTTTTATATCTGCACACCTTACATTTTCGAGAAAAAAGTATAGCCTACTTTATTTATTTATCATTTTTGTATTACATTACTGCCAATATTATGGTGGTGATAAAAGTAAACCCGTTTTAAATATGTACAGTTAGTTATTTTGGCGTTGCAGAGATGCCTGCTCGCTGATATGAACGGCCGCGTTAGAGTGATACATGCGCTTGCTGTTCTCTCACACAGCAAACTCTTTTTTCACTGGAAAGACCAACACAATAACATTTCAATAAAAAAACATAACTTCTTGTGAATAGGCCTAAGAGATTTAATCAGAAGGTTCTAAAAATATTAAAAACAACAAAGCTGTAATTTACCGGTTCTCTGCAGTGAACTGATGGAAAAAGATATAGGCTACTTTTAAAACAGTATGTTAAATATGACGTGAAAGTAAAATGACTTGCACATAATATGCATTGATAAACCTAGACTGCGTATCTGGTCATAAAAATGAACATTAATACAATGTTACATGATTTAAAAAACAACATATCGTACGGGGGCATAGGGGGGGGTGAAAGGCGGGTGCTGGGCTCTAGCTAAATCAGAGAAAATATTTATGTAGGTGGTCAGTGGACGCAGATTCAGAAGGCTTTGTCGCCAATCTGGTCTTGGAGGCCCCCAAGAGGTCGGAGGCCCCATGGAACCGGCCCAATCGGCCCTGTGGTAATTCCAGCTATGCATTTAAGTCATTGTCAAATGAGTAGCTACAAATTAAGAGTATCGGCTCCACACAACTTTCTCTGTATTTATCAGTATCCCACAGAAACTTGAGTAAAGATAATCATCTCTTCTGAGATGATCTCTTCGTGTCCTCCTTGGCTTCTAGCAACTGCGTCTCATGTGGACTTGCCGACAGTTCTGTCATTACTTAGAATTCCTCATGGGGGCGACAGAAAGTACGCACTATAGCTTTAACATGGGCTCATCCCCATGGAGCCAGCCTCATGTGGCCCTTAGAGGAACTGCACTTTGTGGCACAGGAGGGTGCCGCTTGGTTTTAACAACTATTACATCAGCCTTTTCTCTCCTTTTTAAATAACAGTAGGATACTTTTGACATTCTACCCGTTTCTGAAATGTACAAATATAGTATTTATAAGAAAATCAGAAATAGCAGTAGGCTATACTTTACATTTATCATTATAGGCTAATTACACTGCAACAATTTAACAAGACATAGGGATTTTACTACATAATGTAATTTACATTCAACCCTTGAGCAATCGTAGACTACAGTTTGGTTATGAATGATGTAGACCAACCTGAAACAGGCCAAACTTTACACATTTTATTTAACTATTATTGTATAGTCCACTAGCCTATTTTAGGCTAATCTAGGCTGTAGGCTACTATCCTATTTTAATTTGTATTTTAAATTTCGAATGTAGGATATAATTTAAAAGCCTAGTGGAGAAATAAGCCTGCTGTTATGAAAAACGGTAAAGTGTCATGTACTAGGCTATGAAGGGAAGAGAAAAAAGAGACAGGCCTAAAGAACGCTGCTCTTACTTTCACTTCCTCGTCAGGTTGTTTGACGGCTGTCGGCCCATAAGGGACTTCCTCCTTCTAGCTTGTAGTCTGTGTGTGTGACAGTCATGAAGGACGGCAGCAGAACAGAAGAACAGGCCAAGGTGTCCCGCCAGGAGCTCTATGAGGACTATGTGAACTACCTCCAGCTGTGTCCAGAGGTTCGGCCGTGCCGCGACGCCTGCCTGCTGGAGAAGGCGGCTCAGTACCTTCAGACGGAACCAGAACCCACAGGGTCCTTCAGCCTGTTCCCTTTCTACCAGGCTGTACGGCACGACTGTAAATCTGTGCGCACCGTCTCCAGGGAGCATCTGACTGCTTTTATCAAAGCCACCGACCTGCTGGAAACTCTCTGCGTCAATCTCTTCCTTCAGCCCTGGAAGAAGGAAATCAAGACACTTAAGGTTTCTTTCTTTCTTTCTGTCTTTCTTTAGCCACTCCTTTTCAGGTAACTTAGTTAATTAGGCTATGTCATGCCATGTCTGGATTTCAGAAGACGCGTGCTGCTTTTATTAAAGTTTAATTCATCTGTAGGCTATTCATTTCCGTTTTGGAACAATATGGTCACAATACTGAAGTTAATAGCCTACTGGACAACTTTTTTTTATAATAATTAAGTGCTGCTATTATAAGAAAGCCTCCTGGCAATTCAAGTAAGACAGTTAAAAAAGATTCTCCCATTTCATTAGCTACAACACCCCAAGTGTTGATTAAATGAATAAATTATAGGCTAATTGTGGACAACAGAGAAGGTTGAAATCATGCATGGCCAGATTAATTTGTTAAGGGGCCCAGAGCAAAAATGAGCTGTCTGGGTCCCATATTAAAGGGTACCTTTGGTAGTTTTCAACCTGGTCCCTGTTTTCCCATATTTTGTGTCTAAGTGATTATTGGGAAGAACAGTTTTTGAAATAAGTCCAGTTTTGAGCAAGACAGCCTCAATACAAGCTGCAAAACTTACTAAACTTTACACTGACAGCCAGGCTAAGATTATTATTACAAGTGTCTGACAACATTATGAAAAGGATCCATCCTTTTCATGTCTCAAACTGTCTTTATCACAGTATGGAGGTATTAGGCAGCATGGAGGGAATTATTTGTAAATGTAAATGTGCTGTATTTATATAGCGCTTTTCCAGTCTTAACAACTGCTCAAAGCGCTTTTACATCTACAGGAAACATTCACCATTCACACACATTCATACACTGTGGCCGGGGCTGCCGTACAAGGTGCCACCTGCTCATCAGATATACATTCATACACACTCACACTCCGATGCGCAGCACCGGGGGCAACTCGGGGTTCAGTGTCTTGCCCAAGGACACTTCGACAATGACTGCAGGGGCGGGGATCGAACCACCAACCTTCCGATTGGCAGGCAACCGCTATACCACTGAGCCACAGCCGCCCTTTTCAGGTTTTTCATGACACTCTCATGGACTTCCAACAACTTCCAGAGCAGCACAGTGGTCTGTCTCGACTGAAATACTGCTGTTTGTACCCGGTCTGTGTGAATACTCAATTTTGATTGGTTGCAGCTTTTTCTTCTGTACTGCATTGTGGGACAAATATGTAGCTCAATGGCACTCTCAAATATCAATTGTTTTTAGTCAACATACTGACTGTGTTGCGTATACTCAATTTTGTCACATTTTCAGTGTGAAAACACACTACAATTCAAACCTGCTTAGAATTAGTGCATCATATTGAATTGGGACACAGTGTGTCCATAGTCTGGATAAACAAAAGTACATTTCCAGGAAAATTCCCTGGCAGCACTGCGCGTGTTCTGCCGTTGTCGCTGCGGGCGGAGACAGATTTAATGGAAAGGTTACACTAGGCATACTGCATTTTTCGGGACCCCTCCAAATGGATGCATTGTTATTTGATGAATAAACAAGAATACTTTTATCTGACACATGATTATGTAAATGTATGTATTAAGGTATTTAATGCATCTAGTGTAGGCTTATTTGAAGGGCCTTCTTAATCTTTCTTTTTTTCCTCACGGTATTCGTTCCAACAACCCTAGTGCATAGTTTCTGCCCCATGGGGAATTGCAAGTCATGACAACAAAACTGTCGACGCGTCCACATGATACAAGCCTTCCGTGACCTTGCATAGCCCTCCCCCTTAACAAACATAATGGACTCTTCAGGAGAGGTCATTATCTCAACCGGCGTTTCTGCGTGGTGAAGTCACCAGATGCCACAATCTTCTGAACACAGCCATACAGAGAAATACAGAGAAAGGTGTGTGGAGATGATCTTATTTAGCTTTGTAGCAACTCATTTGGCAATAGCTTGAATGTAATGGAAGTTCAATAATAGCAAAAAGTTACACACTAAAGCTTTAAATAGCTCACATTACTGTATTGTGTGAACAATTAACTTAATTTAATATTGTATGTGGCGGTTGCAAATGTTTCACCAAATACTGGAGAGCCACCATCGCTGCGTTCAGAGCTTAGCGTTGCCCAAAACACTTGTGATTGGTTTAAAGAAATGCAAACAACCTAGAAAGATTTTTTCTACTATCCTGGAATGTATATGTGGTGGAGTCACACTTGACTCCAAAGAGCTGGGCCGATAGAGCTGGCTATGCAAGACTAATGTGTCTACTGTCCACCAGAGAGCATTGATAAGTTTATTTTTCAACTATAAAATGTCCAACTCTCTCTCTCTCTCTCTCTCTCTCTCTCTC
>NC_045742.1:25025713-25026231 GCF_008692095.1 Etheostoma spectabile
TCTCTCTCTCTCTCTCTCTCTCTCTCTCTCTCTCTCTCTCTCTCTCACTACACATCTTGGTCACAAATGTGTAATGTCCAAATTAAAAGATCCTTGACAAATTACCGTTTCTTTATTTAGTGAACTTAATTAAACCTTTTTCTGTTTCTCTGTGTCTCTTTCAGACTTTTACAGGTCCATTTGTTTACTGTCTCCTGCCAGTTCTCGGCAGTTCTACCATTCAGTCGGTCCTGGCCTCTATTGGCTACCTGCCCCATACGGACTCTCCACAAAGGTAGGGAACGAGGAGATCCAGAATGAGTGACAAGAAATGCTAGGCCTGCATGATTAATCGTTATGAAACTTTATCTGGATTAACCCTCTTCATGATTTAATTTGATTCTTTTTATTTATCATTAATGACTTTGATTCTCTTTTAATTTTACGAGCCGACTGCATCACTAACACTACTACTTTCTTCTACTACTTTCCTTTGGGATGAATAAAGTATCTATCTATCTATCTATCTATCTATCTAT
>NC_045742.1:25026241-25026434 GCF_008692095.1 Etheostoma spectabile
CTATCTATCTATCTATCTATCTATCTATCTATCTATCTATCTAAACAGACTGAAATTTAAAGCTCTGCGATTCTCTCCCTTCTCTTCATTGAAGCCTCCATGTTTACAGGCTTGTGGAGAGGCGCAATGGGCTATAGGTGTCCAAAATTTTTTGTTTATTTTTGTTTTGTCATGGTTCATGTGTGCAATAAAC
>NC_045742.1:25026444-25026997 GCF_008692095.1 Etheostoma spectabile
GTGAGAAAAAAATCGTGGCAGAGAATCGTGATATCAATTCTAAGTTAAAAAATTGTGATTCATATTTTTCCCTGAATCGTGCAGGCCTAATAAATGTTTAAGACAATAAGTGATGAGGACTTTTCTTACAGCTGCTTTAGTGTCTTAATGCCAGGAGAAACATACAGCATACACACATACTTGTAAACAGTGACATACTTTAAAGAAAGTGTCATGTGAGATAGACCTAAAATTTCTATGGCTAATCCTGTCAAGAAAATGGCAGCTAGGAGATAATACTGTAAGTCTCAAGTGTTAATATGTTCCCTCTCCAATTTGTTTGTGAAAAATGAAAATCTCCTAATTTTAAAATATGCGCACACCCAGGCCTTCATATGTGAATGTTTTCAATCATATTTTATAATATACATAGATACACTTCTTAATTTTGTTAAGCACCCAATGATAACACAAAATCTCAAATTTGGAAACTTAAATGAACTGTGTTGAGTTTTAACATGTCAATAGTTAGTTGGGAGAATATGTGTGCGTGTGTGTGTGTGTGTGTGTGTGT
>NC_045742.1:25027007-25045998 GCF_008692095.1 Etheostoma spectabile
GGGGCTCTTCTCATCACTTTTTGTCTTGTTCTCCTCAGTTCTCCTCTAACAGTTTGATGTATTTCAGTGAATACAGACTGAGTGAGGATGCTAACCCAGACAGAGCCATGCTGCTGGGCTTTGAGCTGCTGTTAGCCAGGGTGGAATGTTACCACCTCCTGGAGCTCCTGGAGAAGGATCAAGTGGGACCACAGGTGAGATCAGAAACCCTCTAACCATGTTTCTGATTTGTTATACTAGGATCCAGTCAAACAGATGATTATACCACAGTTAATTATGTAGTATATTGGTTTATTAAAGTCCCTATGGGAATTTCTATGTGATTATTTTTCAACAAAATACAAAACAGCCTACAACTGGCAACATGGACAAATACAATATTCCAGACCATTTAAC
The DNA here is from genome assembly GCF_008692095.1 of Etheostoma spectabile. NCBI lineage: Eukaryota > Metazoa > Chordata > Actinopteri > Perciformes > Percidae > Etheostoma > Etheostoma spectabile. The sequence goes on from NC_045742.1 coordinate 25,027,404, forward strand.
AAAATAGTAACAAAACAGACAATAAACCAAATAAACACATATCTAAAGGACAACACAATAAGTCCATCATACAAGTCTCTCCCCAGCACAAAGCTTCTTAGGAGCCCTCCAGAACGTTAAGGTACTTTACCCCCTTTGTAGTATATACTTTCAATTTGGCAAACTGTTTCTTTGACATTTTTTTAAATGCCGCCACCCTAGCCATTATCACGCACACCAGGTAATGGACCCACAAATGCTCAACTTAAGTATGTAGAAGATTCAATTTATTCAATTAAATTTTATTTATATAGCGCCAAATCACAACAACAGTTATCCCATTGCGCTTTTCATAAAAGAGCGGGTCTAGACCGTACTCTGTGATGTTATTTACAGAAATCCAACAATTCCCACCAAGAGCAAGCACCAGGCGACAGAGGCAGGGAAAAACTTCCTGTTAAGAGGCAGAAACCTCGAGCTGGTGGGCGGTCCTCTGCCTCTACTGGTTCGGGGTGAGAGAAAGAGACAGACATAGACAGAGAAAGAGACAGAGACAGAGAGAGAGACAGGGAGAGAGACATGGAGAATTGTAGCAGAGGGTGTTAAGGCATGGAGGCAGCAGGTGACTCCAACCACAGCTCCAAAGCCAGAATCACCTGCAGGAAGCGATAGGAGGAGAGAGGAGAGGGACGAGAGAGCACAAGACTCTGGGAAAGGGAAGAAGTAGAGTTAGTAACATGCATTAATGGGAGGAGGTTGCATATGAGATGAAGGGTTTTATCAGAGAGCATTATTAAAACTTTCAGGTAACAGTGTCCAAGTAACGACAAGCATTCAAGAACACAGGAACTCAGGAAATCAAGAGCACTGGAAACAGGGAAAAACGCTTGAAGGATGAAAACAAGGAAAACAGACGATCTTGCGCAAGAGTGAGGGTAAGACCGAACTGAAATACACAAGACGGGGGGACAATGAGAGGCAGGTGCAACACATAGGGGCGGGGACAGGTAATTACACAGGCGGGAACGAAGACAAAGAGCAGGATGTCAGAAAACACTAAAGAAACTAAAACAAAAACTTGACACAGAGACAAGACATGACAGCCATTTTATAAACCCACTTGATACTAGACTGGACTAAGCTTCTTATGGCTTTAGGATTGACTCATCTCATAGAACAAATAATCTTGGGCTGAATGGACTCTGGGTAATACTCAGATCATTTTCGAGTGCTGTCCACGCTCCATCCCCAGGTTCTGCATAAGCCTAGAATAATACCCAGAAGCCTTGTGACCTTTTCCATATTTCAACAACACCTTTTCTAAAGATTCTGGTGCCCTCGGAGCTGAAGAACTGGATCCAAAAATCCCCAATTATAGATGACTGAGTTGCAACTATTTAAACAACCTAGGGACCTAGGGATTCCAAATTGCTGTACTACATCTTCTAAGGATTTTAATATGCCACCAGGAAAAGTCCCCCAGTGTGACAATTCCCTTTTCCAACCAATTCCTCCAATAAAGGGGTGATCTATTTCTGTGAGATTATAGAACCTTTCAAATTATTCTGATACGTTTTGGTTTGGAAAATGAAATGGAAAATTTAACAATCCTGATTAAAACAGGTGCAGTTAGTTTTTCCTATTTTACCAGGTCAGAGGGCCTTCTCTGCTGGCCAAGAGATTGTCAGAATCTGAAAATTATATTTTATATATAAGTATTTATAAGGATATTATATATATTTCCCCTCTGTGCTGTCTCCAGGTGAAACTTCTGCTCTAAGGCCTTCAGAATTTCGAGTGAATGTCTCTGCTGTTTAAGCAAAAAGGGACAATGTCATATTCTTTAGCCAATTAAATTTCAAGTGTGTCATGTTGGGCATATTCTTTGACAGGACCTATACACAGTGGGTTTTAAAGACAAAAAAACAAAAAAAATAGCATGCATAATAAGGAGAAAAAAACAGAATCTTGCAATAAAAAAGAATTGTAATTTCCCCATTGGGGATCAATAAACAGATTAAAATTAAAAATTAATTAAAATTGAATCAAAGGAAGATATAATTTCTGGCTGCAATGAGCTAAATCCATGTAAAGCTATGACAGACTTTCAGAAAAGGAATACATTTGCTTTGAACAATGATTGAGTACATAGTGTGAGTGTGGCTTATTACCATGGAATTCCAAAATAACAGAATGGTAGTGATACTGACTATGCTCTCCACCTTACACTGTTCATACTGTATATGCAAATGAATGGTAGCCATATGACAGGGTCAAAGGTCACAGTAACTCAGTCTCATTTCATGGCTTTGACGTGACAGTTGTGATCTTACAATGCAGGAGTGGCTGGAGGTCCTCCAGAGGAGAGTGGGGCCTACAAAACTAGAGGAAACCACAGAGAAGAAGACAACAATAGGCCAGAAGGAAGAGAAGGAGAAGGAGGAGAAGAAGAAGGAAGATAGAAAAGAGGTAAGATAGGTTGACTTTGTCAAGAAAGAGGAGAGAAAGAAAGAAAAGCTGATGTTTTAACATCAGCCATAAAAACTATGAGAACTGTAATTAGGCAACTATTCATCTACATTCAGCTACTTTTCAGCTACTCATAATATCAAAAAAGCAGCACACAATGAGAAACACTACACTGCTTTACCTTTGAAAATCCATTAGGATTCAGGTGTATGCTTTAGATATCAATTATATACTGCAAAAGACAGCCTGACATGACAAACTAAGTCCCCAACTTTAACAAACCGGCTGCACTCAGGTACGTCAGGATTTGGACACCAGACTTGCTGTGAAACCACAGCCCAAGCCTCGACACTGCCATTTCATCGGCGTAGACCAGTCCATTATGGAGATGCAGATGACCTACCCTGACCTGGTCTTCAGGGGCCGCCCTGTGCAAATGGACGAACCTCAACGAGCAAACAGCAGCAAGAGCAGCAGTAAAGATGCCCATACTACCAGCACTAATAATTATAGTGATGACAGTAAAGCTACTGACCTCCCAGAAAGAGATTGTATTAAAGACACCAAAGCTGCTGCTGCTAAAAATATCTGCAGCAAAAAGGATGGCAGCAAAGTTGATGAAGTGTTTGGTGACGATGGCAAAAGCAGTGGTTGTAATGACAGGAACAGTGGTGGGACCACCAGCCCAGGAGACACCATTAGCAGCAGCAGTGTCAATAAAACTGATGGAAGCAGAGTTGATTGTGAGCTCAGTGGTCCTCAGGAAATTTCCCTGCACATCCCACCGAGAGCTGGATCCAAAGCAGAGCAGAGCCTGAAACTTGGAGAGCTTCAGCCCACAGCAGAACCTACTGCCTGGACACAGCAGCAGACTGTAGCGGGTAACACACACACACACACACACACACACACACACACACACACACAGCAGACTGAACTGACATTTTTTAGGCTGTCACTCCTCGATTTGAGTCGAGTGCAGATATGAGTTGCGCATGCGTGGCATCAAACACAACAAAGTTGTTTTGAGCTAACGTGAGCAATCAAACTATCATAGATAGATAAAACATTTTTTAAATGATTTCCATCTTCCGTTATTGTTTGTAATGAGAAACATTCATTATTTTATGGGTTTCACAAATTGCAATGCCGTAAACTGTTTAAATCTGAGCATGCCGACTCACATCTGCACTCTCCTCACATTGGGCAGTGACAGAGTTTGACAGACAGCCTTGAGTTTGGCGATACAGGCGTTGCCATCTTGGTTTTTTGCAACTGGATGTGACGTGATTTTTTTACGAGAAGGTGGAGCTGGGTAGGATGACATGGCCAAGCCAGTGTTGTTTGTGGTTGCGATAGCGCTGTGATAAGCTAAACGCATAAGAGGGAAAATTGCACAAGTTGCCATTTTTCAACTAAAGCAAGTCATCGGGTGGAGAACACAGACCTTTGAGTACTGCTGCCATTCATCTGCATGTACAGCAGCACCGAAATCTTCACTATACCAAAAGTTACCAGCTAGCCAGCTAGCCGTAGCTAGCTAGCTAGCTTGCTTGGCCAAACAACCTATTTTAATATGCAAATAGCATTTAGCATTGCAAAGCTTTTGTCCTTTTTGGTGGTCGGTGTGAAGATACGCTCTAAAGCATCTCCTGCTTTATTAGGGTTTATTTCAAAACACTGTTTTGAAATAAATAGGGCCATAATTTACTTAATGAACATTATTCTGTATTGAAGAAGACTGGAAAGTAGCGATAGCTAGACCATAAACTCATAATGAAAATCTTTACTGAGGTAATAAATCAATTACGAAGTAGGGTAATTTTCTCATAGACTTCTAAATGAGAAGGCCATTCTATTGGTGGGAAAACCCCTCTATCACAGTATATATCATTTTATAATAATGTAACAGTTAATGGATAAAACCAGAGAAATTCAAATTATAGATATTACAGCACACACTTTATGGCAACATGTCCGTCTATTATTACATTTCCCCCTAATTTTGATTATGTTGCTACATAACTGACTCTCTTTCTAACTTTCTAGAAGACAACTTTATGCACTTTGACATCTTTTCCTTTTCTGATGTTCTTTGCCTTAGAAAATGAGGTTTTGTTACTAGCTGTGCTGAAAATTCACCTGCAGTATAAATGTGAAACTTTGATTTTCACAGACCTAGAAAATAAGAGACCGGACACCTCAACGCTTCCCTCTCTGAGCTCCATGGACGAGGAGCAGGATCTGAGAAAGCTGGCAGAGAGGATGGGCCAGCCCCTTGTGCAGGAGACCAAAGAGGAAGTGAAGAGCAAAGAAGAAAACAAGAGAGAAGAGCAAAACACAAGTAGAGAGAGGAGGAAAACAGAGAGAAAGGCAAGCACAGAGGGAGAGGCAGAAGAGCAGAACCTGAGGAAGCCAGTGATGAAGACAGGCCCAGCACTGAGCCATGCTCACTCTGAGAAGCAGTCCACTGTGTGTCACCACTCACAGCTGACTGCCAGCAAAGCAGAGTGCCAGGCTTGTAAAGGAGGAGGCAGCCCAGGGCAGCGGGAAGGAGAAGATACTATGAGAGCAGAAACAGGCAGAGGAGAGGAGGAGCAGACCTATGTCATAGTCGAGAATAACAAAAAATAACATGCTCTCAAGTATACATGTATAGAAATTATTCATAATAAAGCTATAACTAAATAAACCTGAGCAAGCCTTAAACCAATACAACATGTAATCAGGTTAATTCACAAAGAATGGATTGTAGCCACTGATAGCACCATAAAAACTGGTCATCACTTGCGACCCTAACAGCTCTGTCTCAAGGTCTTATTCACAAAAGACTTCATGCTAATATAACACAGTGCAAAGACGGCCATAAAGTTTTGCAGCTACCGTATGTGCAGTTTCCCCTTAATGCGTCCGATTGCAATTATCCCTGTTGCAAAGTGTAACTGTTGTCTTTGCGCTAAGGACACCGTAGGCAGATCAGTGGCAGAGAGAAAAAGAAAAATGATGCTCAAAACCTCAGGCAAGAAATTTAAATGTGACAGAGAGATTTAATATCCTAGTCTGTCAGTGCCGTTTCTGTTTTCAAACACACATAGTGGACACCCCTTATAAATGCACTTCAGTTTGTAGAGGGGAGACCAGGGTTGGTTGTCACACTTTTTACTCTTGTGTAAATTGCTCCTCATTAAAACATCTTGCAATAGTCATTCCTACATCAAATGAAACCTTTGAAAGTGGAAGCCCTTTTGTTTTCACAACCTATTGTAACAAGAGGTAATTTACCATCAAGGATGCTCTGACACATTGTGACAACCAACCCTGTCACAAGGTATTGGGGTTTGTAGTCCCTACTGTTATAAATGGGGTTTTTATTTTAAAAAAAAGCTGTTTAATATAGAAATACCAAAAGAGTTTTGAAATGAATACCCCGTCTATAATAGTACTCATCAATGCCCCTTGTGTTTAAACCATGCATTTTAAACATGTGATTCTTTGTTCCAATTATTCTCTGTAATGAGAAGCAAAATAAATGACTTTACATTATTGAACAAAAATCTAGGCTTTAGTAAAGCCATAACAATTCATCATGAATATAATATAAAGCAGTGAGATTTAAATACATTAATCTCCACATATATGACCACCATCTCCAACTGGCCACTTGACAAACATTTAAGCTGGATACCACATTGCTTTATTTTGAAGTTGACTCAAATCAAAGCTTAACTTCAACTTTTTAATATGTTTTTAAGTTTGTAATTACTAATAATCCACAATCTTTCAATACAAAAACAACAACATGAAAATGTTACTCTGACATATAAAAATTACAATTTGTTTTCGTCACCTTAATGTTTTGTGTGTGTTCCTCAAAACGACCAGTGCAAAATGAGCAGGATGGCAGAACAACTGTTTAATATCAAATACATGGTCCTCTAGTTTAGCTGTAATGAACAGTGTGACAACTAACCCCGGTCTCCCCTGTGCCTCTCACTCTCTGAAGATGCTAATAATTTCATTGTAATTGCATGTGGCAGTGTGGCTATTAGTGCTGATCTTTGTGTATTAGACTTTTGCAATGAGGCCAATTTTGCACCAGATGTACTATGCTTATTACAAAATTTAAATGCAAATAGAACAGGAGTACCGAGACACTATTTGCTCACCATATAATTTGAAAATTACACCGTTTCGTTTTGTCCTGGCTATTTGCAGTGGCAGACTATAACTAAGTACATTTAGTCAAGTACCTACTTAGTACAAGTACCTACTGAATACAAATTTGAGGTACTGTTTCATTATAAATTAAATTATTCAGCAATATACTGTATAGGCAAGGCCACACAAGTCCAGTTGAAATCATTAATGTTTTTTAATCGTCAGTTTTGACAGAATTGTTTTGATTTTTTTGAATTGAGTGTTTTTACTTTCAGTACTTTAATTTCTTGATGATACTTACAGACTTTTACTTAACATTTTCAATGCTGGACTTTTACGTGTAACAGAGTATCTTTACAGTGTGGAATTAGTACTTTTAATTAAGTAAAGGATCGGAATACTTCTTTCACCACTGGCTATTTGTACAGGTTTGGCTGCCGCAAAAGCCGTGCAATCCTTTTGTGAATTAGCCTGTCAGTTTGGAATCTGCTCTACCTACTCTCAGGAACGTCTTCAGCTGCTTCAGCTGCATATAACAAATGTTGGCTAACAGGACACTCCCATAAACAAACCGTGGCTACACACCCATGCTAACGTTGATTAAAAAGAGCAAAATAAAACATCTTTTAGAAATTGATCTTAAAGCTTTACTTAAAAAACTAGGAAAATACAACCTTTTAAGGACACCAATTTTTTTTGTGAATGAACAATGTCTTGTAAATAAGTAAATGTTCTTCCTTAAAATACAGGGGGCATGAATATAGACACCCCTATGTTAAATTCCCATAGAAGCAGGCACATTTTTATTATTAAAGGCCGATTAGTTCATGGATCCAGGATACTCTGCATCCTGGAATTAAAATATTCCCACATCATCACATATTTTTCACCATACATAGTGTCTGGGAATGGGAATTTCACATAGGGGTGTCTATATTATATTTTCTTTGCGAATGAATAATGTATTGTAAATGAATAAATATTTTTAGAATACCCCCTGTATTTTAAGGAAGAATATTTATTTATTAACAATACATTATTTATTCACAAAGAAAATTGGTGTCCCTAAAAGGTTGGATTTTCCTAAGTGTTTTGAATTAAGGCATTAAGATCAATTTCACAATAAAGATCCAATTGTTTTTTTATTCCTCTTTTTAATCAACTTTAGCGTGGGTGTGTAAACTTATGCAGCCACTGTATTTGGCTGTCAAGTTGTGTAATAATCTAATTCCCACCTTGTATTTTTTTCTGGGTTATTGTTAAGATGTGTAGAATAATGTTCTTACTATTTGCAGCCAAATATAAAAGAATGTAAAATGTTTCCATTAACGACCAAGTGTGTTTTGGTGGATGCTTATTACACAGAGTAGTGTGCTGTCTGGAGATAGTGGTTCCGTTAAGTTCTCCGGCCAAGGTACATCTGCCTTCCCCAAACAACGGAAGGATTTTCATATTACAAGGCTACAGCATTCAAAACAACTGTGACTTCTCTTCTGGGCATCTTTATAGCCATGAATGTGCATCCGTCAGATGGTCAGTTGGGTGGCCTTCGTCGGTTTCTAGCTAGCGGGATGTTGGGAGCTGTGTTGTGCTACAGTGGCCGACAGGGGCAAATGCCCAGCAACTTAAGAAACACATGCAAATAGACAAAACACAAGCAAATGAAGAAAACAACTTCATGCATAGAGGGAGCATAGACTGTATGTTATTAATATATCATGTTAATTTAACATCCAGTCTATGGACGGGAGCCATGAGACGGAAGGTCTCCAGGCTGCAGACATACCAGACTCTAATAAAAAGGAGAGCACTCTCTCCCCGTGGGGTCGAAAATCAAGCGGTTCCATTTAGCACTCTCCTTAGAGACCTGAAGAACTTTTGTTGTGTAATCTGGATGCAGATCTTTTTTTGATTTGTTTTGGGGATTTGACTGCCTTTATTTTTGCATACTTTCTTTTTTCGGGGTTTGTGTGCTTTTCTTTTTGCATCGTTTCTGTATTTGCAGCACTTTTATGTATTTGGTTGTGTGTATTTGCTGAATGCTATGCATGTTTTGTAAAATCACTGAAGTTGCCTTATTTTTATTTGCTTGTGTTTTGTCCATGTCTTCTTAAATTGCAGGGCGTTTTGCCCATCGGCCACCGTAGTTTGCTTTCCCAGAGACTTCTGCATCCTGGAGGGCCGGTGCTTATCAACCGGGTGACTTTTCTTTTTTTCTGAGGGCCACATTCTGCTTTCTGATGGTTCATGCACAAGTTGAAAGAGCTGATGGGATTCCATTTTACTGGTATTGTTCCTTGTATGATTTTATGTGACAAATACGGTTGATGTGAGCTAAGATAAGAAGAGTTGGAAGCGACCCCAGCCACTTTTCTTCATGAAGGACAAAACTAATCATTTTTTACAATCACAAGTCAAGCCTAAAGTGAATAGACTTTAGGTGACGTTCTTGGTACAGCATAGGCTACATTCATTGGCACATCTGTCTTGATCTATTCTGATCATCATATAAAAACAAATATGCACGCTTTAAATCTAAACAGCAGGTTAACATTATTGCTCTACGTCAGAGAAACCCTTAATATTTTAGACAGCTGTGGAGAACACTAAATCAGTGAAACAGCAAAACGTTAACCCTGATTCTCTGAGTGACTATCTCTCTAATGGACCTGTGCTGGAGTGGAATCACGGCTAGTTTCATCAGAACCCATCTCCAAGCAGCCTAGAGCCAGAGGGATATCTCTACACTCTAAGAACCAAGGTTACAATGTAACCACACATTCTCTATCATATGGGGACTATCTCTCCACTCTAGGGCAGCAGCAACTAATCATTTAAATTCAATTATAGATAATAATTATAATTAATATTTCTGTCCATTTTGACTGACAAACACACGATTACAGGTTAATTAAAACCAAACGTAACGGACAGAAATACCTTCACTCTGTTTTCTCTCAGAGATCAATGTTACCAATCTCCTGGTAAAGCTATTTTAAAAGCTTACCTTGGTATAGCTTCCACCCCAAAACGTAAAGTTAATTGTTACAGGGCCACCATCTGGCTAAATTGCTCCACAATAGAGACTACACTCCCTTGGGTCCCCAGCAAAACCCCGTCCAAGTGTGAAGTAGATCGAACAAACACTGAGATTTTCAAACGAGAGACAGCCAGACATACACCCAGTGCATTTACAATACCAATACAAAATATAAATCAACTAATATATAATGATTTATTATTATAGTTGAAGCTTCCCAGTAGTATGCAACATAATTAAAATTAGCTTCACCTTTAGCAGTTACAATATTAAAGTCATTAACACATGAATGCCTCAATAATTATAAATCAGTGCAAAATAAATAGCAACTGAACCTAAAAAACTGCACACATTGTAGAATGATTCAGAGATTTCTAGCTGCTAGGATCTTGTCACGGTTTTCTTCGTACTGGTGCAGCATCTTCTGGAGGTCATGGTCAGCTGGAATCACCTGCATACACATGCATTCAGACATAACAGAGTTACAGGCCAGCAGTTGCTGCAGGAGACAAAGAAATCCAGATTTGAAGGTCCCTATGACACCAGGACATGCAGTAACATCAGTTACACAACGAGTAGTCTCGCATTGCCAGACCAGGGTCTGGTTAGTCCACACAGCATTCTGGGATGGAAGAAAAACATACTCTGGTTTATCTGCATTTCTTTAAACCAATCACAATCGTCTTTAGCGATGCTAAGCACCGGACGAACATGTGTATGTTCAAAAACTCAGATTGGACATATAGTCTAGATGCTTAGAGCTGACTTGACATCTGGGAACAACTGACCAAGTCAACTGATGGTTCTCGTAATATTCTGGCCAAAGGACTACAGTTGAAAATTAGTCGGCTGGCTAACACGGGCACATTTACAGAAATGTTAAAGAATGTGCGCGGTCCTTAGAAATAAATAAATAAATAAAAAATAGTCTAGCTAGCTGTCTGGATTTACCCTGCAGAGATCTGAGGAGGAGCAGTTAAATGTAGTCCTCATAAATCACCCGGAGTTTGAAATTCCAACACAAAAGGTAACAGACATTGGGCTAAAAAAAATGATCCGTCAGAATTTCCAGCGGCACCGGAGCAACCCTGGAAGTGGAACGTCATAGATAAAGACTATACAGCAATTAAATCAGGCAATCTGATTGGTCAGCTAGACAGACTAGAACAGTTTGGGAAATCCCACGATCTCTACACAGCTAACATTGGCTCAAAATGACTGGCTGACTACACAGGAACCGGAAATCGTCTCTCTGTTGCTTGAAGTTTTTTTTTTATGTTAGTCTCTACAAAGCTAACGGTTAACAACGAGGGACTACAAATCCTGTTTGTTGTTGTATTTGAGAGTAACCGTTGTTGTATACGTTAATCACACTCGAGGGTGTGGTTTAAAGTCACATTATTGGCACTTCAGTAATGTTTATGGACGTTGGTGCCAGCCGCACCACTGTTGTGCCAATAATGACTTTAAATCACATCCTTTCGTGTAATATTGCTTAAATGGCCGAAGGGATTAAGTGGAAACGCATTCGGTCATAGGTTGGCCCGCTACAAGTCAGTGGAAAAGGTCCATCTTTGTGGTTACTTGAAACTAGAGATGTTCCGATACCACCTAAAATGCTGGTATCTGTAAATACTGGAGTACATGCACCAATCCGATACAATGTAATTTAGCCAAGAAGAAAATCTACTTCAAACAGTTTATGTATGCTTGTTTTCTGTTATGACTCACTGTCAAAGTAGATGATAAAAGAAAGTTTTATTGCATATATGATCTATATGTGTTTGTTTATGTTTTACAAAAGGTTTTAACCTGAGCCAGGCCATACAACATTGGTAGCAATGATATCACATCCATGCAGGGTTATTATTAAAGCTGTTAAAACAGAATAAAACATAGGCTATGAATTTTTCAACACACTGGCATCGGATCGGTACTCGTTATCGGCCGTTATGCAAGTTCAGAGATCAGGAAGAAAAAAAAACGGTATTGGACCATTTCTTCTTGAAACTACCTGGACATATCTGTGATACCTACACAAAGCAAACCAAAGCACCTGGCGGGATGTTAATGGTCACTCACCAGAACAGGAGCAGGAAGAGGGGAGGAGCTCTGCTTGATGAGCCAGTCCTCATACAGCTGGTGGATGGACTCCAGATACTCCTGATGGAACAATAGGGACCAATTCACAAAATGTTAATTTTCACTCTCTCTAGAAACCCATTCATTGCCACTTTTACGTTTTTTTGACGGTTGTATGGGTTCTGTGAAGTTAAACCATATGTTTGGATTTATGTCCTCACCAATGGAATGACTTTCTCCTCCTCTCTGCATCTCTGCTTCAACCTCTCATGGCAGGTCTGAGGAGACGTCTGCAGGTACACTGGAAAGGGGGGGGAAAGTCACAGAATGTGGTGGAAAGGTATGTTGGGTGTCGGTCAATGTGAATTGCACAGGACTAAAGATTCTCTATAACTAAAAATAGCACATTACACACTGCACCAATAGTATGAAATGGTACACACTTCCTGTCTCCTAAGTAGGCATGGCCACATTTTTAAGTGTGGTGAACATCAAAAAAGTTGTTTATGCATAATGAATTTATATATGTATTATAGATTTCCATTAATCTTGTGGTTGAGGACCAGCCCACTCTACCTCTGAGACATAGCCAGCCCCAGTGAAATACATTAAATGTGTTTGAGTCTCTGCTTTGTGTATACTCACCAATCAGATCAACAGGAATGGAAATGTTAGTTGTGAGCCAATCAAACCACTCGCTGAGAACAGCATAGTCCACTTCTGGCATTTTCCCACTAAAAAACCCAAACAGAAACAAAAGTGTAGGCAACATGACCATCAAAGGTTTGCCAACCATTAAATATGTTTACATATAATGTTTATGATATCTTTAATATTTCTGTCTGTATTAGGTAATTTTGGGCATTGCTTGTACCTTCATTTTACAAATATTATAGTCAAGAAAGATAGTCAGGAAAATAATTATTCAGCCTATTTTATGAACAGTGTCTCTACTGAGGTACAACACCATTTTATGTATTGTATTATAAAATTAGTAAACCATGATAAAAGGGTTTATACATATTACCCACCACCACTGTGTGTTTCCTAGCAAAAATGGTCTCATCCTGAAAACAGCCCAGCTCCAAGAGGTATTAAATGTAGACTAAAACCTTCTGTTCTGTTCTGTAACAGGAACCATCAAACCAGCATGAGAGTTTAGCTGAAATAGTGTGCTGTATAGATCTATTGATCTACTTTCCTGGTCTTATCCAGGCGTGGACGTTTATCAAATCACAGATACCTTTTGAAAAGATTCTCCACAAAGATGTACTTGGCACTGAAGATGGACCTCTCAATCATCCTGACAGGGGATGACTGGAAACAACAAGAAACGTTAAGTACATACAGCTGATTGCATGATGAGATCATATGTTTGCATCCCCAGCCCATGGCTACCAATGTGTTTGCCAGTACTGCAGGTTGACAGTGTATTTGAAAGGGTAATTTAGTTTTTTTTCCTTTTTCAAAGTGGACCCTATTATCCCATGCATTGGTGTCTGAGTGACTAATGTGAACAAAAATCTCTGAAATTGGTCCAGTATTTAGCGAGATTGCTGTAACCGGCAGGTGCGAACTGGGCTGCAATGTAATCCAAAAGTGTTCCTCGTTTATTTCGTCCACTAAAGTTACTCTTTTTGCAACTGACAGGCTTAGGTTGTTATTAGTGTCTGACAACATTATGGAAAGGATTCCTAAAGAGTAAGATCCTATTTGTTACGCTGCCGTTTAACCCACCAGACTCTATTTAAATAAACAGTAATTTTAGCCTGTATGGAGCCAGCATATTTTCACATGTAAATGGGTACATTTAGGGTTTATTTCAACCAAACCAGAGTGGTGATTGTTGATAAAGCAGAAAGACAAACTAAATTGGCTTTGGATAGTTTTATTTTGTTTCTGTCGACTTTGAATGAAGTGTTTTTACAATGATAAAATTACTGTTTGTTTAAATGGAATCTGGTGGGTTTGGCAATAGCGATTTAGGGTAAGTTTCATGTTAAAACAAAAAGGATCTTACTATTTAACAAAAAGGTCTATCTCATTAGGAATCCTTTCCACGATGTTGTCAGACACTTAATAATAATAATAGTAATAATGTGAGCATGTCAGTGGCAAAACCAGCACTTTTAGTGGAAGTAAATTGAAGGTTTAATGGCCCAATACCATTGTATAACTATGTAATTGCAGTGATTTTCCTTAATACTGGACCAATTTTAAAGATTGTTGTTCCCATCAGTCGATTAGACACAAAATCATAGAAAACAGAAAAAAACAAAGTTACTCTTTAACTAGTATACAATAAGATGGCTGCGTTTCTAACAAACAGTACACTTACTATGGCAGACATGTGCCTGTCTAGCATGGTGAGTTGAACATATGTCTGCAGAGTGATGCCCCATCGTTCAGGATCCTGGTACATCAGAGCCTGCAGGGACAGAAACAAACAGCTGACACAACCAGCATGACAAAGCTACAGAAAATTAATTCTAGTGCTGGACAAACCACTGGAGGCATTTCCACAAGGTTTAAGCTGGACAATTGTGGTGTCCAGAGCAAGGTTTTTAATAGTTTTTTGTGACTTTTGTGAACATAGTGCCAGCATTAGGCTTAAATTCACATGTACATACAGTACACAGGATATATCCAAATCAACTAAGATCAACTAAAGGGTCAGTTCACAAAAGGGTCAAAAACAAATGTTCTCTCATCCCTCTGGTATCTAACTATGTAGGTAGTTTGTCTGTCTCTGAGTCTTGCAAAAAGCAATTTAGCTCTTTCAGTAGGTCTGCAGAGCTTTAGTTTTATTCATTAAAACGTCTAACCTAACATATAGCACTAAACATCTAACCTAACATTTAGCACTACCTAACATATTGTTAATAATTAATTATCACTCCTATACCAAATAATTTTATGTCCGACCCAATTTTAAAAGTCTGATGTCACGTCAACACAATGACAAAATTATAATATGTGCTAGGGGTGCAATGGATCACAAAACTCACGATTAAGATCCGCTCAGTTTTCAGATCACCACAAAAAAGGAGGGGATTCAAATAAATTATTAAAAATGTAATAACTTTTAACAAGAATAACTTCTTTCACCAGTAAATTGCTGTTAAAAGACAAAAAACAGATGAGAAAAGGGTATTTTACAATAACTTTGAGGTTTACCAGTTTTAAGTAAATGCAACATTTAGTCACGTCTGTGTTGTTTTTCCGACAACAGCAGTGACCAAGTGCTAGTTTGTGTCTTTTAGCTAGTGGTGTGCACTGTTTGGTATTGATCAGATACCAAGTAAATACAGGACAGTTTGCCGATACAATGCTATTACTTAAGGTGGATGCATCATCAATTGCTAAATCTGAATTAAATTTTATGACCTTAAGTGTTTTTGTGATGTTACCTTTGGATTATTAATGAGTTAAAACCAGGAAAGTATTTTCACATGCTTGAATACATCTGTTGTGTTACGACTGTACAGTCCCTGACAAAAGTCTTGTTGCTTATCTATTTTGTAGAAACACCTGCTATCTGACCTCGCTTTAGCCTACTGACCTGAGAGGGCAGCACGGGAGTTGTGGGACGTGAAGTCTTGTCTCACTATGTTGTCTTCCTTCCAAGAAAGCGGTGCGGAATGGAGTGGACAATAAAGCAGCGGTGGTGAGTCACCGCCATATGATCAGTAATCATAGCTTTCTGTTCCCTGCGCTAAACACCCTCCCCCCCGGTCTAGGCGAACGCTGTGACTCATTACCCCCTAACTATGAGCTTTATCAAAGAAGAGAGTTTTAAGTTACTCTTTAAATAAGAGTTTACTTGTTTTTGTGATCGCTAGGAGACAATCGTAATCGTAATTAAATTTGATTATTGCACAGTCCTAACCTCATGCTTCACATGCTAAAACAAGTCCATACCTTATATCATAATGTCTTTTTTTCTTCAACATATTTGTGGACTTTCCTGATAATATCTGTTTCTCTGTCACTGTTTTCAGATCTGCATTGAGGGGAACATTGCCAGTGGAAGACTACTGTCTGGAGTTTTCAGCAAAACTACAATATAGAGTACAACAAACAAAGTCCTTAAACAGCAAAGCTGTCATTGTGCTCCCAAAAGAAAGTATCACTCTAGTCGTTGACCATATTGGCCTAGTCTAACATGACTGCTGTTTGACCGAGGGGCATGAAGAAATGGTCGACTTTGGGTTAAAGGCTTAATATAAAATACTAATTTAGCTTTTTACACCTAATATGCGTCCCTCCTTTGCCTCAACCTTTGACTTCCATTCCCTCCTTTTGTAATAGGCATTCAAAAAACGCGGGAAAAAATAGAATTTAGGTCAAATGAAAATACCAAGTGTGGTCTCAGTTTCACATTCAGTTGAACATTAATTCCAAAATCCAGTGTTTAAGCGCAGCAAGTTGTTAGCAATGTTACTGTTGGGTCATGAAACACACCCTGGACATTGGAAATGTTCATTAATGATTCTCCTTTTTGTTTTTGTTCCAGGTTCTTACAGAACCAGTCTCTAAATGGAGGAATGTCCGTGGACACAACCTCTGGTTTATACATATAGTGGTATAACGGACCATGTTATCCGTTCCCTATGGATCACACCGAGTTTAGAACTCATGTGACCCACTGATCAATTGCAAGTTTAACCATAGTAATTGAGTGAAATACATTTTTACTGTTGCTCTTACTTAAGGAGGCCATAAATCACAATAGAGGGTTGCTGTGAAAGGATACAGACAACGCAATATTCGGTTCACGAAACAGCACTCTTAAAATCCGGCTTAATGACCTTATTACTGGACGGAATAGGATTTTGCTGCCCTTAAATGTCTTTGCTGCTGTCTGATGCTCCACACAGCCATTGCTGCATGTCACGCTACTTAACACTAAAGTTACACCTGGCAGCAGCCGTTGATGTTAGCCTACTGTAGCTAGTAACTGGAATAACACAGTTAAAATGCTGACAGCTAACTCTGTATTGTGACTGTATTTTACTGTAGAAGTTTCCAACACCGGACGTACAGCAGTCTGCCTCTAAAGCTAGGAGTTAAGGATTGGTGGGTGGATTGATCCAAATATTGGTAATATCGATACTGAGATTGATACTTTAGTTTAAGTTTCTTTCGAGTTTGCACTGCTGGGGTTTCATGAAAAAGTCGACCGTCTGTGTAAGTGCCGCTGCTTTCACATGCCGCTACTGACACAGCGCAGAGCAGGCACTTAGCTCCTCCAACCCCTTCTTTTGGTTTGATGTTGTACAGTCACGTAACTCAGCGGTGGCAGACAAACAAGCAAGCAAGCACCAGGCTCTGCGGCACCCAAGCACACACACACAGCAGGACAGAGATAGTCGAGACTGTGTAACTATATTTTCAGCTGAAATGAACGACAAGCTGTATTTGTAAAAAGTCTGTAGATACAGTCCCTTACAAAAGTCTTGTCGCTTGTCTACAATTGACCTGAAGTGCCGCTGAAATATTTCTAATCAGATTTTACAAGAAATGGCTCATTTTAATCCCACAGCTTTTTGTAATAATGATCAATGCAAACGAAACTGTCAAAAAGTATTCTAATTCACAGCTTGGTAAAGCCCATTGAGTCAATTTTTGCAAAGACATAGTGTTATCGCCTTGTCATATGACTCCACCTGTGACTAATAATGGATCAATCAGGTCTCAGGTGTGTATAACAAACCCCAGTACACTGACCTCCACTCAACTGCAACTAGACCTCTGCAAATATGCCTAAGATTCACCCTGAGACTAAAGTTTTGATTATCAAGAAACCAGATCCACTGCTGATGTGGCAGACACCTTCAATGTGTCTCAGCGTCAAGTACAGGGATAAAAAAACATTTGAAGACACTGGAGACGTTTTTGACAAGCCCAGGTCAGCAGACCCCGCAAGACAACTGCTCGAGAGGACCGTTTGTTGGCCTCCATGGATGAATCAGTGCCCAGAAGCCAGCACTAAACAAAAGACAATTGAAAAACCGTGTGGCAGTTGTCAAGGCCCACAGCCTGCTAAAAGGTGGCGCTGGAGAGTGGAAGAAAGTGGATTTTTCAGATTAATCTTCTGTTGAATTACACCGCAGTCGCCGCAAATATTGCAGGAGACCTACTGGAGCCCGCATGAATCCAAGATTCAACCAAAACAGTGATTTGGTGGCGAAAAATCATGGTCTGGGTTACATCCAGAATGGGGGTGGTGCGAGAGATCTGCAGGGTGGAAGGCAACATCAATAGTCTCAAATAGCAAGAAATCTTAGCTATCTTTTTTCCCAACCATAAAGAGCCAAATTCTGCAGCAGGATGTGCTCCATCGCATACTTCCTCTCCACTTCAAAGTTCCTCAGGGCGAAGAAGATCAGATGCTCCAGGATTGGCCGCCCAGTCACCAGACATGAACATCATTGAGCATATGTGGTGGATGAAAGAGGAAGCATGGAAGACCAAACCAAGGAATATTGATAAACTCTGGGAGGCAGCAAGACTGCTTTCCTAGCTATTCCTGTTGACTCATCAATACATTGGATGAATCCTTGCCAAGCCGCATGGATGCATCCTTCAAGCTCATGGAAGTCATACAAGATATTAATTTGAATCTCACAGCACCACTATTTAATTTGCTGACATATTTTAGTATTTGCAGTAAATTTGTTCAATCTCTGTATAGGCGACAAAACTTTTGTCTTGCCAAAATTTGACCTTTCTGTGTTTTTTAAATAATAAATCTTTTTTTGTGAAACTAATTTTTCAGTGCATTGAACATCTTTGGGAGGGTTTTAGCTTTTCATATGAGCTATTTCTTACACCAATTGATTCATTAAAAGTCAGGTTAATCAC
>NC_045742.1:25046023-25046974 GCF_008692095.1 Etheostoma spectabile
TAGTGGTGCTGTGAGATTCAAATTTAATATCTTGTATGACTTCCATGAGCTTGAAGGGATGCATCCATGCGGCTTGGCAAGGATTCATCCAATGTATTGATGAAGTCATCAGGAATAGCTAGGAAAGGCAGTCTTGCTGCGCTCCCAGAGTTTATCAATATCTTTGGTTGGTCTTCCATGCTTCCTCTTTCATCCTACCCCACATATGCTCAATGATGTTCATGTCTGGTGACTGGGCCGGCCAATCCTGGAGCATCTTGATCTTCTTCGCCTTGGGAACTTTGAAGTGGAGATGGAAGTAGCGATGGAGCACATCCTGCTGCAGAATTTGGCCTCTTTTTGGTTGGAATATAAGAGGTAGCTAGATTTCTTGCTATTTGGACTATTGTTGCCTTCCACCCTGCAGATCGCTCGGCACACCCCCATTCTGGATGTAACCCCAGACCATGATTTTTCCGCCACCAAATTTCACTGTTTTCTGGTTGAATCTTGGATTCATGCGGGCTCCAGTAGGTCTCCTGCAATATTTGCGGCGACTGCGGTGTAATTCAACAGAAGATTAATCTGAAAAATCCACTTTCTTCCACTTCTCCAGCGTCCGATCCTTTAGCAGGCTGTGGGCCTTGACAACTGCCACACGGTTTTTCAATTGTCTTTTGTTTAGTGCTGGTTCGGGCACTGATTCATCCATGGAGGCCAACAAACGCCTCTCGAGCAGTTGTCTTGCGGGGTCTGCCTGACCTGGCTTGTCAAAAACGTCTCCAGTGTCTTCAAATGTTTTTTTTATCCTCTGTACTTGACGCTGAGGACACATATAGAAGGTCGGTACATGCCACATCAGCAGTGGATCTGGTCTTCTTGATAATCAAAACTTTAGTCTCAGGGTGAATCTTAGGCATATTTGCAGAGGTCTAGTTGCAGTTGATGTGAAGGTCTAGTGTACTGGGGTTG
>NC_045742.1:25046999-25073913 GCF_008692095.1 Etheostoma spectabile
TTTGCTCCTGAGAGGACAGCCTGTAGAATATAACAGTTGTGTCTGCACTAATGCATGTCTTGGTGACCTAGAATGCTTGAATGTCAATAGATGTATGAAAAAATCTTAATGAGTGGCGCAAATCTCGTGAGACAAGTGTAAAACGGACATCACGTACGCAGGTAAAGTTCCTCAGGTCTCCCGGTAGAAATACGAGAAGTATAAATGGTGAATTTATTTAATTTTCATTGAGTGAAGAGGATGTTAATAATTGTATATCATGGTACAGAACATTATTTATGTCTTTGTAATGTTTAAGTAATTTCTATATTTGTATTTTAGATGCGAAGATTTAAAAAAAAAAAAAAAAAAACGAGGAAATTAGCAGGAAACTTATCTCAGAGCTACATATGTTATTATTAATATATCTCATTATTCTCATAAAGGAGTAGACTGATAATAAATAAGTAAGCTGAAGCGAGAGACTTGGAATTACATACTGTTCGATTACAAGTTCAGTTTGTAAATGACCGTCCAATTAACATTTAACAAAACCACAGGGGAGTGAGAAGTTAAATGAAGATGAATTTGGAAGACAAAAACCTAGTACTTCTTACAGAAGGGAGCAAAAGCAACAATGATTTTATTATGAAAGAATATTCAGTATTTGTCTGACGAAGCCTGACTGTGAGATATAAGGCAGACACGGTAGTGAAACGCCCACTTCACTCTCTTCGTATGGAGGCAGCCTGTCCAGTCCACTGGTAATATTCTCGATAATGGGAGTTTCAGACACTTTCCAGGAGGAGGATGGAGCCTTTCTCTGCATGAGAGTTTATGGTCGCAGACTGCAGGAAGCTGACGGAAACATGACATGAGTAATGAGGGAAGGAGACTCAAGGACATGATTAGGGATCATAGTCCTTCAGGGTTGGGAGTACAGATTCTGCAGCTGGTGCAGCCAGGAAATCACTGCCGATATATTCAGTACCACTACGGTCTTTAAAAGGGAATGTTTCATATGTCGGCACCACTAGCATAGAAAATAAACAGATCCAGAGGAGCGTGGTATCTCCCGGTCAGCTGTGTCATCATTCGGCTGGGGGCACAGAGACAGGAATTCACGACAGATACCTGGACTCATTCAGGAACTCGATTGAACCACCGGACAACGACACATGAAAATATATAAAAGGAAAAAAGCATTTTGTGATGATTTGATCTCAAGCGCCTGAATACACAAAACATACTGAGGTGTCGATAACTCACATCATTGAAGCATTGTATGGTCCCGGGATAAAATCCTGTGTAAATTTTAAACTGTAATAACATCTTAAATCAGAAGCAGAACATCATTTTGAGGACTTTTACTGCCTCACTAACACAAGAACAGAATACCTGAGGATTGGAAATTACTGACTGGAGTTTTGTATGTCACATCAAGTGGGTTTTGTTCACTTTAGGGGAAAAGTAGTACTTTTGTTTGACTTGGTTAAATGTTAAAGTGAGATTACGACACATGATATAATATAGCACGCAGTGGAACAGAGACATGTAGACCTGTCGATATCGCATGTACAATTGTTCACATATAAAGGCCCAGATGAGCAATGCTTCTATGGTGCTTCAATGCAGAGGACCAGCCGTGTGTAAATACAGCTGTTCTTCACTACATGCTGTCTCGGTGACTCTAAATGATGATTCATAGAGGATGGAAATCTTAATGTGCTGCTCTGCTGAACAGTTGTTACAACTTTCATCACCGTCAGGTAAAAGTTCACTGCTCGGTCAGATAAAAAGGAAGCTAGTTATCATTATTTAATTACTGTTAAAGCGTTTTTTTAAAGAGAGATTATCTATTTAGCTGTACAAAAAATTGTTTTAAATGGTTTCTGTTTAAGCTGCAGAGGACATTAAAAAAGCCAATAAACGTTTTATCTTATATCATGACTTTGTGCTCAGAGCTACATTGTATATTATTAATAGCATCTCATTATCTCAAAAAGACAGAAGACTGGGATATGAATAATACTGAACTGAGACCATTGAATTCATCTGTTTCTACATTTGTTCATTTGTAAAGGGGACTGTCAAATATACAATTGTAAAGAAGACGGTTATATTTAAGATGGGCTCATGACAACCCTCGTATTCCAGAGGCAACATATTATTGATTAAATATACAGTCTTTGTCTGACTTAACTGAGCTGTGAGATATAAGGCAGACATGTAGGACAACTCCTCAATTCACTCTCTTCATGCGAGCAGCCTGTCAGTCCACTGGTTTACTTCTCCTCTGCTGATTGGAGTGTCAGCATTCCAGAGGGATGGAGCGCTCTCTTGAGAGGTTGGATGGTCCAGAATGGCAGGAGCGGAACTGGGGCAAAGACTGAAGTAATGATGGAAGGAGACGCAGACCTGAGTTCGGATCATTTGAGTACAGGCAAGCAGGAAATCCCCCCATTTCTGTTTTAAGCGGGAGGGTTGATATCTGCCACACTGATGAAACAGCGCCAGAGGATACTTCTCTGTTTGGGTTCTGTTCTCTCTATGCTGCACGAGGAACAGATTCACAAAAAACGGATTTCTTCTGGGAAGATCTGATAACTGGGCACAAAAATGAAGCTCAAGGCGGATTAAAAATGTGATGGCAGGGATTTTTGTATAACATAGAAAAAATAAAAACTATCTGACTGTAATTCTATAGGTATGAAAATCGTTCAAGTTTAAGCTGCATGCAGAAACACTCAAAAATAGATGAGACTTCTGCTTGTGGAAACCAGAAATAAAGATAAAAGATTTGTTGTCAACAGATACTGTATTTTCAGGGAGAGATCGATACAGATTATTACAATTAATTAAACAGATATATAAAAACCGAAAGTATAGCAGTTTACACTAAAAATGAAAAAAGAGGTTTAAGCTCGGTTTCAGACCAGAAAGAGTCGCGGACGAGATGCGTTGAAAGACCTTACCAACTTCTGTGCAAGAAAAAAGAGCGAGTCTGGCACGCTGCTGAAAGCGGACGAGTTCACACCAAAGGGAGACGCGACGGGTGTCTCATACCTAAACACGCACTCTTATCGCTTCGAGACTAGACTTCAGGACTTTGTTCATCCGCTCTCTCTTTATGTTCATCACTGTCTAGCTCGCCTCACCCGTAATAAACAGTTACCAATTGCTTAGGGGCGGGCGGTTGAGGCTCGCATCTAGAAACTCTGCCATTCAACAGTGTTTGGAACATAGAAATGAAAATGATGATGACTCTTTGGTATGCGATATTTGTAGCTGAGATTGAAGCAACGAATGACTTCTCTATCGGGCATGTTGGACGGA
This sequence comes from Etheostoma spectabile, assembly GCF_008692095.1. NCBI lineage: Eukaryota > Metazoa > Chordata > Actinopteri > Perciformes > Percidae > Etheostoma > Etheostoma spectabile. Next base: position 25,050,315 of record NC_045742.1, read on the forward strand.
GACTTCGTAGTCCTAAAACAGCCTCTGGAGACGTAGTTGCAGTGAACATCAGCTGGTTTGAGTCGAGGACTTAGACGGCCGGTTCAGAACGGCGCTCTTGATCCCTGTGAGCGCTCTAAAACGTATATCGGTTGAGACTCTTTGAGCTGAAACTTAACACTAACACAAAATTAGTGTATAATGCTTTAGGAAATTCTTTAATAAACTGAAACTTTAACTAATACACAGTCACAAAAAAAAAAAGAAATGTTATAGCTCCTGAAGTTTAACAGTTTGTTTGCAAAGTGTTACAGAATGCTTATAGAGCTGGTTGAGAGGAGCCGAAACAGAGCACAGGCTTTGAATTAATAATGTACGACAACGGTAGTTAAAATCCAAAACACTGGATACAATAATGTGCAAATGTGCCAAATATGGCTTGCAATATATGGGTCGATACGCTGAAAAAGATAACAATATTACCTGAGCTGGGAATATAAGCAGGAAACTGTAGGAAAACTCCTTCACTTGACACTCGTCTTAATGCTGAGCAAGCCTGTCAGCTCCATGGTTTCTCTCTGATTGGAATATTCGCACTTCCAGGAGGTGGGAGCTCTTCTCTATGAGAGGTTTATGGTCCAGACGCAGAGATGGCTGGAAAAATGACGCGGTAAATGATGGAAGGAGACTCAGACCTGAGTCGTTCTCGTAGCCTTCAGCTGGGCGTACAGGTGCCAGCAGAAATCCCACCATTTCAGTTCAAAGAGGCGAAGTGTTTGATTATGCAACACTGATAAACAGCTCCAGATCTTCTCTTTGATTTTGTGCAGGTACTCGCTGCACAGAACAGAATTCACAAAGAACGGATTTCGTCTGAAGATCTTGGATAACTTGGGCAGCAAAACTGAAATCATGAAGATTAAACAAATTGTGATGCAAGATTTAGCAACTACAAAATAAAAATTTTTGCTGTGATTTTATAGTATGAAATCTGTTCAGTTGAAGCTGCTATGCAGAAAACACTCAAACGTAGATGCGAACAGCTTTGTGTGAACCAGAAATATAAAGAAAAGATTTGAGTTCAAACAGAACTGGGATTGTAAGGACGATATCTATAGCAGATTATTATAATTACAGTTTAAAACAGATAACCACTATTAAAAACCCAATATGCTTAAGACTAAAAAAGAAAAATGAGTTAACGCTCAGATTCTAGACCACGATTCGCAACGAGGATGAGATGAAACTTACCAACTTATAATGCAACGAGCCAGGTCTGCAGCGCTCTGAAAGCTCTGAGCCGGTTACACCAAATGGAGGACAAGACGGTGTGTATCATCTCCATAACAAGCCGTCTTTTACTTCATGTTCCAGCTTCCGAACTTTTAGTTATTGTGCTAGCTGGACATATCATTTGATTTGTCGAAATGGAATGGGTGAAATGTTAGTGATGTAGTGAGAGGTTGCACAGCTTCTTTCTAGTGATGAATCAGCCCAAGAAACACGATTTTATTTCGTCGATTCAGGCGCCTCGTGGTATCTAACGCCGTGGATGCTGGACAGTCTTATACGGCATGTTGGAACAGGAGACTGTGACTTCGGTCGTAAACCAGCCTCTGGAACTCAGTCACAGTGAACAAATCAGGCTGGTTTGAGTCGAGCCTCGACGGGCCCGGTTAAGGACCGCGGCATCTTTTTCCCGTGACGCTCTAAAAACAGTTCATCTCCGTTGCAGAATCTTGGTCTGAACTAAACTACCACAAAAAGTTAGGTAATGCTTAGGAAATTATTTAATTAAAACTGAAACTTTAAATATAATACAAAGTAAAAAAAAAAAAATCAGATAGCTTCTGAAGTTTTAACAGTTTGTTTTGCAAGTGTGACAGACTGCTTATAGAGGCTGTAGAGGAGCCAAGTAGCGACCTATCAATTGATATGTGTATACGGCTATTGGTAGGATACAACTGGGCTGCCTATAATGTGACCAAATTGACAAATATCGGCCCGATAAGGGTTGATCCCTGAAAAAAGATACCCATTTACTGAGCTGTGGCGATAAGGCAGACCCTGTAGGAAACTCTCACTTCACTCTCTTCATCTGAGCAGCCTGTCAGCTCACTGGTTCTTCTATTGATTGGAGTTTCAGCACTTCCAGGAGGATGGAGTCTTCTCTCTGAGAGGTTTATGTCCGACGCAGGAGCTGACTGGAAAACTGACTGAATGAGGGAAGGGAGCTAAGACCTGATTTAGTCTGTAGTCCTTTAAGGTGGGAGTACAGACCAGCAGGGAAATCTCTCGATATTCATTAAGGGAGTCGTCTTCACCACCATCAGAACCCGTCTTTAAAGGGCATGTTTGATATGTGCACCTGGTGCTGATGAGACAGCTCCCGAGTCTTCTCTCCGGTCAGCGTTCTCTCTCTGCTGACAGAACAGATTCACCAAGTCGCTGGACTCTTCAGCCGATCTGACCACGAGGAAAGGAAATAATAAAAGGAAACATTTGTGATGATTGATCTCAGTGCTAAAGACACAACACACTACTGTGGCTCCATGTTGAACATGTCTGTCACTGCATAAATGATTCAAATTGGACCCATTCATAAAGTTTCTATATCAGTATTTGGGGTTCTTTCAAACCACACTTGTCCAAAAAACGTGGAGGGTTCATAAACCGTCGTACAAGTGAACTAAGGGATCAGATCTCTACTTCATTGAAATTTGAAGGTTTTATTCATTTATAGCATTGTCTGATAAACGTGAATGTCTATGCTGATTTCATCATTAAATTGTTTCTCTGATCTAACTTGTCAGTCAAAATCATTCATACTTCATTCATACTCTAAATGATGATTCATAGTGTCGAAATCTTAATGTGGCGGCTGCTAGATGAGCAGTTAGGTCCAACTTTCGATCACCGTCAGTAAAGTTCAACGCGTCTTCAAGATAAAAAGGAAGATCATGTGTAAGAATTTATTGACTTTTCTTTGATTGAAAAGAGATGTACTAATTTATCTGTAACAAAAATATTCAGTTGTATATGTTTCTAATTGTCTTTATTTTAAGATGCTAGATTACAAACAAAGCCAAAACAGTTTTTAACTGCACGGTTTTATTTCGTTGTGTGATTTTAGTTCCTGTGTAGACCCGTATTAGAAGGACTTTGTTGTCAACTCAGAGCTACATGGTTGTTATTATAATATCATCTCATTATTGCACAAAGACAGAGACGTGATACTAAAGAATTACTGAAACTGAGACAGTTGAATTCATCTGTTTTTAATTAGTTCATTGCAAATGGCGTCAATAACATTTAAAACCCGAGAGTAGTATTAAGATGCGATTCATGACAAAACCTCTCTTACAGACAGGCAACACACTATTATTAAATTACAGTATTATACCCAGTACTGCCACGGCAAAAAGCCCAGGGTGATCTCTGCTAGTCCGCCAACTTTATCTCCCTAAAACAAGTAAATGATCTCGCGAGAAGAAACACATTTGGAAAGTTTGAGGGGGTTGCAATGAAATTATGAAAAGTATTAAGTTCACTCCTCTGCCTTTTTCTGCTGTTATTAAGGAGGTGTACCCTGGTCTGGAGTGAGATATCAATTTTGATTGCTACGTTGACTAAATTTATGATAATATATTAACATGAAATTGATAACGACCCAGGCTACAGAAGAGAAGAGCCTTGAACATAAATGTTACTGCTACCCTTCTATTGCATGAGATGTCAAGCAAGGTCAGCAGTAGGCGATACAGTGGAGTGGAACATTAAGAGCTTTGGGGGTCCTTCGGAAGGTATTTTGGGGTACAATATGTGTTTTGCGAGAAAATGAGAAAGCGAGCAATACCACAGGCCAAGAGCAATCGGCCCAGGTTCAAACAGGCAATTTTAACTGACTGTACTGATCTTAAGACTGAGCAATAGCTAAACTGCGCAAAGAATGCCCCCGGGGTGTTCCCCAGCGCCCCGAGGGCTTCTCTCCTAGATGGTATGCCTAAGAAAGGCAGCCTGGATATGAGAGACAAGACGGGAAAAGTAGGAGAAGAAGAAAAACGTGTGAATCGGTGTTCATGACTAATCCTTAATTTTTCATAAATGTAACGGGGAGATCCAGCATGGACCATACCGGAGTGAGGAGATGAGTATGAAGACCGGTCTGAAGAAGTGAGGGAAAACATTAGAAACACCAGAGCACAGACCAGACCTGGAAGAAGAACCTAAGTCAGCCACTGTCTGTTGAAAGTACTGTACGTCAAAAAACCATACAAAACAAACGTGAGACAGCGTGCGTGTGGTGCTGAGTGATTAATTCTGGAAAGTAAACGAGCAAGATGTGATACAACATCAATCTGACAGAGGACACAGAGTGTGGGTGCAGTTGATCTTATTTGTTACCCTTCCATATCATATTAATGAGCATGATTCAGCATCAAAAAAAGACTATTCAAAAAAGGTGTCAACATGGAAAGAGTAAAAAAAAAAGTATGAAAACATTTAAGGAATCAGCAATTGCATAGCGCAAACCAACATACCTGGAGTGAGCTGATTGTACGGAAAAAGCGCAAAGAGAGTCTCACACAGACTCCTGGCAAGAAAGGAGCTTCCTATCGAGAAGTGGAAGGGCGCCGACATTAAGCATTTAGTAGTCATCTTCTGCACCCACTATTTAACATGCCCATTTCATAACAGCTGTGTGTATTCACCACCAAGATGGGAGGTGCAGAGAGACGGATGTTCCAACAAGGGAAATAGGGGAGACAGGCAGAGTGGGGTCGCAGGTCTGTCCTGCACTGAGAAGAAAAGGACTGGCCGCTCCAAAAGATGCTGATTGCAGAGGCGTCAGCACCGTAATGGTAAAGACATAATCACAAAACCATAGTCTCATCTAGAAGGAAACAGAGTAGAGACCCTGTAGCGTTTTCAGCATATGTACTTATTACTAAGATGCTTAGTGCATAGCCTTGACATTTTCAAGGACCCAAATGTCGGTCATGATACTTGTTACTGACACGTGACGTCCTCAGGATCCAGGGAGTATTTTTTACTCTTGAAACGCTGGGTGAACACCTCGGCAAGCAGCGCAGCTAAGGGTAAGGATCGAAGAGAGGAAGGTGACACTCAACTCAGAGAATCGAAGATGGCAGCCAGGTTTGTCCAGAAAAGTGGTGTGGACGCAGCTTACGGGAACTGGACCATACAACACTGGGGGGGTAGGTGACAGAAGAAAGAGTATGTCGCTACTACAAGATCACTGTTGAAAAACGGCCGGTCATCAGTCCGTTGAAGAACACAGTTGATGTAAGCTCTGAGCGTCCTGAGCCGTGGAGATCAGGACAATCATCAAAAGGGGACTCTTCTCATTAAACGAATCCACACATGAAAGGGATCAGATGTTTCATGTGTTTGTCGCCTCTGTGAGGCATTGCGAAAAAAAGTCCTTGATTTCTTGGATTCTGTAGAGCCACAAGAGCTGCAAAAAACTCCGCATTGTGTAAGGAGAGGCATTTTATAGGAATGTTTGGTGCTCAGTGTAGGCCACGTCAAATAAAAAGAAGTGCTTTAGAAAGCGATGGACCAACGCTAGTCCTCACAGGGACGTTCTGTATAGTTACACAGTTAGTCTTCACGTCAGTTGGCATGAAAGCAGCCGTCAGGCCAAAGACAGTATTTCCTTACTCTTGTTTGTTGATAAAAGGATTAGATTATTTTTATTTGTTGTGGTTGTTTACCACATGTGAAGCAAAAAACGAACGAGTATTAGATGTACGATTTCAGTAATGGTGCTGGATGTGGAGAGTCTTGCTGTGTCTCAAAATGGGAAAGCAGACAGCACATCAGTGCATAAATTGGGGAAAGGCACAGAGTTACAACTCTACGTTCGGTCAAAAACCTTATGCTCTTTGCCAGAGCATTTGCGAGAACGTATGTTTTTCTAGTCTGCTCACTAAAGCTTTTACTTTCCACTCTGCAAGAAACCGTCCTCAGAAGCGAATCTTAATCACAATCCTGTCTGCAAGTCACGCACGAGGGACTTTAGAGAAATAGGTATTAGGGCCTTTCACGTCATACAGTGTCTCTTCGACAGCACTGATGAAGACAGATCTGTGACTCCATCAAGATGTGGAGTTAAACGTTGTCAGAGTTCAGCTTAATGTCCTGGAAGACCTCTCATTGGCCTTAATCTGGGTTAACCTGAGAACACACAGGAAGAGACGGTCTCCAAGCCGTGTTCCGTCTTGATGGGTGGATGGGTTTGTTCATGCAAAAGTAAGAGACACAGGTAGAAATCCAGAGCACCGCAGTGTGTCGCTGTGTGCCCCAGAGTTGTAACATTGCATGAGCGAGGGCTGTCTTTCAATTCCAGGTTTGTACCAACCAGCGAGAGGAGTTGTTTGGATGTTTTCTTGGGTGTCAGCAGTGAACGGGAGAAATGTCTGCTTTGACCTCAGGGATGTACGTCGCGTAGCATTTGATTGACGACTCGGACTTCATTTTCCTGTTCTTTGACTTCTTTATTTAGGATGGATACAATTTCCGTGTTTACTAAAACAACCGTGACATATAACAGACAAATCAGATGGTGGTTTCCGTTTTGTAACTGATTTTGTTTGCCATCCAAAACTTATCTGATATTTTGTGGGCTGTTGACTTCAACTTTCCCTGATATCGTGGTGGCAAACGGGAGGCCTTGGAGGCCTGAAAAGCAGAAACAACGAAAAGATTAAGATTATGTAATCCTTTATGGGAAAATACACACAGATTTACACTCTGGTGTCTTACACAAGAAGGTCTGAAAGGTAACCACATAACCCATGCACTTATAAGGGAGAGATGTCAGGTGGGGGGCAGGCGCCAAAAAACTCCTGCATTGTGTATGGAGAAATGCAAATGAATAATGCTGTGCACGGACATAAGGACAAACACACAGACGCCATTAGAAGGGGCATATATAAGATCCGACATCAAAGATAAAGAATAGAGGAGCAATCTGATCTGCTTTAAACTACCTTGTAAGTGAAGTTTGTATCCAATTTGGGGGGTCCTCCTTGAAAGAAGCAGGCGGAATACAGTGGTGCAGGTACAGATCTAAGCCCCTTCCTCGTCATGTAAATAATCTCTGCGGAACTCATAGCAGGGCCTGCTTCCCCTTTTGACCGAGTCCCAAAATGTTTCTGGATATTTATCGTATAAGCGGTTTCTGCTGCTTGCTTATTTTCACAGACATACTCATCATTTAAAATATTTTTTATCCACGAGTTCTCCTGTCAAGTCTCCACAGAAATCACTGAAAAGTTCATTTAAGGTTTCCACAAGAGGGCAACATCTTTGATTCTCAAGATTCAGAAGGAGAACTGTAGTTGTAGATGGCCAATGGTGTCTTTACTTCCGTATATCTGCACACAGGACCGCTTCAATGACGGAGGAACGCCAAAATACAGGAAAAAAAAAACGAATTAAGACGTGGGGATGATAATTAGTTGTAATAGATAAAGACAATAATATTTATTATTGGACGCAGAACCAGATAAAAAAGCAGTGTCTGTCCCCAACATGCACTCTGTCAGTGGAGGGACTACTGTATTCAATATAACATCTTAAATAAAGGACACAGGTTACTTAGTGAGGCAATATATTGCATATGTTACGTACAAATGACACTATAACAGACAATAAAACCAACCTCAAAATATCCAAAAAACTATGCTGAAACTGCATTAACAACGAAGAGAGACAGAAAAAGCGAGTAATTATTCACTCCATCGTACACAGACAGGGCAGACTGGATATCAGAGACCGAGATCACTTACACAGAGGCCTCACCAGTCTCTGAGATGACTCCAGCAGCTGTTCCGCACCTTCGGTAACGCACCGTGCTGGTGAAAAGAGAAAATATATATTTATATCAAGTAATCAAATTAAGTTAAAGGCAAGAAGTCATTGCAGCCTTAAAATGAGCCTACGGGGCAATAATCAAGGACCGAAAAGTAACTTCACTCAAATGTGTCGCAAAGTTAATACTTCTCTAAAAAAAAACAAACTATGATTTAACGATCAACACAAAAATAAGACCCGTACATGACCAAATGTTTCTTTTAAGTGATAAATAAAAGTTGCACAGGACATTAGGGGTGCCCGGGTAGCCTCAGTTGGTAGAGAGTGGGGCGCACATAGAGCTCCTTTTGCTGCATTGTCATTCCCCCCCTTTCATTTCTTCAGCTGTCTTGTCAATAAGGCCTAAAAATGCCCCAAAAAAGTAATCTTAAAAATAAATAGTAATAATAATAATAATGAAATATACACAAGGGATAAGATCTCAATCGACCTCACCTAGGTCCTGAAGGCGGGTCCAGGACAAAAAGAGCCAAAGGATCCCAGGTAAAAAGCAGCTGAAATGGGTTTCCTCAGGCAGGGGGAGGGTGGGGGGGCTGGCGTCTCCCTTGAGAATAAGGGTGAGAAGCTCGAGTCCGAAAGAAGGAGCATCGGAGATAGAAGCCGCCTGCTCCTTCGCTTCGAGGAAGGACCCAGTTGAGGTGGTTCGGGCATCTGGTAAGGGATGCCGTCACTGGGGGGGGTCCCTAGGGAGGTGGTACAGAGACGTCCAGCTGGGGGAGATCTCGGGGAGAAGACCAAGGACTAGGTGCAGGACGTCCAGCTGGGGAGCAAGGCCTCGGGGAAGACCCAGGAATAGGTGGAGGGACGTCCCGCTGGAGCAGGGCCTCGGGGAAGCGGACCCGAGGATAGGGTGGATGGACGTCCACCGCAGGAGGAAGGACGGCCTCGGGGAAGAGCCAAACTAGGTGGGAGGGACGTCACAAGATCGGGAGAGGGGAAGGAACTCGGGGGAGGAGACCAAGATAGGTGGAGGACGTCCAGCTGGAAGGATGGCCGGGGAAAGACCAGGTGACTAGGTGGCAGGACGTCGACAGCTGGTAGCAGGCCTGGGGAAGACCAGGACTAGGTGTGGAGGGATTTATATCTCAACCTGGCCTAGTGACGCCGTCTGGAAGTCCCCCAGATAGGAGGCTGGGTGATGTGGCGCGGGAAGGTTTGGGGGTCCCATGCGGGAGTGTTACCCCCGCAACCGTGTTAAAAAAAAATTGGTTTTTAATTTGCGACGTCATGGACAAAGTACTACCCTACTACCATCTAAACGACAGAGGGAGTCTCTGCTTGCTGCGCTCAGATGTGACCTGGAGATTATTACCAAAACCGCGAAACCCGGTTGAATTTACCCTAGCTCGCGGAATAGCTACGACCCCAACATGTCCACATCAATATATAGGATTATAGTGTAAAATAAGATGAGAAAAACTAAACTTACTTGTTTTTCTCAACGAAGAAGACGATCCATTCATATCTCATACCGTACTTATTTTACTTAAAAAACCGTGAGCTCCGTCCGTTGTTTTCAAACTTTCTCCCGTTACAGAACTTAGAAGCACTTTTCCGTTGATGGAGGCGTTGACTGAGCAGCCGCAACTGAGCTTGACGGACATAGTAGTGACTTAAAACCTTCGTTTTTAGAAAAACATGTTTTTATTTGCGATGTCTGGGAAAAGTACACACTCACCCACCAATACTAAACGTAACAGCGACGTCTCTGCTTTGACGGGCTCACTGTACCTGGAGATATTTACCAAAACCGCGGACACCCGGAATTTACCTTAGCTAGCCGAATAAGCTTAAATGTAACCCCAATACATGTACACAGTAAAAAGCTTAGCTAGGCGAATAAGTTATAAAAAAGTGAGCCGTCTAATGTGAGAAAACAAAAATTACTTTTTGTTCTCTCACGGAAAGAAGAAACGATCCCCTTCATCTCTCTACGTATTATTTTACTAAAACCGTAAGCTCCGTACGTTAGTTCAACTTTCTCAGTACAGAAACGAAGCACTTTTCCGTTGATGGCTAGGCGTTACTGCGCAGCCGCAAACTGAGCTTGACGACGTAAAAAGTGACGTGTGCAAAACGTGGCCTGAAAGTCGTAAGTCTTGTGGGTAGTGTGCAAGAGAAAGGCAATCTTAACGGTTGTAATTAAAACCAAACAGCTAACGTAAATCAAACTGTCTGCGAGCTTCTCCTGACAGTACGGTGATTTGTCGTGGTCATGATACAATCGTTAGCCTATTTTTATAACAGCGTTGGTACGAGCCATAACGTGTGCTACAAGCTACCCGGAGCCTTTGATACATTATCGGGTCTCTTTAGAAATAAAACACCGGACCAATAGAGTCTTTTAAAAACGCTGCAGAGGTAAAACTATTCCCTGTACAAAGTGGCGCCAAAATGAGATGGCAGTCAATGGAGTGCTAACTGCAGGTGAGGCTTCGAGGCTAGCATAAAATGGCCCCTCCTCCTTCTTATTTAATATAGGATGGGACCGGTGGGACGGAAGTTACTCAAAACGTCCTAAATAAGGAATCTAGTCAGATTACTAAAAGTTATGCACGCAAATGGAGGGCTACGGACACAATCATCCATAGGTATTTTCAAAAAATGAGTCTTTTGTAAACGTGAAAAGTGAAGTAAACGGGCTGGGCTGTAAGCATACAGAGTCTTGTTCTCAAATATTACTTTTAAAACACTTACCTGTTGCGACAGAGGGTGACAGCTTCTTAGTTATCCCATAGGGAGGTTTAAGACTCTCTCTGTGGTTAGGAGGAGTCGAAAAAAATATAACTCACAGCCTCGGCGCACAATGTCTTAAAAAGTTTCTGGTCTATTGACTTCCTCGTTGTAGACGAGGGTACTGGTAGGCGGACATGTGTAATTGCGGCACTCTGGTGGTGATCGAAACGAGGGAACTACAAGAAGAACTGCAGACACGTTTTCATGGAGTTGTCCCGTTGAGATGACCAGCCAGATGGCGCAATACACCATTTAACAACAGGGGTCTCCACGTATCCAGGCCAAGGACCCCCCAAACTGAGGCGAGATGAGAGCGGGGAAACCCAATAATTCTAGTATAATTGTATAAAAATGGTGTTAGTACAAAAACTGGTCCTCTAGTGCCAGGTGTAAATGTACCTTGCTATTGTGCAGTCATACTAAAGGATACTACAAATAATTACACAGTTCATTATTCAGTGTTTTTATTTTAAACATGTGCGAGGCCCCAGTGAGTAGGGCGGCCATGCCAATGCCAAGTTATAAAAAACATAACAAACATCATAAACTGATCCGCCAGATCACAGTGTTCTGTCAATGCATGTAAATCAGGCATAAAAGCTATTCAAAATGGACGACATTTTTAAACTAAAGTGAAAAGGAAAATAAGTGGGATGATTGGTAGTGCACCTGGCAGGAATAAGAAACTACATGTTAATGGGCAGACAATACTGAACTAGTTAACGGATAACTGACAGATTCATGTTTTAATGGGGTAACATAGACATGTAGTGGGGAAGGTGTTGTGAATGTGAACGGTGCCTCAGCGTGAAAGAGCTCCTGTGTGCTCGACTTGAGATGGAGCATTGTGATGAAAACATATTATGCTCCATTTATCTGTTTACACAAGTGTGTTGGAATCATGTTAATGTGATTAAAGACTTTCAATAGTGGAAAAAAAAATTGCAAGGGGGGGGGGGAATATCAAAAGAAGTACTAAATCAACCAAAACTTTCGCGAACCACCTGAGCAGGCGGTACCTCCGGCGGATCCCCTAGGGGTCAGCGGAACCCCCTGTGGAAAGACCCCTGATTTTACGACCATTTACACGATTTCACCCATTACACCCAAGAGTATATGGGCTGCAGGACCGGGAGCGCCCGTCATCCTGGTCAGCGTATATCATGCAGGGGTCCGTCTCACCCGATTTATATAGCCCTAAAAACTCAAACCAATTTTAAAATCATTGAATATAATATTTTTTTTAGTAGTAAAACGGGTGTTTGTGTGGATCCCTTTTGAATGTTGCTAGGGAAAAATAATTAAATAATTCATTAAAATAAACCTTAAGAGTTCAGTGACTGAACTTCCACCTGTTCAATTGTTTCTGGTGTTAAATGCGGCTCTCTGGTGGTGAAAAAACAGGAACTACAAGCAGAGCTGCAGAAAGTTGTTTTCATGGGTTTTTCCTCTAATTGATTTATTTAAATAGATAAAATCAATCAATTAAAAAATTGAATCTAAATAAAGTAGTAACGGTAACATTCCATTTTAGATGGTAATGGCAAAATCGTTAAATAATTCACAAAATAAAACTTTGAGGTTTCAGTGAATGCTGGTTTCTGGTTGTAAAAGCGACCTGGGTGGTTGTGAAACAGGAACTACAAGCAGACTGCAGACACGTGTTCAGTGTTTTTCTTTAATATTATATTTAGATAGCCTAAAATCAATCAATTAAAATAGTGGGAATATAATATAAGTAGGTAAACGTTTAATTTCCATTTTAAGATTTGTCTATGCCAAAAAACTCGTTAAATAAGTTATAAAATAAAAACCGTTTGAACGGTGACTGCTGATCAAGCTGTGAGTAAATGGTGTAAGGCGCCCGTCTGGTGAGTGATCAACAGGAACTGTACAAAGCAAGAAACCAAGATGCGTCAGGGGACCCCTCCCGACTGACGACTCGCGCGCAATAGTTTCCCTTTCACTTTATCTGGATTCTTGTCAGCAGCCCGAAATTAAGAATATAATTAGTATTAATACAAAAATATTTTTCGCTTTACCTACTGTATGCAAATAAATAAAATAAGAGAGATAGTATTAAAATAAAATTATTTAAAAGAGGGATATAGCATACAAATGATTTTAAAACATATTTAAATTAAAAGTAAACTTCAAGAGCAAGTTGTGTGTAAAATAAATGAAGTCAAATAAAGAAATTGGAGGAAAATCTGTAAAGATATTTTGTGCATTTAAAAATGTGTTTTGACATATTTACACGTTTTAAGATAAATCATATGTATTTTCACCGTTTACCCAGTTAAATGTCTTAAATCTGCTCTTATAACAGATTAAAAAAGCATTTCTTTACGTATTTTTATACTTTAGTAGCTTTAAGATTCGTCAATTGTCTTTTTTTCCCGGTCATCTTCCCAATAGACGATCTTTGGAGGGGTGAGTGAGCCTGACGCGGTTCATGTGGGAGGCAGTCGTCTCTGACGCGTCCGGGTTTATTTCTTGCATCCAAACGCATTAGTCCTCTCTAAACGAAAGACTAAAATGCAGAGCAAAGTCGACATTATCTAAAGTCGTAAATTAAAAAAAGAAACATTTAACCAGCCGCCGTCGCTGGACGGAACTGAAACATGGAGCCCGGAGGCAGGTAAAAGACGACTTTATAGGAGCTAGCTCGCTAGATAGCTAACGTATAGCGAGGCTGCTAGTGATTAGCTAAAGGCTAATCAGTTAGCAAAAAACCGCTTATGTTGCTTTCAGGAACTTTTAATAACCAAAAATATTCTTGATGCACGTATCAAACTGGTAATGTTTCAAAATGTCCCAATCAGACCTTAATGTAACACCTACAGCCTTTCTGTATGTTTTATTACATACATGGTAATTAAAATAATTAAAGAATTAGGGAATTTAGACTAATTAAAAGACTGATTGTTAGTTTTTGTAGCTAAAGCTGTTGGGACGAGTGAGCAGTACATTTATCATCTCTGTTATAATAGTATGGTACTAGATCTAGGTATTTATCTGTCTCTAATATCTTATAGACATTAAGATAATATAGGGATTTTTGACCAAAAATCTCTCTAATCTCTTTAGACAGCTATTAAGATAATCTTTATCTTCTAATATGGCTTATAGACTATTAAGATAATATTGATCTCTCTATATCTTATAGAACCTTAAGATAATATTTATCTCTCTAATGATCTTATATGACCGTTAAGATAATATAGGTAGTTGATCTCTATACATATCTTATAGACCGATAAGTAATATAGGGTGTTTATCGCTCAAATATCTTAAGACATATTAAGATATATGTATCTCTCTAATATCTTTTAGTAGACCCATTAGTTAACTATAGGTATTTGCTCTTAATATCTTTATAGACCTGTAAGATAATATAGGTTATTTTATCTCGGCTAAGCATCTTAAGACCTAGTAAGATAATTAGGTATTTATCTCTCCTAATATCTACTATAGACTCATTAAGTAATATTTATCTCTTAACTATTCTATAGACCACTTAAGTAGTAAGGTATTATCTTCTAATATCTTATAGAGCGATTAAAGATAATATAGGTTATTATCTTCTAATATCTAAAGACCCTAGGTAAGATAGAGTATAGGTTTTATCTGAGGGAAAGGCGTGCAGCAGCAGTTGTGCATAGGAAAGTGGGTTGAGAAGTGCAAATCGCCACAACGTTTGTATAATGCCAAAATGAGCTTTAGGACAAGGGTTACGGAGAAAGAACCAGGGAAAAAAATATTCAAGATGTCAAGAACTTATGTGCGTTTTCGAGCAATAGGAAATCTTGTGCGGTATTACGACAGAGTGGCAAAGTCAAGTTTAACAGTGCAATATTCACAAAGCATATTACCTTATAAATAAATAGGAAATTGCACAAAACGCATTAAAAAAGTAAAAATCAAAATAAACAGATAAATGGACATTCTAAATTGCAAACAAGATATAATTGCAGTATGTGCCTTGGACCCCACTAAAAGACACGACCCTTATAAGGTTGAAAACATGAGAACCATAGATTAGGGCGGTAGATTATATGTCAGAATTATGAATTCAAAGACATCATTAGCGGCAAGTCCTGTTGATTCTCATTTCCTGGAATTATCAGAACTAGTTTTGTTTTATAGAATCTGAAACAGTTTTTTTATACAATTCATGCACTGATGCATGTGCAGCAAAAAACCAAGGGGCTGGCTGGGAAACGCAGTTCCATGTGGAGAATCCAACTTAAGACTACTTGTTAAAGGGGAAAGAAGGAATCGGAGGAACTGGACCGTAGGAGGGCAGCTCTGCTGGTGCGAATAGATGACTATCTTATCCCTCTGTGCACGGTGTCGGCAGGTGCAGCGCCCACGGAGGAGGATGAAGATTATAGATGAACGGGAGCCGGAACCTGAGGGGAACTTCATGACGAGGCCTTTTCTGTACGTGGGATCACGGGTTGACGAAAGATTCCATATAACAATCAGAGGATGGTGAAGATGGAGAAATACAGGAGACACGGACCGAAACCGCAAGTTGTAATATCGGATATGAGCGTGCCGAAAGTGGCCACATGGGATTTCTATTGACAACACAATGCATGGTATAGTACGGGATGTATAACTGTATTGATGTATAGTTAAGTGTGATATACACACGGAAGAAAAACACAAGGTTTTTTTTAAAAGGCAGACGGGAGCAGTAAGTATGATAATATGTAGAGGTTCAGAGTCTGGTAATGGATTGCCCACCGGAATGGTCAGGAAGTCTGGTATGTCAGATGTGTCAGAGTCGTGTATGTCAATGTGTCGAGTCTGGTATTAGTCAGTTCAGAGTGTGGGTATGTCAGATGTCAGGTTGGTAATGGTCGAGGATGTTCAGAGTCTGGGGATGCTGCAGAGGGTCAGGTCTGGTATGTCGAGATTCAGAGTCGGATGTCGATGTCAGGAGTCTGGTATGTCAGATGAGGTCAGAGTTGGTATGCCAGTGTTCAGAGGTTGGAATATGAGTCGTCAGAGTCTGGTATGTAACGCGATGTTCAGAGTATAGGATGTCACGGATGGTATGCAGAGTTGGTAATAGTCCGATGGTTCAGATATGGTATGATCCGAGTCAGGAGTCGAGGTATTAGTCAGAGGTCAGAGTCGGTATTCCGATGTTCAGAGTCTGGTATGTCAGTGTTCAGAGGTCTGGTGATGGCGATGGTTAGAGTCTGGTATGTCAGTTGTATCAGAGTCTATGGGTATTGTCGCGATGGTTCAGAGTGGTTATGTCGAGGTTCAGAGTCTATGTATGTCAGATGTCAGAGGCTGGTAATGTCAGATGTTCAGAGTATGGGTTATGTCAGGGGTTTCAAGAATCGAGTATGATGTAGCGATGGTTCAGAGTCTGGATATGGCAGATGCTCAGAGCGATGGTGATGTCCGATGTTCGAGATGGTATGTCCGATGATTCAGAGTCTGGTGAGGTTGTCAGATGTCAGAGTCTGGTATGGCAGGATGGTCAAGGGGTGCTGGGAGTCGGACGTCTCCTTCCTCTGGAAGACAGCGTTCTGTGTCGGAGCGCGGCGCCGCTCCCCCAAGATGGTTGTGTGATTGGTTGAAAGAAAATACAAACAAGACAGATAGAAAGCCTTTATTGTAATGATACACAAGTACACAGTACCGTGCAATGGGATTAAGCAAACCCTTTTTACAGTGTTTGACAACATACAGGATAAGACTATAAAAATATCTAAAATATCAAAAAATGTTAAATGGAGGTAGTGCAGAGAGAAACTGTATGCATATATAAATGGCTTGTATACACACTTGTGTGAAAGGAGATAAGTATAAAAAAAAATAATATCTAAATAAATTGTAGCAGGAGCGTTTTATCCGTAGGTGCTTTAGTGAGAATCTAATAGGGGCTTACAAAAGGGGGACAGGTTAAGAGATGAGTTTCTTATCACAAGATAAAAACATGCTAGAAACACTGAGGATTCAGAGGTTTCTAGGGTAATCATCCCAGTCCGATTTATTCACTCCTGCCTTTTGAAGGGGAAGTATCTGAGTGGAACTGGGCTCGCTGTTGCTGAACAAACATCTCACGGTCATCAGCGGAGTGAGAGCGCTGTCGCGGAGTAGAAACCGATTTAAAGTACTGCTTCGGTATGTTTTTGAAGAGGCCTCTCTGTTTGCGTGACGTGCATGTCCCCTGGTTGTGCTTCCACCAGATCACCAGGTAAGAGCAAGGGAGTCCTCTGGGCGCTGATCAAGAGCCTGCTGGACGCTCTGGTACGGGTGGGTTGGTGCTGCGCTCATCGGCTCCTCTCAGGTTCAGTGGGAAGGGAACGGTGGAAAAACTACGTGATAAAGACGCAGGACGACCGGTGTTAAAAACGAGAGGAGACCATTTGGAGAGAAGATGAGGCACGTTTAGTGGAAGTAAATGAAGGTTTAATGGCCCAATACCATTGTATAACTAGTAATTGCAGTGATTTTCCTTAATACTGGACCAATTTTAAAGATGTTGTTCCCATCATCGATTAGACACAAATCATAGAAAACAGAAAAAACAAAGTTACTCTTAACTAGTATACAATAAGATGGCTGCGTTTCTAACAAACAGTACACTTACTATGGCAGACATGTGCCTGTCTAGCATGGTGAGTTGAACATATGTCTGCAGAGTGATGCCCCATCGTTCAGGATCCTGGTACAGAGCCTGCAGGGACAGAAACAAACAGCTGACACAACCAGCATGACAAGCTACAGAAAATTAATTCTAGTGCTGGACAAACCACTGGAGGCATTCCACAAGGTTTAAGCTGGACAATTGTGGTGCCAGAGCAAGGTTTTTAAAGTTTTTTGTGACTTTTGTGAACATAGTGCCAGCATTAGGCTAAATTCACATGTACATACAGTACACGGATATATCCAAATCAACTAAGATCAACTAAAGGGTCAGTTCACAAAAGGGTCAAAAACAAATGTCTCTCATCCCTCTGGTATCTAACTATGTAGGTAGTTTGCTGTCTCTGAGTCTTGCAAAAAGCAATTTAGCTCTTCAGTAGGTCTGCAGAGCTTTATTTATTCATTTAAACGTCTAACCTAACATATAGCACTAAACATCTAACACTAAAATTTAGCACTACTAACATATTGTTAATATAATTATCACTCTATACCAAATAATTTTATGTCCGACCCAATTTATAAAGGTGATGTCACGTCACACACAATGACAAAATTATATATGTGCTAGGGGTGTGCAAGGATCACAAAACTCACGATTAAGATCCGCTCAGTTTTCAGATCACCACCAAAAAGGAGGGGATTCAAAAAATTATTAAAAATGTAATAACTTTTACAAGAATAACTTTCACCAGTAAATTGCTGTAAAAGACAAAAACAGATGAGAAAAGGGTATTTTACAATAACTTTGAGGTTTACCAGTTTTAAGTAAATGCAACATTTAGTCACGTCTGTGTTGTTTTTCCGACAACAGCAGTGACCAAGTGCTAGTTTGGTCTTTTAGCTAGTGGTGTGCACTGTTTGGTATTGTCAGATACCAAGTAAATACAGGACAGTTTGCCGATACAATGCTATTACTTAAGGTGGATGCATCATCAATTGCTAAATCTGAATTAAATTTATGACCTTAAGTGTTTTTGTGATGTTACCTTTGGATTATTAAGAGTTAAAACCAGGAAAGTATTTTCACATGCTGAATACATCTGTTGTGTTACGACTGTACAGTCCCTGACAAAGTCTTGTTGTATATATTGTAGAAACACCTGCTATTAACCTGACTTTTAATGAATCAATTGGTGTAAGAAATAGCTCATATGAAAGCTAAAACCCTCCCATGATGTTCAATGCACTGAAATAATTAGTTTCACTAAAAAAAGATTTATATTTAAACAACACAGAAAGGTCAAATTTTGGCAAGAACAAGTTTTGTCGCCTATACAGAGATTGAACAATTACTGCAATACTAAATATGTCAGCAAATAAATAGTGGTGCTGTGAGATTCAAATTTAATATCTTGTAGACTTCCATGGCTTGAAGGGATGCATCCTGCGGCTTGGCAAGGATTCATCCAATGTATTTGAAGTCATCAGGAATAGCTAGGAAAGCAGTCTTGCTGCCTCCCAGAGTTTATCATATTCTTTGGTTTGGTCTTCCATGCTTCCTCTTTCATCTACCCACAATAGCTCAATGATGTTCATGTCTGGTGACTGGGCCGGCCAATCCTGGAGCATCTTGATCTTCTTCGCCTTGAGGAACTTTGAAGTGGAGATGAAGTATGCGATGGAGCACACCTGCTGCAGAATTTGGCCTCTTTTGGGTTGGGAATATAAGAGGTAGCTAAGATTTCTTGCTATTTGAGACTATTGATGTTGCCTTCCACCCTGCAGATCTCTCGCACACCCCCATTCTGGATGTAACCCCAGACCATGATTTTTCCGCCACCAAATTTCACGTTTTCTGGTTGAATCTTGGATTCATGCGGGCTCCAGTAGGTCTCCTGCAATATTTGCGGCGAATGCGGTGTAATTCAACAGAGATAATCTGAAAAATCCACTTTCTTCCACTTCTCCAGGTCCATTTTAGCAGGTGTGGGCCTTGACAACTGCCACACGGTTTTTCAATTGTCTTTTGTTAGTGCTGGTTCTGGGCACTGATTCATCCATGGAGGCAACAAACGGTCCTCTCGAGCAGTTGTCTTGCGGGGTCTGCCTGACCTGGGCTTGTCAAAAACGTCCAGTGTCTCAAATGTTTTTTTATTCCTCTGTACTTGACGCTGAGACACATTGAAGGTGTGCCACATCAGCAGTGGATTGGTCTTCTTGATAATCAAAACTTTAGTCTCAGGGTGAATCTTAGGCATATTGCAGAGGTCTAGGGCAGTTGATGTGAAGGTCTAGTGTACTGGGGTTGTTTTATACACACCTGAGACCTGATTGATCCATATTGTCACAGGTGGAGCTCATATGACAAGGCGATAACACTTATGTCTTTGCAAAAATTGACTCAATGGGCTTTACCAAGCTGTGAATATTAGAATACTTTTTGACAGTTTCGTTTTGCATTGAATCTTATTTACAAAAGGTTGGCGTATTAAATTATCCTGTCGTGCTTTAAATAAATCTTGAGGAGAAATATATTTCAGCGGCACTTCAGGTCAATTTGTAGACAAGCGACAAGACTTTTGTAAGGGACTGTATCTTACAGACTTTTTACAAATTTTACAGCTTGTCGTTTCATTTTCAGCCTGAAAATATAGTTACACAGTCTCTGACTATCTCTGTCCTGCTTGTGTGTGTGTGCTTCTGGCTGCCGCAGAGCCTGGCTGCTTGCTTGCTTGTTTGTCTGCCACCGCTGAGTTACGTGACTGTACAACATCAAACCAAAAGAAGGGGTTGGAGGAGCTAAGTGCCTGCTCTGCGCTGTGTCAGTAGCGGCATGTGAAAGCAGCGGCACTTACACAGCCAGGTCGACTTTTTCATGAAACCGCAGCAGTGCAAACTCGAAAGAAACTTAAACTAAAGTATCAATCTCAGTATCGATATTACCAATATTTGGATCAATCCACCCACCAATCCTTTTAACTCCTAGCTTTAGAGGCAGACTGCTGTACGTCCCGGTGTTGGAAACTTCTACAGTAAAATACAGTCACACTACAGAGTTTAGCTGTCAGCATTTTAACTGTGTTTATTCCAGTTACTAGCTAACGGTAGGCTAACATCAACGGCTGCTGCCAGGTGTAACTTTAGTGTTAAGTAGCGTGACATGCAGCAATGTCTGTGTTGGAGCATCAGACAGCAGCAAAGACATTTAAGTGGCAGCAAAATCCTATTCCGTCCAGTAAATACCGGTCATTTAAGCACCGGATTTTAAGATGTGCTGTTTACGTGAACCGAATATTGCGTTGTCTGTATCCTTTCACAGCAACCCTCTATTGTGATTTATTGGCCTCCTTAAGTAAGAGCAACAGTAAAAATGTATTTCACTCAATTACTATGGTTAAACTTTGCAATTGATCAGTGGGTCACATGAGTTCTAAACCCTGAGTGTTGATCCATAGGGAACACGGATCAACTATGGTCCGTTATACCACTAATATGTATAATACCAGAGGGTTGTGTCCACGGACATTCCTCCATTTAGAGACTGGTTCTGTAAGAACCTGGAACAAAAACAAAAAGGAGAATCATTAATGAACATTTCCAATGTCCAGGGTTGTGCTTTCATGACCCAACAGTAACATTGCTAACAACTTGCTGCGCTTAAACACTGGATTTTGGAATTTAATGTTCAACTGAATGTGAAACTGAGACCACACTTGGTATTTTCATTTTGACCTTAAATTCTTATTTTTTCCCGCGTTTTTTGAATGCCCTTATTACAAAAGGAGGGAATGGAAGTCAAAGGGTTGAGGCAAAGGAGGGACGCATATTAGGTGTAAAAAGCTAAATTAGTATTTTATTATAAAGCCTTTAACCCAAAGTCCGACCATCTTCTTCATGCCCCTCGTGTCAAACAGCAGTCATGTTACGACTCAGGCCAATATGGTCAACGACTAGAGTGATACTTTCTTTTGGGAGCACATGCACAGCTTTGCTGTTTAAGGACTTTGATTTGTTGTACCTCTATATTGCTAGTTTTGCTGAAATACTCCAGACAAGTAGTCTTCCCACTGGCAATGTTCCCCTCAATGCAGATCTGAAAACAGTGACAGAGAAACAGATATTATCAGGAAAGTCCACAAATATGTTGAAGAAAAAAAGACATTATGATATAAGGTATGGACTTGTATTTTAGCATGTGAAGCATGAGGATTAGGACTGTGCAATTAATCAAATTTAATTACGATTACGATTTTGTCTCCTAGCGATCACAAAAACAAGTAAACTCTTATTTAAAGAGTAAACTTAAAACTCTCTTCTTTGATAAAGCTCATAGTTAGGGGGTAATGAGTCACAGCGTTCGCCTAGACCGGCGGGGGAGGGTGTTTAGCCGCAGGGAACAGAAAGCTATGATTACTGATCATATGGCGGTGACTCACCACCGCTGCTTTATTGTCCACTCCATTCCGCACCAGCTTTCCTTGGAAGGAAGACAACATAGTGAGACAAGACTTCACGTCCCACAACTCCCAGTGCTGCCCTCTCTCAGGTCAGTAGGCTAAAGCGAGGTCAGAGGGACAGAAATATGTTAAAATGCACAACAGATACAGTACAGTAACCTTATGGTGATAGGTCTGATATGGCTCTGTGTTCCAGGGCATCAGATTGGAAAGGAAACAATGACTGAGGTTTAAGGGCTAAGATTTGAGTGTTTGCATTTTACATGAGTGTTTTTAACATTTACTGATCTTTCCAAAAGCCGATGAGAAATCACGTTTTGTCATTTCAATATTGACCAAAATAATTTTTATTAAAAGTTTTCCATAATCAAGCAGTCTTAAGTACACATTTGTTTATTACTTCATAAGTCTAGATGTATTTTTTTCAGATGACCTCTATTTCATGATGTCTTCTTTTTCTGTTTATTTCTACTTCTTATATTTCACACAGCCTCCGACCAAAGCAGCTATCCACCCACAGCCATCAGTGCTCTCTCTCCACTGCTGAAACAACTTTTCTGGAAAAAAAGTGGATACCAGCTGCGGATATGGACTTTCAGTTCACGGTTGTAGCAACTCAAATTCAGCCAGTGCAAACCCCAGCGCCGGGGCAGGTTCAGAGTGCGCTGGTGACTAGCAGAACCCATAAAAGTAATGTTAATTCAGCCAGTGCACATACTGTACCTCTGTTTAATTTCCTGTGTTCCGGTGAAGTTGACGCTAGTCGATTAACAATTTTTATGCCTTTCTATCACATCTACTGCAGTCAAATTCACTGTGTTCACTTGGAAGGAATAACTGCACATGGTTAGGCACAGGTAATGACATTTTGAACACATTTAGAGGCTTAAAAACATCTTTGAAACTTGCCCTGTTTAAGCCTGTTGGGTGCAAAATCTAGCAGGAGGATAACACGGAGTAGACAGCACCAATTGTTTTCATTTGTCTCACTACTGACAGCACTCCAAATTTAAAAAAAACAAACAGAGGTACATGTTGAAATCAACCAGAATACTCCTTTAAGTTTGCTGATCCAGCTGAGAGTCGGGGTCGTTCAGGATCGGATAATGTGGATCAGCGCCTCTGGTGCTTGGTTTAGCTGCCGTCGTTTTCTTTAGGTAGCAGCTAGCCAGCAGCTAGCCATCAGCCTGTTATGAAGCGGGTCCCCTGTGCTGGCTCTGGTTGGTCTTCAAGCTATCGAGACGCGCTCTCCTCCTTGCGAAGCAGTCTCAGCAACAGGACCACACTAGCTAGTTAGCCTGGGAATCTGACAAGCTCTCGTTTTATTTCCTCTGGCAGATAGTGATATGCTGCTAGTCACTTTTATTCTGAGGCTGACAGATAACCATGCCCCTTTGTTTAAATACAAGAAGTTCAAATAAATAGAGGGATATAAATAAATGTGGACTTCTGAAATGAAATTCCTCTGAAATTAAAAAAGTAAAACCTATCCATTTATTTATTGAAATATGTTGACTTTATATATTTATACTTTAAATAAAATTATTTTAAATAAGATTATTTTTTATATTTATATTATTTTTCAGGACACATATAGGCATATTTATGTACTGTATATATTTATTCATTTATTTAATATTGAATGAAACGGCATTCCATAGGAAAAAAGTCAACCTCACGATTTCTTGTGTTATGGTTTTAGGATTAATGATGAAAACAGATGGGGAGAAATCTGATATAACGAACTTTTGGCAGCTATCATGTTTTTTTCCAAATTATGTGACCTAATATTCTATGATCAAGGATGGGCTGAGCCCAGAGTTTGGGCTGAGGCCTGAATGTTTACAATGTATGGCTCCGCCCCTGATATTCACATAGTCAATAGTTGTTTTTCTTCTCTTCTT
>NC_045742.1:25073923-25074343 GCF_008692095.1 Etheostoma spectabile
TTATTATTGTACAATGTCAATACAGACAATTAAGTCACGATCACAGTGGAATTGTGCAATTGTTGAAAAGTGTTGACAGATCTGAGGAAGGGACACAATATATAACAAATCATAAGAAATAAAAGAAAAGATCCTAGGGGTCTTTTTAATCAAGTAGGGAATGTAAGTCCAACAAAGAGAATAGTCTCTTGGTGTTTTCCTTAATCATGCACTAGAGAGATGCAAGTTGATAGATATCACTTAACATTTTAAATGTCACTTCTTTGGCTTTTGGTGGGATCCGATAAGTATCGTTTCCTAAGCTTTCTTGCTTCTTCCTCTCTATAGTGTAGACTCTAGAGCACAAAGCCGCTTCTCGCTTTCGATTTCAGTTTGTTTGACGCCAGTGCATCGGCGCAGAATAACGTTTGAGACACTTTT
>NC_045742.1:25074353-25077637 GCF_008692095.1 Etheostoma spectabile
TCCGGTTTAATTTTTTTTTTTTTTACTCAATAACAGATGAGATTTAAAAGTAGCAAAGTGCAATACTTCAAACAAAACATAAGTCTAATTGAGTAAAAGTAAAATGACAGATTTGAAAAACTACTTCAAAAAGTAAAAGTAGGCATCCAGAAAAAAACGGTTCAGTTACAGTATCGCGAGTAATTGTAATTTGTTCATCTGCATGTCAGATAGCAACATTCTAATACACTCTGTAGGGGACCCAAGCTTTTCCATCCCATCCATCTTCGCCCGCCTACCCGGTATCGGGTCGCGGGGCAGCAGCTCCAGCAGGCTTTCCACCAAACACATCATCTATAATATCACCAAACACATCCTCTATAATATCACCTAACACATCATCTATAATATCACCTAACACATTATCTATAATATCACCTAACACATCATCTATAATATCACCTAACACATCATCTATAATATCACCTAACACATCCTCTATAATATCACCTAACACATCATCTATAATATCACCTAACACATCCTCTATAATATCACCAAACACATCCTATATAATATCACCAAACACATCCTCTATAATATCACCAAACACATCCTCTATAATATAACCCCGTGCACCATGCACTGACCTGCGGTAACGTGCTGCGTGCCGCTGCGTGCTCCGCTCTGGATCCGTCTGACGCTCCCAGCAGGTAGCTCTGTCCCTCTATTAGGTTTACCAGCACCGGTTAATGACGGAGCCACGGCACATTTAGCGAATACGGGTCGAACACATCTTAACGTTAACGTCACACGACCAGCAGCTACCAACATCTCGCAGCACACACCTATCGACAGCTCTGTCTACGACCGGCACAGCTCTCGTAACCATGGATGTCGCTGGGCTCGTATCAGGTATCAAACAGGAAGAACAGCGACTTCTTCTTCGAATTAATTTCGTAACACAACAGGCGCACACCGCCACCTACTGTAGGCCTGTATATTGCACTTTGAGTCAATTCAAGTCACAGGGGCTTAATTGCCATTGGAAATTACATTTCCAAAGCAAGCGTGAAGTAAAAATAAAAATGTACAGTACAGATGTTTACTAGCTCTCTAACATAGCAACACTGTGGCCAAATAGGCCTATACAAATAGCTAAAGTTGAACTTAAACATACAAATAGGCCTACATGGCCGATATAAAGTAAAGATAAGTTAAGATAAATTAAAAATAGAAAAGGGTAGACATTTACAATTATGAATCCAAATAAGTGAGAACTGTATAAACTAAAACATTTTCAAGGTATTTCGAGGTGTTCTGTATGTATGAGAAGTGTCTATTAAGTGTTCTTGTCTATTAGAGGTGAAAAAAAATTGCATGTATCGTGATTTTTTTGCGACGATTTTTCAAGTTATTTTTTCTAGAATCGATATTTTTTAGTAATGTTTTTACCAATGTTTTACCTCAATATTTTCTGTTTAAACGGAGCCGCTGACAGCAACTAGCCTACATCATATCCGTTTTCGTTCAGTGAGAAATTTGAAGTGCAGAAAATAAATGTTATGTAGACTACTTCTTCACAAATTAAAGACATGTCAGACTGACTGATGTGCATTCTCTTTAGAAAACAAGTACATTTTAGAAATAGCTCATGATATATTGTCTCTAGAAGTGTATTAATCAACTTAGTTTTTGTTAAAGAAAGAAAAGACAATAGCAATACTCAATACTATCAATCGCAATACTTTTAGAATTGCATTCAAATGAGAATTGCAATACTAATTGAATTGGCACCCATGTATTGTGAAAGAATCAAATCAAAAGAAAATCATATCGGCCTAGCCATATGTAGGCCTACAGTGTGTCCATTTACGGAGATCGGCACAGATGGCCAGTGCAGGGAAACAAAGATGACTGACAGTCTTCATGATGATTTTATTTATTTGGACGTCCTTTTCTTATCAAATCAGCTCACTGTTGCACCTTGCTGTAATTAACTCACCCGGTGTGGAGGTTTGTTGGTTTTAGTCATGTTTTTTAAACCTTTTTTGGGTGTTTGTGTGGAAAATAAGTAGCCTGTCTCTGATATCTTGGAACTGTTGCCAGGTAGTTTCCACCTAAGGTTGTCTATTCTCTTTGGTAAGACAGGGGTGCCTGTGGCGGCCTCCTCAGATCTCAAGGCTTTACTCACTGAGCCTGTACAGAGTCAAGGACTTCCTTAGTTTTGGATTAGTCACAGTGCTCAGGTATTCTGCCACTGTGTATTCTCTGTTTAGGACCAAATAACCTACAATTATTGCAGACCTCACAACCATAAACAGAAAGTTTACAGTGATTCAGTCTGTCTGGTCGCTGTAGGAGTTAACTAACACCAGAAGATGGCGGTAATGCATCGCCAAGAATGCCAGCTGCCGGTAAACCTCAAAGAAAACGAAGAAGAGGAAGACAGGATGCACACATGTTCGTTTCCCGGGGTCAGCAGTGTCGTCTTCACGCCGTACGTACCCATGCGTCAAGCTGCGAGACCGTAAACACAGGTTAGCATCAGCTAACAACGACAGCTAACAACAGAAGAATTGACGATGTGCTGGTGTTTTTGTTGAGGTAAGTAACCACGTGTCGAGTTAAAGCTGGCTGTTTTTGTTTGACTTTTGTTTTTGTGTGTGTGGTGTGTGTGTGTGGGTGGGTGGTGTGGTTGTGTGTGTGTGGTGTGGGTGTGTGTGTGTGTTTTTTGTTTTGGGTTGTTTGGTGTGATGTGTGTGTGTGTGTGTGCGTGTGCGTGTGTGCGTGCCCGCCCGCGTGTGTGCGTGCCCGCTCGCCCGCTACAGCCACTGTTAGCGAGAAACCCACTAGCTTACGTCCATGGGGACACCCAGTTATTTGTTGTGAAGGTGGTAACGTTAGGTCACTCTCGACAGTTAGTTTTCCTCATGTTACAGATGCCATGGTTACTGCAAATTACAACAGTGGTCCCACAATCTTTAAAGGAGCATTCCAGTCACGTAGTTTTGTTGTTTGTAAATTTGGAGTGGTGTCAGTGGCAAGAAAAATGAAACCAATCGGTGCAGCCTACATCAAGTTAGCCTCCTGCTAGATTTTGTACACAACAGGCTTAAACAGGGCAAGTTTTAAACATGTTGTTAGCCTCTAAACATGCTTAAAATGTCATTAAAGATGCCTACCAATGTGCAGTTATTCTGTCCATGTGAACACAGCAAATTTGACTGCTGTAGATGTGACAGAAAGGCATAAAAGATTTGGGTCCATACTGGGATTTGAACCAGTGACCCTCCGGTTTCCAA
>NC_045742.1:25077647-25086640 GCF_008692095.1 Etheostoma spectabile
ACTCCCTATGGACTGAGCTACTGCCACCCCCAATTGTATAGAGTCTCCATTGTATAGATTCCCCTGACGACTGATCCCTAAGTACCATGTGTTGGAGGGTCTCTTTAAGCCAACTCAGTGTTAATGCTTTTTGTTGCTGCTGCGAGAATTATATGCAGCAGGTATTTCTTTTTCCTTTTTCGCTAGCAGTGGGTCCCTGGGCAGGTGCCTGACCATTATTTTATCAAGGAGGTCAGTTGATTAGTTGATTTAATCGAGACAAACATTGTTTCCCCACAAAGAATCATGCCAAAGCACCACTTTAAATCTGGTTGTTACCACATTTGGGCTGACAAGTGTCTTTTAATAAGTCATTCAGCATGAAAAAGAATAATAAAAAAAAGACTAATTGACATAAGAAATCTTAGTTAACAAACACCAAAACAACTGAATAGTTAGACTAAGAAGGGGGCATCCCTAGTTATCATGTGAGGAGAGCAAATAGAATAGCTGTTGTGCAGTTATATTTGGTTGCATATCGGTCTATTCTGTTGCTAAACCGATATCGGTGTGGTGCTAACATCTGAATCCAGAGGATATTATGCAATATGTACTTGTCATGACTGTTTGTTCTTGTTTGATGTTTTTTTTTTGTACGTGTACATCTGTCTTTTGTGTAGCCTAACTGTTTTCTTCAACCTGTGTGTACATTCCTCAGGATGAAAAATGAATTTCAGTGTAAACCGACTGGAAAGTTATTGTAATGTATTTAGGCAGATTCATGCTGTGATTACATTCCCCATTTTAGTCTCTCTCTTGTTGTGAATGTCTGTCTTGCTGCAGGCTCACATAAGCACCGACATGAAGAACAGAAGTGGTGGCTGTCTGGACAGTCGTCTCAGACAGAGAGTGGAGCAGGTACAAATCCATGTCCTCATTCTCCCGGGGCTGTATGTGTATGAGTGCAGTGGTATTATTTTTAAGAATTAAGCCTAGAAGTTTGTATAATCTCACAATTCAGTAAAAACCGATAAGCTGTTTCTTCTTTTCTGTACTGCATCGTCTCTGTTCACACAGACACACACACACACCTGAGTTTCCGTTGTCCGGTATTTACCGGTCTTTGACCAAAAGAAAATTCCTATTTTCTCCAGTCAGAATGACCAGTGTAAATAATTTCCTTTGCAGTATTTTAATTTTGTTTAAATAGGCTACAGTGAATTTCACACTTTTCATTTTAGTAAAACAATGAAAAATCATGTTTTTAAAAAAATGAGCAGCGTCACTGCAGCGTCAAAACACCAGCTCTGATTAAATGCAGTAGAATACCATAGGTTTATAAACTACAAACGGCGACAAGCAAGCAGTAGTCAAAGCCCAAGACGTGGCGAAACAGTGAAATATTGCAAATAGCCTACATAAAACACAGTTGTTTTGGCTTCTCTGCATAGCCTACAAATCAAAAAAAATAGTATAGGCCAAAATCCCCATGCCTTGATGATATAATTCTTTATATAGCCTGCCTATCAATAGGTTTTAAGCGCAATAAACATGGAAAATATTTGACCGGAATTTCTCCCATTTTGACGAGTAAAATGAAACCTTAAAGGTCACATGACCTGCACCAATTTAGTTCTAGAGGACACACTGACACACAAGAAAAGTTATAATAGCAGTAATAAAATGAATGTATATAGCGTTTATCTCAATCCCAAACTAAACTGGAGACAAGGATAAATGGTCTAAATCTTAAAAGATGGGACAGTATGGTAACCGTCCTGCCAACAGAGGACATCACGAGGGAGACAAAAGCAGTGATGACGTCCTGGCCTGGGTCTGCTCTTGTTCTGGCATAAATTTCATGCCATGTGATTAGAGACTGGGTCTGAATTTGTTTTATTAGTATCCGTCATCCTCACCCTGTTTGATGTTGAATTGTGTCTTCAGTATTTGGCGACCTGCACCAGTGAATATGTGGACCTTTCAGCCATGGCCCTGGAACTTCAAAAACTCTACAGGCAAGTGCATCAGACTCCAACTCAGTCAAAGATGGTGACTGTGCCTAACGTTGCTTTAATCTGTCCTACACCAACTGCCGAAGTCAGGAAATCATCCAATAGGTTGTATGTTTATCAAAGCATGTATTAAAATGTATAGTAGAAGTACTCTTTCTTTTATGATGTTCACTTACATTACAGTACCCTCATTGATATGCATGAGATGAAACCCTACAAATAAGCATACAGTTGGACCGACATACTTCAAAAAGAACTAGCACAAAAACTGCATACAAAAGCAACGCTGTAACGGTGGCAGTTATTGCAAGGCTGTTGGATAAGACCGCATTTGTTTAAACTAACCTGGACACTGAGTGTACATTGATGTGCATGTCTGCAAATTAACAGTGTTTGGTTTATATTGTATCTTTAGAATGGAGTATGGCAGAAGAAACAGGACCGCCTTCAGGATTCAAGTAGAGAAAGGTGAGAGGCAAACGTAGATTGATGCCATTTTACACTGCAATTGTAGTTTGGCTTCCATGAGTTTTCAGGGTGATTATTTTCAACTGTAAATTCACACTGGAGTCCATTCTAATGGACGGGGGGGACAGGAGAAGGATGACGATGATGATAATAATTATTATTATATTTATATAGAGCTTTTTCATAGACAAAGAGTTTTGATTTAGCTTAAGTCATAATAATGAAATTAATGTCATGTAATCACAAGAGAAAACACCTTATGTCAAGATAAAATACATATTCTTTGATCTGACCTCTGTAGCCCCTGTGTCCCATCCAATCCATTCCAGTGATCAAACTCTTTTTTGGAATATGAACTGTAGGGGGTTCTGATTTGTCTTTTCCAACTGCCTCTCCTAGTGTATGAAGCAATCATGAAGGAGTCTGGGCTGAATGATCTGGAGAGCAAACACTTGGCCAAGAGAGCCAAGCACAACCACAATGACACCGGGTAAGGGATGCTCTCTGCTTACTGCCTGGTTTTGAGCAGTAAGATTGTCTTACCTCTCAGGGCTCTTACCAGCCCTTCTCTCTAATGTACTCTCTTTTTAAATGTGCAACTAATGCCATGTAAAACTGTGTGTTGACAGGGATGGTAGCAGCAGCTCAGAGGAGTCCTCTGACAGTGAGGACCCCATTCTGGAGAACACTGTAAGAAATAATGTAAAGGTTAAATCTGAGGAATTATAGTTGAAACATGTTGGTCATGGACCTTTGACTGGGGAAAGCTTATATTTAGATCTGCAAAGATAAATTGATTAGTTATAATTATTATATTAGATTAGACTTTATTCATTCCGCAGCAGGGAAATTCCCGTATTACAACAGCAGCATTTTCTACAATAAGAGCAAAAAACAAGTAAACAAAAACAAGCAAACAGCAGACAGTGAGCAGAAGGTATAGCTGAATGTAAGTGACATCAAATAAAGGTTTCGTGAAGTGCGGTTGCAATGGTACAGAAAAACAATATTGGCTTGTAAGTGAGTGTTAAATTAAATTGAATATGTAATTAAAATAGTTTAGCAAAAGTAGGTAACTATAAATAATATTTAAAAAGTAAGTACTTCTTACTGAAAAAATATATATAATTACAGATAGTAAAGATATCCAGAGTATGTGGAGTAAATGAAACACAGGAACAGAAACTACAACATTATTATCTATTATTATACCCGGTTCACAACGACAAAAACACACAGATCAGTTTTGTCTTGTCAATGGAAAATTTGGCAACTTTTAAAAAGTAAACTTTCCATTCAGAATCTTATTGGCATCCATTTCGGTGTCTCACCATCCACTCAAAACGTAACGTTATTACTATTTGGCTGGCTTGTAAGCCCAAACAAGTGTGCCTGTTGTTTTGTTTCCAGTCTAGCTAAATCTGGTGTGGTGTTGTGGTTTTTCTAGTAACAACATTACTAGTTGTTGTAACAGCATGGGAAAAAACTACAAAGTTTGCTAGGCCAGAAAAAAAACGTTAATCTTGCGATTTAAAAAAAATTGACTTTTTTAAAATGGCGTTAATGCTGTTAATAACGCGTTTAACTGACAGCACTTGTTCAGTGTAACTGGAAAAAAAAAAGATCTGCATAGCACTTTTTTACAGTGAGATCTAACCATTCCTTGTTGCTGCTTTTTGCCTTCCACAGCCCACCAACCACATGAACAGCTCTCTTACATCCTTGTACCGGAAGGGCCACCCTGACTCTGGCACCAGCTCACCCAGGAGAGATCAGCCTGCTGCCAGCAGTCCTGCCAGCACAGCCAATCTCCCTCCCAGTGCAGGGACGCTGGTCTCCACAGGAGGCTGGTTCATCGATCGAGGCAGAGGCCCCGAGAAGAGCAGCATCCTCATCGACCTGTGTGAAGAGGAGCCAATGAATACAATGTCCAATGTATGTTCCTCATTGTTACCGTGGAACCCTTTACCTGGATTTTCTCACCATAAGCATTCATCCTAACATATTCCCACTGAGGGAGGATATTTTTATTCAGTGTAGGGGTATAAATCGCTATGCGATATTATATTGAATCTTTGGACAGCGATACAATATTTAGTGGTATCACAAAGTTTACCGTGATACAATTTTGATTCAATTCAGAGGCCTGTGGTCGATATAAGACAATATAATATGGGCATTTAAGTCAATCAGTAATATTAATATCAACTAACTAAACTGTGGTTTGGCAAGATAAATATTTATATATATATATATATATATATATATATATATATTCAATTTTATTCATAATATCGAATTTTAACGAGTTATCTCAAGGCACTTTACAGATAGAGTAGGTCTAGACCACACTATAATTTACCAAGACCCGATAATTCCAGTAATTCCCCGATGAGCGAGCATTTAGTGCGACAGTTGCAAGGAAAAATTCCCATTCAGACAGAAACCTCGGGTGGTGAGGAAAACTTCCTTTTAATGGAGAAACCTCGAACAGACCCAGGCTCTTGGTAGGCGGTGTCTGACGGTGCCTGGGGTGTGATGAACAGTGGCAATAATAAAGATAATGGAACTAAAACTAGAAATAGTAGTTGTAGTAGTTCACAGGTAATATACGGAGCATGTTGTATGTGGTTGTTGTGTTGAGTGGATTTGATGCTAATTTCTCTTCTCAACATGGAGAGCTGCTGTATTTGTTGTTCGGGATTGTGAAGCTCATCTGGCTCGAACGTAAGCTTAGTGGCAGTGAGATTCCTTTTATTCACCAATGTATGCCATGTTTCTGTGTAGGTAAGGTTGCTTACGATTTGCGATTTATTGTTGTGATGTTCCTGATTTAGTTTTGTATAAATAATATATAGAAACTCCCTCCTCCACTCTGGAGTCTGGACTCCAGTAACTTACTTAAAATGCCTGCTTGTACAGGGCATCACATGTGGGGGTGTATATAGGATTTTTCCTATTATGAATGGGAGGGGCTCCAGTTGTAGGGGAGGAGTTTTTTCATTGCCCACAAAAAGGTGTACCTTTTTTTTCCTTTTTAATTTTTAAATACAGCATCAACAAATATTTATGTATATTTCTCTCCCCAGCAGACAGATGTGTCCATGCTGGAACCTGAGAAATCTGCCAAAAAGTCCAAAAAAAAGAGGAAGACCTCCACTGAAACTGCTGAGTCTCGCAGCCTGAATAAGAAAGGTACAACATGTTCAGTTTGCCTGTCCAAATAACAAAGTACAGATTCTAAACCTACTGTTGAACACCACACAATGTTATTCATATGAAACTTGCCAAGCATTGCCTGTAGGACTGCAACTTATAATTATTTTTGTAATTGATGAATATATTGTGTAATGTTTATTTATTTAGGTTGTTGAATTGATAGATTGTCTATTATTTTGGCAAAAATGACATCTTTGACAAGCTACCACAGTCCACTATGATAGCTGCAACGTTCCACTATGTACTAAGTGTAAGTGATTTTTCAGCAAAGTCAAAGTCACCAGAGCTGCAGTATCCCACTCTGAAGTTTGAAGATGTAGGAGGTAATGAAGAGACGCTAACGGTTAGTACCTTTTAACCTTGCTACTTTGGCTGCTGCTGTGCGATTTCTTGTATTTTAAAATGGGCATGGCTGCAGTTACCAAAGGTTTTACGGGCAATGGTTTGATGTTGCAGGAGGTGTGTAAGCTGCTGATCCACATGCGTCACCCAGAGGTGTACCAGCAGCTGGGAATGGTTCCTCCGAGGGGCTTCCTGCTCCACGGACCTCCTGGCTGTGGAAAGACCCTGCTGGCCCAGGCAGTGGCTGGGGTGGGTAATGTTCTCTGACTTAAAGAAGTTTCAGGAGACGTTGATGACTTGCGGCAACAATGTTTTTTGACACTTGAACATGGAGCATCAGGATTAAGCATGATTCATGCTCCTGTGGCTACGTCCGTAGATACGTGGAAACACGAACCCTATGCCGTAGCCTGACGTGCACCTCTCAAAAAATGTAACTACAGGTTGCGGCGACGCACACCGCAACAACTGTGATTGGTCCATTTGGCCATGGCTTGGTAGCCTTGCATTTCCCCTGACTCATTTCATGGTTCTCCGTAAACAGCATGAAATCAAGGAGATGTTTAACTTTCCCTGCTACAGATTTCCCACCATGGACAGAAAGCACAGGGGAGACACTTTGTTTCTCTCACTATGACTCTAGTTGCTACCCGCTCCGTCAATCTTTCACTCGCTCTACCACACACTCCCCACACATGCCGGCCCTGCTATTCTCTTAAAGAGATCGACACGCACACCAGCGCACAAGTATAAACTTCAGGCCATATGCGTAGGCTACGGCGAAAGCTGTGTGGAGCCTCAGCAGAATCCCGCTAAAAACTGTAACTTTTTGGGCTAGTTCTGTGTAAGTGGGACATCAATAACGTTGCATGTATTTTGTGTGCTGTGATGTGATTCTGTGTTTCAGGAGATGCAGCTGCCCATGTTGAAGGTGTCTGCTCCGGAGTTGGTGTCTGGAGTGTCCGGGGAGTCTGAACAGAAGCTCAGAGAGCTGTTTGACCTGGCTGTGGTTAGTACTGTTTTAATCTAGAGGCCTCAACAAGAGACTGGAGACTGGAGGAGGTAGGGTTTAGTTTGTGCCGGATCTTGTCAGAACATGATCCTGGATCTCCCAAATTGGGACCAGTACCTTTTTGATTGGATCCAGCGCCTCCTTTGTCACTATTAAAATCTGTAAATAGATTTTCTGTAATATTTAACGTTATTTGTTTTGTTGTTCTTTTTACCCATTAAAGTTTCAAGTAAATAGCTTGTTTGCCTATTTTGGTTGCATTGTAAGTGATGCTGCGTCAGGCGGTCTGGCAAAAAACGCAGGTCTTTCCATTTATTTTGGACGTGGGTAGTGTATTTAGGCTGCGGTGAGGGGCATGAGGGAGCCAAAAAAAGTTGACAGAATTAACTTTTTCTGACGTCACGCTGCCGTTGGCAATCGTGTAACTGGCGATCAGACTTGTCAGTCAGTTTTGAGGGGGTGTGAGAGTCCGTACAGGAAATGTGTAACATCACTGCCTCTATCGCTGCCACAAGAAAGTTTTAAAACACCGAGTTAGTACTGTAATGATACACCAAACCCAAGATTCGGTTTGTATCACGATTTGCGACCCCCTGTTCAATACAAACCTCGATTCTTTTTTGGGGGAGGGTTGGAGCAGAGAGGGAAAAATAATAATATTGTGATATAGAATATATTTTTTAATAAATACCATTTGAAAAACCTGTATAAACTGAACACAAAAGAAATAGTGTTAATTTCGTCAGACAAGACTAAATATGTTTGTCAACAACCTTTTTTTCCATGATGAAGACGTGATGATGACCAGACTGCACCAATGTCCAAAAACGCTGACTAAGACTAAATTAACATGCATTATTGTTGACAAAAAAAGACAAGACTAAAATATTTTGCATAAAATAAAAACCAAGATAAAATCTCTCTTCATTTTCATCTACAATCGTCTCTACTTTTTCTTCATGAGATAGAACTAATGCAGAACCCGTTTGGAGCGTGTACCTGTTCCAAACAGGCCAATTGCTTGGTTCCCAGTATTTTTTCACCCACTAAGCCTGGTGCAATCATGCTTCTAGCGATTCGGCGTGTCCCCTTTTTTTCATCTAGCGTCAAACATCCAGGTAGCGATGGGGCCCGGGCGGGGGAGGGAGGAAGCCCGGTTTAGCCTGCTGGAGAAGCTGCTACAGCGCGTAGTGATGTGACCCGGCCCCAGGCAAGGAAAGCAGTGCTGGAGAAGCTGCTCTTAAACAGCTGGCAGAGCAGCTGGAGAAATGTATGCAACTGCTGTCAACAGAACAACGTGCTGTAGAGCCCAGGAGCCCTGGCGCTTAGCTAACATGCGTCTTTGTACGGTTGTATCTGCATGAAGGAAAAGGCTCAATATAAAACCAGATGTTTTTAACAAAGTTGCATTCAACAAAAATTACTTTTAGACTTTTAGTCGACTTAAACCTGACTAACAAAAAACCACGGGAATGACTGAATATGACTAAAACTAACAAGGACATTTGGCACAAGACTAAGACTAAATTTAGGTGACAAAATGAACACTACAATGGATGGACTATCAGATGTGATCTTGTGATCTGGACGGGAAGGATAACTCTGGAGGTTGGAAGGGGTGTGTTGCAATTCTGCCTTCTCACAGCACAACACAGGTTCGTGGATCTGAGTGTTGCGCTTTTGGTTTTGACATTGCAAAACGTTACAGCCCTACTTTGAGGGTATAAACAAAACACAAGCACTAAACTGCCCGGGAGTTTGTGGAACAAAAAACCTGTAACAACAAAGTATAGCCCCTCCGGCTCTTTTTTTTTCTTCTCTCTCTCCTTTGTGAAAAGAAGCTGCCTTCATGGTCGGAAATGTCGAGATCTATAAATGATCTGACGGAAAACAACAGTTGTTAAATATAAAGTCTAGTGCTACATTGTGGGCTTAAAGCACCCATATTATGCTCATTT
>NC_045742.1:25086650-25086740 GCF_008692095.1 Etheostoma spectabile
AATTGTATTTTGAGGTTGTACCAGAACAGGTTTACATGGTTTCATTTTCAAAAAAACACCATATTTTTGTTGCACTGCACATTGCTGCAG
>NC_045742.1:25086750-25086929 GCF_008692095.1 Etheostoma spectabile
GTTTTCACCCTGTGTGTTTAGGTCTCTGTTTTAGCTACAGAGTGAGACATTTCACTTTTTTCAGCTACAGAGTGAGTCCTCTCACTTCTATACTATCTTTTTTTGGGAGTCACACATGCGCAGTAGCTAGGTAAGATCAAATCAGCTAGATAACTCTTTCTCCAACTTTGGTCAGTCCA
>NC_045742.1:25086939-25087945 GCF_008692095.1 Etheostoma spectabile
AGCTGGGAGACTTCTTCTAGACGAGGGCCACTTGTGAAACACCTTCAGAACAGGGACATGGAAGTAGTTCTTTTGGATATTATGGTTATTTTTTCTATTTTTATTGCCACTCTTCATTCTAACCCCAACCGGCCCGTCAGACACCGCCTACCAAGAGCCTGGGTCTGACCGAGGTTTCTGCCTAAAAGGAAGTTTTTCCTCGCCACTGTCGCACTGTTGCTTGCTCTGGAGGAAACTATTAGAACTGTTGGGTCCTTGTAAATTCTGGAGTGTTGTCTATCTGTAAAGTGTCTTGAGATAACTCTTGTTATGAATTGATACTATAAATAAAATTGAATTGAATTGAAATTAAATAGTGTGTGTAACAGTGGTTTGCCGTTGAGAATGAGCTAGCATGCTAGCGCTAGTATGCTATGGTGAGCCACCTTGTCCCAGCTAGTGACGTAGAAAGCCTTGCAGATTTTGAACAGATCACCCAGAGACTGAAGACAGAGGACATTCAGAAACCGTATCTCACTTAAAACGGCATGGGTAGTTTTTTCTTGTTTGTATGCGTGTGGAAGCACCAGAGACACAAAATAACACCCCAAATCCCAAAAAGTTTTTTATCTTTCTCTCTCATAATATGGGCACTTTAAGAGCACAACAGGATGCCACACAAATGGGCCCTTTTAAGTGTCACTCTCAGCGCTGCACAACCCTGATGACATTTTCTAGCCTGAATGGGCCCTAAAGCTGAGTTTTGTGCATTTGAGCTAACATTGTTGCAATTTGAATTAATTATTAATTAATACATTTAATGTTTGCATTAATACTTTGCCACATTACTCTAAACCCCACAGCTAGTGGGTGTTTGTGCTCTGCGCTAATGATTAGGGTCAATAATTTCCATCGTTGTATAGCATATAACGTTTTACAATATTTTCTATGCACATTGCAGTGTTCATTTTAGTTGTTTTATGGTCTACACATATATATATATATATATATATATATATATATATAT
>NC_045742.1:25087955-25091009 GCF_008692095.1 Etheostoma spectabile
TATATATATATATATATATATATATATATATATAAATAATACAGATTAATACACATCACAAATAAAAGACGGATGGAGAAATGCAAAGAACCCTCAGAGACCTTGGCACTCTCCAATGCATAATCCTATTAAAATAGAAAGATACTAAAATATTGAAAATAAAAGCCAGAGGGGGGAAAAAGGAAAGTAAAACAATATTAAGAATTACATGGGTTGTTTACAAGGACAAAGGATCAAAAGGGATGACATTGCACAGACGGGGGAAAAAAAACTTTTAAACAGCTTTCTAAAAATTTGATAAAAAGGTGTTGAAGTTGAGTTTGTATTTATTTCAAGTGGCATGATCATGAAGTTGGTAACAGTAAAAATAGAGGTCATTACTGAATGAAGTTTCTTGTTTAGATTGTGTTTATTATGTCATGGTTTCAGTAGAGCAGCACCTGTTGTCTAAGCACCAGGCACTGTGCTTTTGATGTGTTCTGTAACTTCTCCCTGCGAGCCACCGGATCAGCAGCCTCTCTGTGTTCCCGCTAGAGGGTGACAGTTTTTCAGG
This sequence comes from Etheostoma spectabile, assembly GCF_008692095.1. Lineage (NCBI taxonomy): Eukaryota > Metazoa > Chordata > Actinopteri > Perciformes > Percidae > Etheostoma > Etheostoma spectabile. Next base: position 25,088,509 of record NC_045742.1, read on the forward strand.
ACTGTCCCGTGGTACGGGAGCCGATTTCACTGTTGGTAACGTGATGGGGACAGAATAGAGCATAGAAATTAGTGGAAATGGAACGGAGAAATGTGTGTTTTGAGTGTGAGAATATCACCGTTAGGAATTACGTCGAAAAATCGCCTAGACCTGGAGGTAATGCGTCTATAGTGTAGACTAAATTTCTGAGGAAACCTCCATGATTTAACCGCGATTAACCAAACGCACATATGCAGTATTAACTGGCTCCAGACAGCAACGAAAGTCTGATAACTTTAGACATGGGGAAGGAAACTGGAGCGGGACCGGATTTGGGAGTCTTTCTCTTGGGGGGGGCAGTCACGTGATCGAGATATGACTGGAGTATTTTGGTGGGCTCGGGATGGGATGAGAGCAACAATTGATTCCTGTGTCACCCCTGGTTCCCACACCTCCTGCTTTACAGACGAAGCGCTGGGAGGAGGTACATGCAACCAGATACTAAGGGTGGGGGAAAGAAATTGATACAGCATAGAATTGTGATATTTGTCTGTGACAGTACTGTATCTATACACGGGCGCCATGTATCAATCTTTTATAACAAATTGCACATGAGAATTTAACGTTTTGGTACCAGATAATAAAATCAATTGTTTTTTCAGTCCACTTGATGTTGCAATTGAGTTTTTTTTGTCAAACTGAGACATTTATCTTTGTAGACAAAATAAACGTTGACAAAGATTTCTTTTGGGGACATAATTTGAAGTTGGAAAATACAACAAAAAATGCAATATGTTGCAGAATATTGCAATATAACAATAAAATTGTGACATAAGTATAAGTAATTAAGTAGTATTATGATATCGGATTGTGGGGCCTCTAGTGATTCCCACCACTACCAGATACCCAAGTGATGTTCCCCTGGTACTGCTACAGTACAAATGGTATTTTGGTTAGATGATAAATGATCTTGTATACCATGTCTTTCTGAACGTCAGCGGTTCTTTCCCCTTGCAGAGCTCCTCCCCATGTATCCTGTTCATAGATGAGATAGACGCCATCACACCGAAGAGAGAAGTGGCTTCTAAAGACATGGAGAGGAGGATTGTAGCCCAGCTGTTAACTTGCATGGACGGTAGGATACACTGTCTTCAGAGTGACGTGTCAAATGTTATGCTGACAGGAACAAGCAGACTTGCACTAAAGTCTAGGTGATATTGCAACTTTTGAATAGCTGTCACCTAACGTTGATTAATCAGGTCATATGGACCAGGTCCAAATGGAGTACCACTTACATTGATTGTCAGTGTCTGACTTCCCTGAAGTGTAACATGACATACGTTACAGCAAATCACATTGCAGGAACCGTTCCCTGTCATTCCTCCTCTTACGTTTGAACCTTTTTGTAGACAAATGAAAAGAAAAACATCTTTTTTTATATGAAAAAAACTATCTTTATTTCATCATTTAAAATCTATGTCATAGATTGGAATTGGAAGTATATTAAACTTGTCTGGCAAAGAGCTCAAGTGGAAATTGCAACAGATGCGAACAGAATGCATATAGAATACAACCCGGCAAACACTAAGAGGCTACTGGTCACTTAGGGAGGGCAAAGCCCAACATACTGGCAGCAGAAAGGGTTAGGATAAAGGGTTAAAAAAGACTGTTTAAGTGGTACTGAGAAATTCTGTATAAATGCAAGATAAACATAAGGAATCCTTGGTTGCTGCTTTTATTTGTCATTATTTTACAATTGAACGGTCAGTATATGGATAGAATTGTTTTTAAAATAGTGTTTTTGAATTTGCTTAGCTCTGGAGGCTGTTATGTGCCCCCACGCTCGCTATGTCAAGTGCCCCTAAGTCAGGGGAAACAAAAATATGCATGCCCTAACCAAAGCCTTTGGAAATGAAAGCAGATAGCACAAATTTGATGCTAGCCAGGTGGGGCTGATTGCCTGTTGCCCCACTGCGATTTGATTGGCTATTTACAAAGTACAGTTGTTTACGTGTAGTTTCAATTCAAATCAATTTCAATTTTATTTATAGTATCAATTCATAACAAGAGTTATCTCAAGACACTTTACAGATAGAGTAGGTCTAGACCACACTCCAGAATTTACAAGGAACAACAGTTCTAGTAGTTCCCTCCAGAGCAAGCAACAGTGCGACAGTGGCGAGGAAAAACTTCTTTTAGGAAGAAACCTCGGACAGACCCAGGCTTTGGTAGGCGGCGTCTGACGGGCCGGTTGGGGTTAGTGGAAATAACAAAAATAGAAAAAAATAGTAGTTTGTTGCAGTTCTTGTAATAGTTCATGGTATAGCAGGGCACGTGCGGCATTACAAGGCACAGCAGGACGTAGCTGGGACCGCAGAGTGTAGCAGATGAACATGGCACAGCAGGAAGTGTAGCGGGACCATGGCGACAGCTGCTACCATGATTTTGGAGCATCTTTGATCCAAGGGAACATGCTGGGGAAATAAGAACATAAGGACTCCGGGGAATGACTCCCCAGAGCT
>NC_045742.1:25091026-25091586 GCF_008692095.1 Etheostoma spectabile
TTCTGGGACATGGATGCACATAAATGAAAAGATAGGAAGATAGAGGAGAGAGGAACTCTATCAAGTGTATCAAAGGAAGTCCCCAGCTGTCTAAAACTATTACAGCAAAACCAAGAGAGACAGGGTAAAGAGAGGAGCCTGGTCGGGCTAGAACTCTCCCCAACCAGATCGGGCTGTATGCCAAGTCTCCATTTAGTTTTATTATATGCTTGATTATATGATAGATAAATCTGACAACTATGACGAGAAGCAGGTGGGCCGGGTTAGGCGGACGCTGCGGCTCCTCACTCCCTAACAATATTCAATTCTATGCCCTAACTATAAGCTTTATCAAAGAGGAAAGTCTTAAGCCTACTCTTAAATGTGGGGACGGTGTCTGCCTCCTGAACCCAAACTAGAACCTGGTTCCACAGGAGAGGAGCCTGATAGCTGAAGGCTCTGGCTCCCGTTCTACTTTTAGAGACTCTAGGAACCACAAGTAACCCTGCACTCTGGGAGCGTAGGAAACTACTAGAACTGTTGGGTCTTTTTAAATTCTGGAGTGTGGTCTAGACCTACTC
>NC_045742.1:25091596-25093257 GCF_008692095.1 Etheostoma spectabile
TATCTGTAAAGTGTCTTGAGATAACTCTTGTTATGAATTGAATTGTAGGGTTGTAAGGTACTATGAGCTCTTTAATAGATGGTGCCTGACCATGAAGAGCTTTGTAGGTGAGAAGAAGGATTTTAAATTCTGTTCTAGATTTTACAGGAAGCCAATGCAGAGAAGCTAAAACAGGAGAGATGTGGTCTCTTTTCCTGGCTCCTGTCAGAACACGTGCTGCAGCATTCTGGATCAGCTGAAGAGTCTTTATGGATTTTTTTCGAGCAGCCTGATAACAACGAATTGCAGTAATCCAGCCTAGCAGTAACCCTGAAGGCACATTTGAAGTTTGAAGTTATTAGTAGTTAGTATTTCTTTTTATGAAGATAGTAACTGTGGTCACCATAGCAATGTGGATTATCTTCCGCAGCACAAATGCAAAAGATTAATACACCTAGGTGACCACCAGCCGCGGTATATTGTTATAAAGCATAGCGCTGGCAAGTATTTTTTTTCACCTAAATAAGCCACTGCACAGACAAACACGTGCCCTTGTGCAGACCTAAATTCACAGAGTCAGATGTAGGTAGCATCACTGTCACTCATCCCCAATCTGATACCACTAAATAGGCTGATTGAGGAGCTGGTGGATATGTCATATTAAGCAAAAGGTAATGTGACTGTCAATACTTAGAAAATAGAAGAAACATGCCTAATATGACTTCCAAAGGTGAAATGATATTTTCCTGGTGCTTGCCTCCCGACAGACTTGAACAGTCTGACAGAGACGGCTCAGGTCCTGGTCATCGGCGCCACCAACAGGCCAGACTCCCTGGACCCGGCCCTCCGCCGAGCCGGGCGCTTCGACAGAGAGATCTGCCTGGGTATCCCTGATGAAGCAGCTCGTCTCAGGTCAGCCTTTTATGATTATAAAGAAATGAGGATATTGTGCTAAATATGGTAGCCATGATAATGTAGATTATGAATCTACACACACTAATTTCACTTTGGCCTCTACTTCAGGGGTCTTTAACGTTTTTTAAGCCAAGGATCCCTTAACTGAAAGAGAGATGGAGCAGCTACTACATATATTGTATAAATTGAAGTTGCATATGGGCCTACAATAAGGTGTAGGGTGGCCTACAGCCTTACTTATGGCCTACACATACCTTTTTGCATAGACTACTAAGCTATTAAAATAGCCTAATAATTATCGGGATGATTTTATGAATCTTATTTTAATGTTAAAACATACATGTGGCCAAGTGAATCCTTAGGATTAACTTTATCTGTGGATGGCTATTTTAAGAACTACCTCACCGCCAGTTAGCCTAGGGCTCTATATGACCTAAAATCAAAATCACGATTAATTGCGCTTTTTACCTCAATAACAATAAATGAACTTAATCTAAAAAATAATCTAAAAATACATTAACCGTTTCAGAATTTCAATTTTCGATTAATCCCCCAGCCCAAGGTTGTACAGTAACACTGGGGCTTTATATTTGCTAATAGTGTAGTGGATTCATGTTAAGTTTTGAAAAAAACTGTAAAAGATTATTTGGAGGTGCCTCCTGCATTGACTCTTGAGGACCCCCTAGGGGTCCCTGACCCCTTGTTGAAGTTGCTTGCTGGATTTGTCATAACTCCATATACAGTGCCTTGCGAAAGTATTCGGCCCC
>NC_045742.1:25093267-25093504 GCF_008692095.1 Etheostoma spectabile
TCGACCTTTTGCCACATTTCAGGCTTCAAACTTTTTGTGATGAATTAACAACAAGTGGGACACAATTATGAAGTGGAACAAAATTTATTGGGTATTTCAAACTTTTTTAACAAATAAAAAAACTGAAAAATTGGGCATGTAAAATTATTTGGCCCCTTTACTTTACTTTATTATTTGGCCCCTGTAAACTTTCAGCTCAGACAAGGAGAAGACTGATCAGAGATGCAGCCAAGAGGC
>NC_045742.1:25093527-25100498 GCF_008692095.1 Etheostoma spectabile
CACTCTGGATGAACTGCAGAGAACTACAGCTGAGGTGGGAGAGTCTGTCCATAGGACAACAATCAGTCGTAGACTGCACAAATCTGGCCTTTACAGTAGAGCGTCAAGAATTAAGCCATTTCTTAATGGGCGGCTGTGGCTCAGTGGTGGAGCGGTTGCCTGCCAATCGGAAGGTTGGTGGTTCGATCCCTGCCCCTGCAGTCATTGTCCTTGGGCAAGACACTGAACCCCGAGTTGCCCCCGGTGCTGCGCATCGGAGTGTGAATGTGTGTGAATGTTTATCTTGAGCAGTTGTTAAGACTGGAAAAGCGCTATATAAATACATATATATATATATATATATATATATAATATATATATATATATATATAAATCTTTACATTTAAAGATATCCATGAAAAGTCACATTTAAAGTTTGCCACAAGCCACCTGGGAGACACACCCAACATGTGGAAGAAGGTGCTCTGGTCAGATGAAACCAAAATCAAACTTTTTGGCAACTATGCAAAACGTTATGTTTGGCGTAAAAGCAACACAGCTCATCACCCTCAACACACCATCCCCACTGTCAAACATGGTGGTGGCAGCATCATGGTTTGGCCTGCTTTTCTTCATCAGGGACAGGGAAGTGGTTAAAATTGAGGGGAAGATGGGAGGCCAAATACAGGACATTCTGGAGAAAACCTGTGGAGTCTGCAAAAGACCGAAACTGGGACGGAGATTTATCTTCCAACAAGACAAGATCCCAAACATACAGCAAAATCTACAAAGGAAAGGTTCACAAATAAACGTATCCGTGTTAGAATGGCCACGGTCAAGTCCAGACCTGAATCCAATCGAGAATCTGTGGAAAGAACTGAAAACTGCTCCATCCAACCTCACTGAGCTCGAGCTGTTTTGCAAGGAGGAATGGGCAAAAATGTCAGCCTCTAGATGTGCAAAACCGATAGAGACATACCCCAAGCAACTTACAGCTGGAATCGCAGCAAAAGGTGGCTCTAAAGCATTAACGCAAGGGGGCCGAATAATTTTACACACCCAATTTTTTAAAGTTTTTTTTTGTTGTTAAAGTTTGAAATACCCAATACATTTTGTTCCACTTCATGATTGTTGTTGATTCTTCACAAAAATTTACAGTTTTATATCTTTATGTTTGAAGCCTGAAATGTGGCAAAAAGTCGAAAAGTTCAAGGGAGCCGATTACTTTCACAAGGCTCTTAGTATTATCCCTAAATCTCCAGATCAACGTCAGCTGTGAGCTGGCGAGGAAAGCTGTTACTAAGCTTGTTTGTTTTGCTGCCTGCTTTTCGATTTAACTTCAATTTCAATCACAGTGCTGCAAATCATCTGAGAGCGTACATACTTCATTTATTCAACATCATATATTGTATGCCTTTGATATTTATTCATGTCAACAAATACTAACAAGTGCAGGGGTTTGGTTTATGCTTAGAATTGCAGCTAACATTTCAATAAGTAGCTTGAAGATATTTCTACGTTCAAAATTACAGTTCAAGTTTACTGACAGCAGGGCTAAAAATGCAAAGCTGCTTCTGAGGACAGGTCTGGGCGATATGAAGAAAATTAAGTATCATAATACTTACTATACTATACTAGGTATAGTAACCAAATACCTCGATATTGATATTGCAACAATATTGCATGGTTTACTATTGGTGCTTTTACAAAATATTTACATAATGAGATTTTTGATAAATCATCAGTATTGTGTTTGTAACTACTAAGTGGGGAAAGGCAAATAATCGAACAGTTACAACAGTCTGGTAAGATCAGAAAATGACATCACTTTACTGTAATGCAGTCTTTATAACCAGGAAAAGACAACACTTATCCCATATTACGATATCCAGAATCTAAGACGATATCTAGTCTTGTATAACAATAGCAATACAATATCGATATATTGCCCAGCTCTAGGACAGAATGACAGGAAAGTTCATAGGGTGAACAAAATGGAAATATTTCTAGTCTGTGCACAAAAAGTAAAAAGTTAGTGACACCTGCATATTTTATCTATTTAATAATTTTAATTAGATTATGTCCAGTGGAAATGTATTCAATCATGTTTCATGGAGATTTCTTTCTTATTTGAAGTGAACACAGGGTTTAGGGATAGACTGGTTATTGGACCATTTTTTGGCAGTTTGCAGTCAGCAAATGATCTGTATCTGCCTTTTATTGGCCTGATAACGATAAAGTTAGTTAACTAATTAATTAAAAAGTGTCGGCTACAGCTCTGTATCTGTCCCTCTGCTTCGGTTTCACTCACTACTGAGTCAGACTAAATGTCCCATCCACAACACTATCTAGCTATTTTTTTACTGGCTATTATGTTGCAAGTTTATAATTTATTAAATAATTGCTTAAAGCATTTAAACAAAGTTTTGTGTTGGAGTTTCTAACATTCCAAAATCTTACTACTAATCTAACTACCTATAATCAGTATCAGCCTTGAAAAACCATCCCTAACAAGGATATTTGCAAATCATTTGAATTCAGACATTTGCCAAATTATCCCTTTTTTTTTTTTTTTTTTTTTTTTTTTTTTTACTCTGATGATATTCAAACTGAATGCTCTATGCTTTGTCAGGATCTTGAAGACGTTGTGTCGAAAGCTGAAGCTGCCAGAGGACTTTGACTACCAGCAGCTGGCCCGGCTCACCCCTGGCTACGTGGGCGCAGACCTCATGGCTCTGTGCCGCGAAGCTGCTATGAGTGCTGTCCACAGGGTTCTGCTGGAGATAAGGGGACAGAGACAAAGCCGGAGCGTTACTGAAGAGCTGTTAACTAGCAGAGATCTGACTGAGGCTGCTGTGAGCGACGGAGAGGTCCAAGAACAACAGACAACCAACACGGAGCCAGTACCTGAGAAAGAGTCAGGACAGGATCCCCTGCAGGTAGGAGGAGCTCCAGCAATACACCTCACACACCTTCCACTCAATATCTCACTGTACCTCTTGCCAAGTCATAAGATAATGTTTTTTCTGAAAAGATGCATGCAGTTAATCAATGTTTTATATGCCTCATTTCCCCAGCCGACGTTTATAAAAACTGGCTATTTCTAGCAGTGTTAAAGCTTTAGTGTGTAACCTTTTTCATATTAATAACGGTCCCTTACATTCATGCCATTGCCAAATGAGTTGTTGATAGATAGAACACTGATTAAGACTATCAGTTCCACACAACTCTCTCTGTATTTCTCAGTATGGCTGTGTTCAGAAGATTGTGTTCAGTGACTTTCCCGCGCAGAAACTTGAGTAGAGTTTTTTTAATCCTCCGTGTCCTCCTTGGCAACTGTGTGGAGGAAGGGGGTGGTGCGGGTTCACGGAAGGTTTGCGTCATGTGGCCGCGCTGACCGTTTTGTTGTCATTGTTTAGAATGCCTCATCAGGGAGACAGAAACTACACACTATACTTTTAATAACCGCTCTATGTAGCGCTACGTGTGCCTAAATGCCGTCTTTTACTGCGACATAACGCCAATGTGCCTGTGTTTCTGTTTACACTTTGTTTTTTAAATTTCAATCACATTTTTCCATCTTTATTGAATACAAAGGTTTTGAACAGACATTTGTAGAAAATGTTAGTACATTACATTCCATCTGACAACATGACCTACCAATTAATGGTCAAAATATGTACTATTGTTAACATTTTATTGACTAAAATTGCGTTAGAATACGTTCATCTTAAAGTCGAGCTTGTTCAGAATCAGCTGACTCGATTTCTTTCTCATACATTCCCGTAGTGTCACAGTGCATTTCCCTGTTAAAGCTTAGCGTCCATGGACTTCAATGGGGTTGCTTTGAGCCGGGTTTTTTTAAGTTCTTCGAAACTAGACGGTCATTAGATAAATGCTGCGATTATGTCCCGCACACGGCGTCTCTGGGGGTCAATGGAGGAGTGGGCTGGCCTGGACGCCGGGCTTCTGCGTGATGATTGGAGTGTCTGTCGAAAGGCTACATCTCCTTTTGATTGACCGCAATTTTGTATTATAAAAAGTGGCTGAAGCTGTACAAACTCAGTTTCATTGTGGATTTTGCAAGTGTAGTCGAAAGACACACTGCTGCAACCTTTATTATTATTATAGGCCTGTCATTCTAATGAGCTGTGTTATGGGTCCAGCAGGGAGAGCTCTGGCACCTGTTGCATTTGCTGAAAAACACTGAGACACTGTCGGAGGAAGAGCTGGCAGGCCTGTGCATCCTCATGTCAGACTTCAAGAACTCTCTGGTCAGTATCCAGCCTTCAGCCAAGAGGGAGGGCTTTGCCACCGTGCCAGATGTCACCTGGGAGGATGTGGGAGCCCTGCAAGACATCAGAGAAGAGCTCACCATGGCCATACTGGTAAACACACAGCAGGCACCTTCATGTTTAACATCCATCATCCGGATTGAAAGAAGCTGCATCATTGACTCTGGTATCTTTACCTTTTGTCAAACTTAAAAAGTTATATTGATTAAACTCCCTGAGATGAGGTCTCTCATTTTCATATCATTTGTCAAACAGAGACCCTCTCACCTGTGTGGAGGGATTTTTTTTTTTATCTTACCAGACATCTTGACATTTTTTTTTTGTCATCATCTTTTTATCTTGTTAATTTGTACTTTGTCCCATCCTTTGTCACATATGACCCCCTGCTGGGACCATTAAGTCCTGTATGGTAAAGGATGAGGGAGAGAGCTCTCATCTGTGTGGTCACATGTTATTTACGATTACTAACGGGCTGTTTTGTGGTAAACCTTGTCAGTGTATGCATAGATTTTTCATGTTGAATTATTCCATGACTAAAGACATTGTTCCTTTTTAAAGGGTAATTTGGTATTTAACTGACTAATGTGACGAACCAGGCTGCAATGTAATTAGATATGGCAAATGTGAACCGTCTATTTCCGTCCACTAAAAGTACTGTTTTTGCCACTGGCAGGCTCTAATTGTTATTTTTTTTATAGATAATTTTTGTGGGCATTTCTGCCTTTAATGGATGTTAGAGCTCACATATGAAAGGGGAGAGAGAGGGGAAGACATGCAGGAAACCTTTACAGGTCGGATTTGACCTTCTGCGTTGAGGAGTAAACCTCTATACATGTGTGCCTGCTTTACCAACTGAGCTAACCGGCCACTCAGATGTTATTTAAATGTCCGACCACATTCAACAAGGATCCCTCCAGTGATAGACCTGTTTGCCAAAGAATAAGATCCTTTTTTTTAACCAGAAATGGCTCAAACTCACCAGACTCCATTTAAATAGACGATGTTTTTACCATGTCTAGAGCCAGCATATTTTCACATGTAAATGGATAAATTAAGGGTTTAATTCAACCAAACCAGAGTGGTGGTTGTTGGAACAATAGAAAGAGGAACCAAGATCCGTCCGTCCATCCATCTTCATCCGCTTATCCGGTATCGGGTTGCTTCGGCTGGCTTCTGATATTGTGAATTTCGACTTTGAATGAAGTGTGTTTTTATGTTGATACAATTACTGTTTTCATTAAATGAAGATTTTGTGTTTCATGTCAAACAAAAATTATCTTTGTCTTTAACACAAAGGTGGACCTCTGTAGGGATCCTTTCCATAATGTTGTCAGCCACTTAGAATAGTAGTCTGTGCTAGAACCCGACCGATATATCGGCGGGCTAATATTAGGCATTTCCCGATCTATCGGTATCGGCATATAAAATGGCCAATTATAAAGAAAAAGAACCACCAGATCACCAGAATCATTTACAATGACAAATGATTCTGATAAATGAATATATAAAAAAAAGAATAGACCTTCAACCATGTTGTCAGCGATGACGTTGCATAGTTCATCCACCAGAGGGCGCTCTACTGATTATATTTTCTTGTTAATTTGTATTTGTTTGAAGGGCTTTAAGTTTTATATCTTTTTGTATTTTTATACATTTAATTTTATCAGAACTTTAATATATTTTGATGTTCCTCTGTTCTGTTGTGACAATAGTAGAACTAATATTTTAGGGAGAACTCCCTAAAATTAGGGAGAAATAAATAACTACAAATAACTAATGTTAGGGAAATCTGTTTATGTTTTGGAACGTGTTTTAGGATTTTTTTTAAATATATATATCGGATTTTTAAATAACCAAATATCTGTACTGGTATCAGCCTTAAAAATCCTTTATCGGTCGGGCTCTAGTCTAAGCACATCAGTGGTAAAAACATCCACTGAAGGATGTAAATTGAAGGTGCAGAATTTCTCATTAACGTTGCATTGTAGCTTGTTTCGCCGGTGCTGACTGAAGGGGTTTTGCTTATTAGTTATATATATAATTTTATAAAAGAAGAAAAAAAAAGGGTGCAGGTTGAAAAATAACAAAGTTCTTGTTAAATACAAAATGAATGAATTCTTATAAAAAAGTAAGATGCTCAAACTGTGAGCCGGCTGGTGCTCCACATATTATTGATACAAATCACTGATATTTACTATCTGATCATCATCCACAGCTGCAAGATGAACACACTGGCTTCTATGGAGTACAGTGGTTGACTGGCCATGGTGTGATCTGTGTGTGTCTGTGTGTGTCTGTGTCCTGTAGGCCCCGGTGCGGTCTCCAGAGCAGTTCAAAGCTCTGGGGCTCAGTGCTCCATCTGGTGTGCTGCTGGCTGGACCTCCAGGATGTGGAAAAACGCTGCTGGCCAAGGTTCCCCACCACAGCAACACAAATATACCCAATAGTTCGCTGAGTACCACAGCTCTTTTATATCTTTGAAAAGTTATCTTTGTACACTATCTAGTATTCTATAATTGTCTTTCAGTTTACCACAGATTATTTTTAATCAAAATAGATCCTGAAAGATCTGTTTAGTCTGATGTCTTTTGGAGGCCTGTATATACAGTATAAAGAATCTCAGAACCAGTCCTAGGAATGGCCAGGAAAATTTGACCAAGACCCCTTGGTTTCAAGGGCCAAGGGGTAGGGGTAAGG
>NC_045742.1:25100508-25104586 GCF_008692095.1 Etheostoma spectabile
GGGTAGGGGTAAGATGGAGAAATGGGATTCAGCCTAAAACTGCTTCAGAGAGCTGAGAGTAGGATTACCCAGGGATTCCACCAGGCACAGATGTGCCGCGTTCCAGTCGCGCTGTAGTCTTGTTCTGTCATCCACCATGTGTCATTCCACAATGGGAGCTTCCCAATAGTGGGGCATTTTGACTGCCCGACTTGCAGAATTTGTTGTTTTGGCCATTTTTTCTAGATATTTGTGCCTCTACCATAAAAGTAAGTAGTCTCCATAATGAAACAACTTCTTCCATTTACTCCAGTTATGAACAATACGCATTAAAGATTTGTGGCTGTGTATTCGTTGTTTAAAAATTTAGTGATGTGACATCCGGTGGGGATTCTTCACAGGCTGTTTATTCTAAAAACTGACCGGATTCTCTTGCTACTTCCTGTGCAACGCCCCTCGGCTCCGCAAAAAATAGACCTGGCATATATTTTTAGTCGCGACTGGTGGAATCGGAGGCCTTGTCTAGAGTAGCTGCGATTGCACCGATGGCTGTGGCACCGCCAGAACAAAGACGCGCCTGGTGGAATGTAGTGGTCACGTATTCATTCATTCAACTCCCTGCAACAGTGTTTGGTGATAAATCTTTGTCGTTTTGACACAAAATCAAATATTGTCTGCCTGGTCATTGTCTCACTGTTGGTTTCTGTGTTGTCTCCTGACAGGCAGTGGCCAATGAGTCAGGGCTCAACTTCATCTCTGTCAAGGGTCCAGAGCTGCTCAACATGGTGAGTCACTGAGCTGCAGGACACGTTGATGTCATAGAAGCTGCCTGTGCATTGTTGTGGCGTTCGTACAGCCAACAGACTCTCACTTATCAACCTTTAACCACATCTCTGTAAGGCTCTTTCTGTTTGTTCTGTGTGCGTTTCTGTTTATCGTGATGATTTGCTGTGACCTTTTTTTTTATTTCCTTTTTTCCAGCTTTTTTTTTTTCCTGATATCCTGCCGGTTTGTGGTGTTCTCTTTGAAGTAACCTTTGCATGCAATATTTTAAATGTGCTGTATTTATATAGCGCTTTTCCAGTCTTAACAACTGCTCAAAGCGCTTTTACATCTACAGGAACCATTCACCATTAACACACATTCATACACTGTGGCTGGGGCTGCCGTACAAGGTGCCACCTGCTCATCAGATATACATTCATACACATTCACACTCCGATGCGCAGCACCGGGAGCAACTCGGGGTTCAGTGTCTTGCCCAAGGACAATTGACAGGCAACCGCTCTACCACTGAGCCACAGCCGCCCCTTTTTAAAAGATCTTGGTGCAATAGAGCTTGACAGTGACCGCCTACTTTTGGAATGGCTTTGGTTCCGGAAGTGATAGAACATAAACTACTTTAACGTGGATTTTCTATAGGGCTTTATTACGTGGTATTGGATTGGTGCATAAACTCCAGTACTTCCCGTTACTGATACCAGCGTTTTAGGCAGTATCCGAGGCGGTACAGATACTGGTATCTGTATCAAAACATTTCTACTTGATACAATGGAGACAATTCGGTTGGTGCCTAAAAAGTATTTAATTTGGTACCCAGCCCTAGTTTACACATTATGGCTAATAATCAAAATCCTCATGGAGGACATGAATGGAATTTTCACTTCCGCAACCACACAGTTGAGCTCTACAAGTCATCCCTGTTGTCCTTATCCACCGCACCATGAATCGGAGAGGGCTGATGTTAAAACCCACTGGTTGCACTAACTGATGGTTTTCTGTTTGCAGTATGTGGGAGAGAGTGAGCGCGCCGTCAGACAGGTGTTTCAGAGAGGACGCAACTCGGCTCCTTGTGTCATATTCTTTGATGAGATCGATGCGCTGTGTCCTCGGCGCTCAGGTCATGAGGTGAGAGGGATGGGCATCCTGACCTAGAAAGGAATCCATGAGTGTCATGTTCAAAACATCCAATTCTACAATGCAACACAGCAGCTGCATTGTGTGGCGCGTCTGGTCAGTGGATGCCATTGCAAACACTAGATGCATCATAAAGACAGCAGAAGCAGTCAGGGTACAACAGCAGGGGTGTCGGGGGGGCCTTTCCTTTGTGGAGAGTTGATGTACATCCACCTTGGGAAATATATTAGAGTGGGATTTCCAAACAACTTAAATAACTGCAAACAATGTGTTCATGTGTTATGTTATCTGCCATCAGTTGTTATTAAGGATTTATTCTTCAAACAAAAGAGTGAGGACTAGAACTGCAAAGATTGTTTGGTTAGTTGATCAGTTGTCAACTATTAAATTAATCCAACTATTCCAATCATCGATAAACTGTTTTAAGTCATTGGACATTCTGTGGAAAAAACAAGACATCTTGGGCTTTGGGAAACACTGATCCATATCTTTTACCATTTTCTGACATTTTATAGACCAAACCATGAATAGGTTGCAGCCCTAGTGAGGACTCTTTGAATGCTCACATATTTACTCTATATTTATTGGTCATTTTTGTAGGAGTGGAAATCTCTCTCTCTCTAAACTATGACTGAAATACCTAAAAGACAAACACTTGTTCAAAGAAACAACAGAGAGCAGAATAATGTTTACTTTATTCTGAAAAACAAATGGGACCAAAAGTAACAAAACGGCAGATTTGAGACTGTTGCATGGGTAACTAGAAGACTGCTTTTAAACCGAGGAAAAAAGCAGATTATCTTCTAAATATAAAAAAAACATAATTTTAAATCACATTTCTTGTAGCTATAATAGGAACCCATTTATTGATTATTACATGCCGTGTGTGTGTGTGTGTGTGTGTGTGTGTGTGTGTGTGTGTGTGTGTGTGGGGGTGTGTTGTGTGGTGTGTGTGGTTGTGTTGTGTGTGTGTGTGTGTGTGTGTGTAGTCAGGAGCCAGTGTGCGGGTGGTCAATCAGCTGCTGACAGAGATGGACGGCTTAGAGACTCGAAGGCAGGTCTTCATCATGGCTGCAACCAACAGACCAGGTACACATCCATTCTGACCCTTGTCTCTCATTGCCAGGCCTATCTCCAAAGCACTGACTTAGACTTCGAGACGGACTTCTCTGCATTGATCCTTTTGGGATGACTCCCGCTGGGTAATTGAATTTCCAGCAGCAGATTTCAGCAGCTTACAAAACACTTGGATAGAAAATAAAGAGGTATAAAAAATACAGTATAGAAAAAAACTATAAAAATAACAATAAACAAAGTTTTAGCTTTAAAATACCTTTAGCATAAATTAGCAGTTAAGAGCAGTTAGTGTCCAGGTATGTATGCGAGTAGATTAATAATTAATTAATTGCACCGTGAAAGAGTGGCTACCACTCCTTCCCTTCCTGCCTGTTCTGTTCTGTCCTCTCTGCCCTATTTCCTCCACCCCCAAGTGAGGAGTTGTAGAGTCTGATGGCATGAGGGACAAAGGAGTCCTTGAGTCTTTTGGTCCTACACTTGGGAAGGAGCAGCCTTCCACTGAGCAGGCTCCTCTGGGTGCTGATGATGGTGTGCAGGGGGTGGCTGGCATTGTCAGTAATGTCCAGCAGTTTGTCCAGTGTCCTCTGAGTCCAGCTTCATGCCGACCACAGAGTCGGCCCGCCTGATCAGTTTATCCAAACTGGAGGTGTCCTTCTTGGAAATGCTGCCCCCCCCAGCACAGCACAGTGTAGAATAGAATGCTGGTAACCACAGACACAGTCTCAGGAATCTCCTCAGGAGATACAACCTGCTCTGTGTTTTTCTGTACAAGTGGCTGGTGTGTGTTGTCCAGTTTGTTATCCAGCCACGGCGGAGGTATTTGTAAGATGCACTGCGGCCACTTCAACTCCCTCCAGCAGGACTGGTCGCGGGCTTGGTTGGGACCTCCCAAAGTCAACGACCAGCTCCTTTTGTCTTAGAGGTGTTTCAGGGGTGACAGGGACCCCTGATGGCCAACGATGGCTGTGTCATCAGCTGTGTCATCTTATGTATGTGACACAGCTTCGAGTTGTAACAGTCCGAGGTGTACAGGGTGAAGAGAAGAGGGGCCAGCACCGTGCCCTGGGGGGTTCCAGTGCTGCTGACCACAGTGTCAGACATGATG
>NC_045742.1:25104596-25104803 GCF_008692095.1 Etheostoma spectabile
TTCAGCCTGACGTACTGTGGCCTGTCAGTGAGGTAATCCTTGATCCGGTCTACCAGATAGTAGGGTTTCACGATTATCAAATTTTAATCACGATCACGATTGTGACTTCCCACAATCAAATTTGTGTGATTGAGCAATTTTTTTTTAAAATACGTCATTTCATAGAACGCTCCGGGTTTTTTGCAAAGCCAATCTACCGCTCCGTAA
>NC_045742.1:25104813-25105006 GCF_008692095.1 Etheostoma spectabile
GATCATGAGCCAGTCAGAGTTGTTTCCTGCATCGCATCGCGTAGCTTAGTTTTTAGATGTAGACAGTCACAGAGGACAGAGTAACGTGAGGAAATTCAACAGATAGCAGTCGGTTATACATTGGTCTCAAGGTTTACTAGTTTACTAGTAAACGCAACATTTTAACCCTTTCAGACAACAGCAGTGACAAGTG
>NC_045742.1:25105016-25105141 GCF_008692095.1 Etheostoma spectabile
TTAGTGTCTGTTAGCTCACAGGGCTCTAGGGATCTAGTAATATTTTTCCTCTGGGACGCACCGGTGCACCTAATGTCCTCGCATCCGCTGCAGTGTTTATATGGATATGGTTTAATTTTGCGTTA
>NC_045742.1:25105151-25111206 GCF_008692095.1 Etheostoma spectabile
TTCGTCTGTAAAGCCGTGCCTGTGTTGGATCTCTCCTCTTACTCTCTCTCCTCTTACAAGTGCAACGGCACATACAATATTAAATGAAGTAATACTGTGATGTGAACTATTTAAATTAGTTGGATGTATTGTTAAAACCTCATTTGCTCCCAAAACGTCCCAGTTACAGAGTATATTCCATTAACATATTTGTTGTAAATTATTACAATCATTCGACAAAAGGAACAAGCAGGCCTGCCTGTTTGTTGTTGTTTCCCAAAGTGAACAGAGTTTATGAACGGCACACAGAGAAAGGAAGGTGAGGGACATGTGCTGGATGTCAGGCAATTATCCTGGGAATGTACTTCTGTTGATCCAGACTAGTCAGACCTGAACCGCTCAGCGTAGACCAGCTGAATTCTGAACCAAGCTGAGGTGGTTCCAGTTTTCTGGCTCAGCAGACGGGGAGGACTGCTGGAAGAATTGTATTACTGCACTAAGTACACTTTTTATATACCATTGTATGTGACTTTTTTTATCCACTCCATTTTACAGGTAAATATTGTACTTTTTACTCCACCAGTAAAGTTTGAGGTCACATACAAATTTCCACACCACTCCATTATAGACAGAATACTAGCTGATCTGAGTGGGTGACTAATCTTTAATGCAATATCTACATTGCCCATTATCAGCAACCAATGTTCCAAGGGCACATTATGTTGTACTAATCTGATATCATTTTAAAAAACTAACTGAGAAAACATTGGAGAAGCCTTGTGCAAATATGTAAGCACATAATGTAATCTGAAAACTGCTGCCCTGGTTAAAAACAAATGCGACTGATCTCCGCTGGTATTCTGTCTATAATGGAGTGCAATGGAAATTTCTAAGTGACCCCAAACGTTTGATCGGTAGTGTACGCTTAAAAATACATTATAATGTTAAAGATTAAACCAGTGGTTCTCAGTGGCACGAGGTAGGTAGGACAGGGCCCCGATGCACGCTATTATAACTAGTTATGAAACACACACACACACACCAATTAGGTGTATTTATATATGGAATTTTACAGTCAAAGGAGTTATGAGTTGGGCTAGTGTGTTAGGAGAGAGGCCAAAGAGGAAGTTATTAGGACCATGGTTGTCCGTGGGCTGGAGACTGGAAAAGCCAAATGCTTTGCTACCTTCTCCTTTTCTTTTTTCTTCTGGGCTTTTTTTCTAGAGCCGCTTTTTTGTTTGAAAGACATTCTCAGCTTGTCAGGCTCATACTGTTGCAGATTTTGCACCTAAACTAGCACGTACTGTAGCTACCATATGTCATATAGTCTTGGGTCAGTGTATCTTTTGGTCATTTGATTTTCATTTCATAAACTGGTATTAGACCGGCACCAGTGTACCAGTGTTGCTTTCAGCGCAGGCTAAAATCCTTGTTAATATTTACAGTCTATGTTTTGGATCCCTACTCTGATGATGTTTGATCTTACGTTTATTTCAAAATATCACATTTATTAATTTCCCTCTCCCTGCCCCCCTCCGACTCTCCGTCTCTTAGTACCGGTACTATGCAACATGACCCCACACAAATAGCAACAGAAACTCTTTCAACTGATCTAGTTTCATAAAAGTGGGGATGGGGATCAGACCTCCGGTGTTGATCTAATATTAGCTGCTACCAGCCCGTTGTGACCATAGGTTGTGACCCGGGTTCCACGTGCTGACGGATTCTGGTCTGACTGCGGAGCTAGTTGGACCTGAGTCTGTAAGATAACCAAACTTAATTTAAATATAATTTGCAAACAGGGAAATAAACGTTACATATAAAATAAAGTGCCATGAAATCAAAGTAAAACATGTATTTAGTAGTGCTGTCAAACAATTAAAATATATAATCACATTAATGTCTTAGTTAACTCGCAATTAATCGCACATTTTTATCTATTCTAATGTCCCTTGATTTCTTTTTGTCCAATAATTTTTTCTCCTTTTAATATTCTTATCAAAATGGGAAAGAGGATTGGCTTGCTTTGTGCACATGTTTTTTTTTTGTATTGACAACAATATTGGTATATACTGTAGTGTTCAATTTCACACTAACATTCACACTTGGAGCAAATAATCTCACACAGTATAACACTGTCCATCAATAAAAGGGTGAAAATAAGACTTTGTCACACAAACAGCCCCTTCAACAGCCCTTTCTAAGGGATCAAAACAGGGCAATGGAAAATTATAAAAATTACAAAGTGCACATGTACGGTAAACTAGGACTCAGCCTATGCAGTGATACCATGGCTCAATACTTTCTTTTTCTCAAGTTTGCTTTGAAATAGCAGTCATGCTCCTGCTCTTTATTCACCAGAGGCTCATCAACCCAGCCTCTTATTTCAGAAAGAATGTACTGTAATGGTTACCAAAAGAGAGGGGGGGGGGCGTGGGATTGTGTTCACGGAAGTAGAATTTTAAATGCAGGACTTGTAATAAACTATTTTTTACATTGCTGTATTGGTACCTTTTTAATCATGAAGTATTTGTTATCCTAAAGGCCGTCACTGTCCTGTCTCTTGCCAGATATCATCGACCCTGCCATCCTGAGGCCAGGTCGTCTAGATAAAACCTTGTATGTGGGTCTGCCACCTCCTGCAGACCGCCATGCCATCCTGCTCACCATTACTAAGGTACATGTTAACCAGAGATACCAGACAGGGCCCTAAAGTACATGGAGATGAGTCAAATTACCCATAATGTAATCTTATGTAGCTAGAAGGCTTCATTTTGTTTGTTTGTTTTTCTCATTTTTTAGACTTACTCCTTTCACTGTGAACAATAATAGCATTACATTTGTTTCCACTGCGCTGTGATGAGTACAAATGATTTTTTTTGTTAAGGTTTTAACTGTGCCAGCTGTAAATAGTTAAGGAAGGGAAAGACCTTTTTCCCCTTGGGTAGCTCGTAAGTCTTTGGCCTGATTGCATCGCTAGATTTTTAACTGTCAGCATCCAGTGTTTTTTGATGTGTTTACGAGACACTTGACACAACAGGTTTTTTGAGCCACAAACTGCTGCTTTGGCCCGTTATGCTGTGGTCAATTCTGAAACAGCTAGCAGAAAAACAACTCTAACATCTAACACCTGTACACTAACATCTAACAGACCTGTACACTGGGAAGTCTAAAGGCATAGTTTATTTCACTTTTGAAGGGGCTAGGCTACCAGTTTCCCCCTGCTTGCAGTCTTTGTGCTAAGCTAGGCTAACCACATCTCTGACCACCATTTTGAATGCTCCGAGATACACTAGCCGTTGATCTTCCGTAGGGAGGGACCAAACCTCAGCTGGGGCACGATGTCTGCCTTGAAGAGATCGCCTTCGACGAGCGCTGTGATTGCTTCAGGTAAGTCCCAGCAGGACACCCCTGCTGGACACACTGAACATCTTCATATGGTTTCTCCTCTTAGTAGGAAAATGAACTTTAACAGTGTTCTTTTTCTTTTTCTGAAGTTGTAATGCAAAGTGTGTGTGTGTGTGTGTGTGTGTGTGTGTGTGTGTGTGTGTGTGTGTGTGTGTGTGTGCGTGTGCGTGTGCGTGTGCGTGTGCGTGTGCGCGTGCGCGTGCGTGTTTTCCAGTGGCGCTGACATCACTGCTTTAGTGAGGGAGGCATCTGTTAATGCCCTGAGGATCTACCTGAAGTCCCAGCCTTCCCCAGCTTCTTCCTCTGGTAACTACTCTTAGCTCTGCATACCCAAACAGTGTTTAGTTTTTAAAGATAATACTGTAATAGCATATGGAACAGGAAGTAGTGATTGTAAAGAGTCCCATGGTGTGAGTTCTGCTTGTGTTGTAGGAAGAGTTTGCCATGTCAGAGTAAAATGGTGTAAATGTAACTGAAAAGAATCGATGTACAATTTATTTGCATAATGCATGACACTTATGGTTTTTATTTTTCAGATGTTTGTCGATCATGTTGATAAAATGGTACAGTCCTGTTTTTAGCCAATTAGATTAAGAACTACTTCTTAAGTGTAATGCAGTTTCAACATCCAGTCAAGGCCAAGTCCAGACCAAAACAACATCTCATTTTTTTCTTTTTGTTTATAGGGAACTGTGAAAACTTGGCAATCACTCAGTACAGCACTTTGGATAAAAAAAAAGTCTGACTATGGAAGAAACAACTGGGAAAAATATATAGCAGAAACAGACAAATTCCTGCACAATGTAACAAACTATGAACGTCTGATATATTCGCACACATCTAGCTGCATTCTAAACTGAGGGATGTTTGGTCATTACATGAACAAAGATGCACGATGAAGAACAAGCAGTAGCTTACCTTTTGGTAAGATCAGACGCTCTGTTTTTAACTCATAAAACCTGATTCATAGTTGCCTGGAAGGTGATGTTGGAGGCAAAAAACACCATTGAGCGATGCTAACATGAGTGGAAAGGGCAAGTTAAAAAATGGTAACTACTATAACTTTGACTTGGACTGTGTCTCATGCGCAGGTGACTGTTGTGTTCATTGTTCCACAGGTCACACATACTCCTCTGGCTCTGTCGCTGACATCAGAGTGAGCAAACAGAACTTTGATGATGCCTTCAAGAAAGTTCGACCATCTGTGTCCAAAAAGGTAAGAAAGTGTGAACGGTACAGTGGTTGCCACGTGACATGTAAAACCTGAAAAATAAAGGGCGGGAGGGAAAGTCTGGTCTAAACCAGTACTGGTCCATTCGGAAAAAGCAACTTGTGGAATTGCGAAGTCAAGGAGCAATACCACATATCTACTTTGAAACATTTGTGCTAAAGGCAGAAATTATTGTTCAAGCAATAGAACAAGAAACCTGTAATTTACCATTGATAAAACAAAAATGTAAATTACCATTACAGTATTGAATGATGAGACATTTTTCGATACTCAGTACTATGGAGGCAAATTGGTCTGTGCTTAAAAAGAATTGAATTCAGTAGCCAGCCAGCAGGAAACACTTATTGGGACTTTAGCTTATTCATTGTATCCCCCGGAGTTGGATAAGTCGATACATACTCTTCTCATCTCCGTGCGTGCTGTGACTCTTATTATTATTTATTATCTTAGGGAGCAGTAGCTAGTTGGAACCAGTTACCTGCACGATCTTTGCTAGGCTAAGCTAATGCTGGAGGCGTCAGACAGAGTTACAGCACAGCAGGGCTCACACATCCTTCTTTAGGTCCTATTTCACACGGCGGTGACTCAGCTTTTATTTCTGTGTGTGAAAACCACAAAAGTACAGTGACTGTGCCTGTGTGTTCCCTGTGCAGGACCAGAGGATGTACGAACAGCTGAGAGAGACGCTCAGCAGATAACTACGAGACCAGAGCCTCAGACAATTGTTATTATGGAATAATTGTGTCATGTATATACACATTTTATTAGGGTTGAAGCACAATACTGATTCCTGCTTTTACAATAAAAATTGTGTGAAAAAGACTTGCGTGCACATTAATTTATCTTTTATCCAAAAGCAATTTGTTCTACCATACTAGACACAGAGGCTTGCAAAAGTATTACTCTGATACCCCTAAATAAAATCCAGTGCAACCAATTGCCTTCATCAGTAACCTAATTAGTAAATAGAGTCCACCTGTGTGTAGTCTAATCTCAGTATAAATAAATCTAATCTCAGTTTTTATACAGCTGTTCTGTGAAGGCCTCAGGGGCAAAAGAAAACAAGAATAAGAAGGCCTCAGGTTTGTTAGAGTGAACATTAGTGAACATTCATTAAACCCAAGGAACATACCAGACAGATCAGGGAGGAAGTTGTGGAGAAGTTCAAACGGTTAGGTTATAAAAGAATATCCCAAGCTTTGAAAATCTCCTGGAGCACTGTTCAATCCATCATTTGAAAATGGAAAAAGTATGACATAACTGCAAACCTACCAAGACATGGCCGTCCACCTAAACTCACCAGCTGGGCAAGGAGAGGGTTAATCAGAGAAGCAGCCAAGAGGTTCATGGGAACTCTGGAGGAGCTGCAGAAATCCACAGCTCAGGTGGGAGAGTCTGTCCACAGGACAACTATTAGTCATACGCTCCACAAGCCGT
>NC_045742.1:25111216-25113708 GCF_008692095.1 Etheostoma spectabile
GGGGGGGACAGCAAGCATGGAGGAAGGTGCTCTGGTCAGATGAGACCAAAATTAAAGTTTTTGGCATAAATGCAAAACTCTACGTGTGGCGGAAAATTAATTGCACATAACCTTGAACACAGCATCCCCACCATGAAACGTGGTGGTAGCATCATGCTGTGGGGGTGCTTTACTTCAGCAGGGACAGGAAAGCTGGTCAGAGATGGATGGAGCCAAATTCAGGGCAATCTTAGAAGAAAACCTGTTAGAGTCTGCAAAAGACTTGAGACTGGGGCAGAGGTTCACCTTCCATCAGGACAACAACCCTAAACATACAGCCAGAGACACAATAGAATGGTTTAGATCAAAGCGTATTCATGTGTTAGAATGGCCCAGGCTAAGTCCAGACCTAAATCCAATTGAGTACAGTATCTCTGGCAAGACTTGAAAATTGCCGTTCAGACGCTCTCCATCCAATCTGACTGAGAGGGAGCTATTTTGCAGAAGAAGAATGGGCAAAAAATGTCAGTCTCTAGATGTGCAAAGCTGGTAGAAACATACCCCGAAAGACTTGCAGCTGTAATTGCAGTGAAACGTGGTTCTACAAAGTATGGACTCGGCATATACTTATGCACGCCACACTTCAGTTTTTTATTTGTAAAAACAATTTTAAAACATGTAAGTTTCCTTCCACTTCACAGTTACACACCATTTTATGTTGGTCTATCATATAAAATCCCAATAAAATACAATTGTGGTTGGAACGTGACAAACTGTGGAAGCCTCTGTATGAGAGGCGCGGCTGTGGCTCAGTGGTAGAGCCATTGCCTGTCAATTTGAAGGTTGGTGGTTCAATCTCTGGTCCTGCAGTCTCGTGTCCTTGGGCAAGACACTGACCCCTGAGTTGACCCTAATGCGGCGCCTTCAGAGTCTGAATGTTAATCTGATGATGTCTTAAATTTCTCAATTCCAGCAGACATTTCCTCAAACTGCATTAGCACGTTCAACAGACGTAGAGACATTAACACCTCAAGACACATCTTTTTAGACAAGCTTTTAACTAGAAATATGGCTTAGTATTTTATTTGTTGCTGTTTTATTTTGTTTTTTACTGCAAAGCACTTTGTGACCTTTTCTTGTCTGTGAAAGGTGCTATATAAATAAAGTTTACTTACTTATTTACTTACTAGAGCCACCTTGGGACTTTATTTTGACCCTTTGCCGAATGACTGAGGCAGCAACTGCTCCTGTCCTAGGGCACTGATAAGTAACTCACTCACACAATGGCTTACCACGGTATGAGATACTTTGAATCTTAAGAGAATAATGCATATCCACAACAACATTCTTAGAGAATAAAAAAAAAAATTGGTGACCAGCATTTGGAAGGGACAGACCAAGGTTGTGCTGATCACAGAAACCGTACACAGCTCCCGGGGGGAAGGAAGGGGAGGGGGAGGCTCGAGGGTTTTTCTAATTTATTATTTCTTCCCATTGAGAGGACTTATGTTAAACATGTTGTTCCATTTGTATTATGTTTTATTTATTTATTGCTAATGTTGCTATTTTTGAAAGAAGCGTTGTATGTTACATGTGACTAATATGATTCAAAAATAAAAATCCTTCACAATAAAAGCATTTGAAACAAGAATGAGCTTTTGATCTCCACTCCAACAATTCCTTAAAGTGCTCAGGAAAAAAGAAAAGAACTCTGAACGACAGTTCTATACAACCGATCTGCTGATGATATCGTTGAAATCTCCAGAACAGCATCTTTTAGTGAAATAGTTTTGTCAACTGCTGATTCTAATTCTACTCCTGTGTAATTCCAGTGCTGTGCAATATTTAAACATTCATGACTTGTCAACTGGAAATTCTATGTATTTAATCATTTAATTTCATAACTGCAATATTTCATATTTTTTATTCACCAATAATTGTGCATTTTTGGAACCGTGTAATAATATTTTTCATAATGCGTACACAAACCACTTTCTCTTTCTTACGGTTTTATATGTGTATATAGTTGTCTCTGGAACTGTGCCCCCCCCCCACCCCCCCCTTTTTTCTTTTGTACTACTTATATTTTATTCCATGTTATATTCCTTCTTATTGACACTGGAGAGGGGTTGCTTCCATCTCGTTGCACAGTTATTACACATGTGAATAATGCCAATAAAGGCATTCGATTCTATTCTAAAGTCAAGATTTGATAGTGTCTCCTGTAACAGTTCAATTGAGGACTTTTTAATTCATTGAATACCTTAAAAAAGCAAAGCCCATCAGCAGTGATGTTTTTAGTGTACATGTGTATAAACGTGGACATGGATTTTGTATTTGGAGGCTGCACATCAGGAACCTCTGCACACATCATACTCTCCAAGTGTTTTGTCCCACTTAAACTGTTGTGTGGACCTGTGTGCTGCCCCCCACAAAGAGTTTGAGAAATACTGGAGTCTACTTGGTCCCAAGTACACAGATGCAACCTCCCCCCCCCCCCTTCAAATACTAAA
>NC_045742.1:25113718-25133411 GCF_008692095.1 Etheostoma spectabile
ATCATTTGAATTTCTCATTGTTCATTTAAAGGGCCAGTGTGTATAATTTAGAGGATGCGTAACCACCTGAAACTAAGAGCTGTGTTTTTGATCGCTTAGGATGAGTTCTTCGTGTCTGCGTAGGGAGCTGGTCGTCCTCCATGTTTCTGCAGCGGTCCATGACGGACTAACCAAACACTGGCTCTTCAAGAGAAGGCCACTGTAGATTCTCCTACATGCTCGGTGAGGGGTATTCAGCAGGTTGCTATCTGCAACCTCATCGCTAGACGCCATTAAATCCTACACACTGGTCCTACCATCAAACATATTCAATATTTTCTGAAATTTTTAACATGGTCT
The DNA here is from genome assembly GCF_008692095.1 of Etheostoma spectabile. Classification (NCBI taxonomy): domain Eukaryota; kingdom Metazoa; phylum Chordata; class Actinopteri; order Perciformes; family Percidae; genus Etheostoma; species Etheostoma spectabile. Next base: position 25,114,058 of record NC_045742.1, read on the forward strand.
ATTAGGGGTTTCAAACTGTAGGCCCAGGGGCCAGATCCTGTAAAACCAGATATATGTTTTGACTGCTTTGCTTCACTTGATCTTTATCAATTTAATTCAATTATTTCTTCATCTAAGCCATCAACCTGCCTCTTAGATCCCATCCCGACTAGGCTATAAAGAAGTTTTTACCATTAGTCACACTTCTATATAAATATAACCAATTTGTCTTTATTACAGGCTATGTACCACAGCACTTTAAAGTTGCTGTAATTAACCTCTTCTGAAAAAGCCAAACCTTGATCCAGATGTTTTAGCCAACTATAGACCTATATCCAACCTTCCATTTCTCTCTAATTCTTGAGAAAGCAGTCGCCAACAGCTGTGCGACTTTCTGCATAGACAGCTTATTTAGAGATTTTCAGTAGGTTTGAGTCATCATAGCACAGAGACAGCACTTGTGAATTACTAATGACCTCCTAATTGCATCAGACAAGGACTATCTCTGTACTTGTGTTATTAGATCTTAGCGCTGCATTGATACCATTGACCATTATATCTTATTACAGAGATTAGAACATTTAATTGGCATAAAGGGACTGCTCTAAGCTGGTTTAAGTCTTATTTATCAGATCGATCTCAGTTTGTTTATGTTAACGAGGAATCCTCTGTGCACGCCAAGGTTAGTCATGGAGTCCCACAAGGATCTGTGCTCGGTCCATCCTGTTCACTTTATATATGCTTCCTTTAGGCAGTATTTTAGGAAACACTCCATAAACTTTCATTGTTATGCAGATGATACTCAATTATATCTATCAATCAAGCCGGATGAAACTAATCATTAGCTAAACTTCAACTGCCTTCAGGATATTAAAACTTGGATGACCTGTAATTTTCTAATGTTAAACTCAGATAAACTGAAGTTATGCTCTCGGACCAAAGCACCTCCGTGACGCACTATCCAAAGATATAGTTACTCTGGATCATCACCCTGGCCTCCAGCACCACAGTGAAGAATCTTGGAGTCATCTTTGATCAGGACATGTCCTTTAATTCCCACTTAAAGCAAATTTCAAGGTCGCCTTATTTCACCTACGTAATATTGCAAAAATCAGGAATATCCTGTCAAAATATGCGAAAAAACTGTCCATGCATTTGTTACTTCGTGTTGGATTACTGCAATCTCTGTTATCAGGCTGCTCGAAAAAATCCATAAAGACTCTACAGCTGATCCAGAATGCGGCGGCACGTGTTCTGACAGGAACCAGGAAAAGAGATCACTTTTCTCCTGTTTTAGCTTCTCTGCATTGGCTTCCTGAAAATTTAGAATAGAATAAATCCTTCTTCTCACCTACAAACCTCTTCATGGTCAGGCTCCATCTTATCTTAAGGAGCTTATAGTACCTTACAACCCTGTGAGAGCACTACGCTCCCAGAATGCAGGGTTACGGGTGGTTCCTAGAGTCTCTAAAAGTAACGGGAGCCAGAGCGTTCAGCTATCAGGCTCTCTCCTGTGGAACCAGGTTCCAGTTTGGGTCCGGGAGGCAGACACCGTCTCACATTTAAGAGTGGCTTAAGACTTTCCTTTTTGATAAGCTTATAGTTAGGGCCATAATCGAATATTGTTAGGAGTAGTAGTTAGTCACATAGTTTTCCGATTTATCTATCATATAATATAACTAAGGGAGACTTGCATACAGCCCGACCGGTTGGGGATTCTAGCCCGGCCGGGCTGGAGCTCTCTTTCCTCTTCTCTCTTGGTTTTGTTGTAATAGTTTTAGCCAGCTGGGGACTTATTTTGATACACTGAGCTCCTCTCTCCTCTATCTTTCCATCTTTTCATTTATGTGCATCCATGTCCCAGAAATGCTTGTACTAACCTAGCTCTGGGAGTCATCCCCGGTCCTATAGTTCTTTTTTCCCCAGCATGTTCCCTTGGATCAGAGAGGCTCCGAAATCATGTTAGCAGCTGTCGCCATGGTCCCGCTACACTTTCTGTGATGCCATGTTCAACTGCTACACTGCGTGCCCAGCTACGTCCTGCTACGTTCCGGCTACGTCCTGCTGTGCCTTGTATGCCGCACAGCGTCCTGCTATGCCATGAACTACTACAAAGAACTGCACAAACTACTAATTTTTTCTATTTTTTTTATTGCCACTCTCATTCTAACCCCAACCGGCCCGTCAGACGCCGCCTACCAGAGCCTGTCTGACCGAGGTTTCAGCCTAAAAGAAGTTTTTCCTCGCCACTGTCGCACGGTTGCTTCTCTGGAGGAACTACTAGAACTGTTGGGTCCTTGTAATTCTGGAGTGTGGTCTATCTGTATGTTGGGTTCTTGAATAACTCTTGTTATGAATTGATACTATAAATAAAATTGAATTGAAATTGAATCCTGCGTGTAAAACAATTTTATAAGGTTTCACTTCATACGTTTATTTTTTATCCAGTTCACAAATCCAGAGAGGTTAAAGCCTTCTCTATATCATTGTAAATAGAAGAAATTAAGTTTTTTTTATCATCATTTATTTTATTGGCTTTAAAGTATTCCAAATTAACTATATTAAATTTAAAAACATCGTAGAAAGAGTCAAATCAATAGCAACCTAATGTCATTTTGTTCACGGTTGCTAAGTCTCCAAATGTCTCGGACAGCTGCAGCAGCCCTGCTTCTTAAACTTAGATACAATAACAAAAAAGAACAAAGTGATTACGTGATTTTTATCAAACATTCTCGGCAGCTTTTCATCAAAGTAAATGCGGTCATAAAATTGAACCAAAGACCACAAACAGAGCAGAGAAAGGAAAACAAAGCTCTGAGGCACTGATGAGTAATACACTTTCAGCCTTTAACTAACTTGTTATAAACAGTTTGTATGGAAGCATGACAACAGGTTGTATAACGCTAGATTAAAGTGTTGATGAAAAAGGTTAACTACTACATTTAACATAAAGCAACCGATGAAAGCCTCCCCATAAACTCAACACATATGGAGGGATTTTGATTCAACTTTGGTCCACTTATATACACACACACACACAGATTTGATCAAACAATAGCAAAGATGTTTTCATGTTGTTGACCTAACTGTAGAGTCCAAAATGCAAAATGTACGGGAGACATTACATTGTGAAATGAATTATGCTGGCAGAATACAAACAGCAAACCCCTTTGACATGGTTTGTAGTCAGTTCTAGATTTCTAGGCTAACTCAGGAGCACATGGTACAACACCCTGTTTGGGCTAATGTTAAGTTGGCTGTGAAGCTATCTGGAGAGCTAGTTTCTAGGGCTGGTTGCACAAAGCCATCTAAAAAACCCATTCCCATCTAAATCCGTTCTGAGTGATAAGTGGACAGCTGTAAACTACAGGTTGGCAATGCACCCACGATGCATTGAGAGCTGATCACTGAGACCGCATTCAGAGGTAGACTAAGAGTGGGGGGGTAAAAATCCATACAGCATAGCATCCTGATTATGCAATGTGTTTAAAATAGCGTATGGTGAGGCCTCTGGTGATTCCCACCCCTAAGGTAGACAGGTCTGGTTTTGCTCTTGTAGCAGCAGTCTGTTCATATTTAATTGCTTGGCGTTGTTTTACTGACTACTTCCTCGTTTTCATTCTTTACTGATCAGTGTGGTAACAGACACTTTGTGTCCTCACCCCCAATTTCCACCGGATGCAGAACGGCTGCGGATCCGCTCCGGAACGACAGAAACAAAATTAAACATCTGGTTCATTTTCTAAATAAAATAGAGCGTGCTCGCGGAGGATCATATTTCCCTGCCCTACACCTTGAAAACAAAGCACAGAGTTGTTTCCCCTCTACACCTGTGGATGGATTATTCTACGTAAATACGCAAGATCTTGTGCGTCCTTGTGTCTTCAGCTGTCAGTCATAGCGGAGCCGATCAACAGCCGTTCTGCAACCGGTGGAAATTGGGGGTCAGAGATGTGGAAAATAGACCCAATGTGTAAAGAACATGCACATGTGCAGTGCACATTAGCACACCAGCTAGAATTTGGGGGTCGTTTTAAACTAAAGTATTTGACAAATTGAAGAGGAATTTTGATTTATCCACAGGATAACAATGATACGACCAAATTTCATAACAATCCAACCATCCAGTTATATTTTTACTCAAAAGTAAAATACATATAACAGACATCTTAAGCTGAAGTTTTTCTTTGATCAGAGCCAAAGGCTTTGTGCAACCAACCCTAGCTACTGACACACTAACAAACTGAGTTTTTTAATCTAATGCCTCAATACATTCAATAAACGATGTTTCTTCTTTTGGAGGAAAAGCACTTTTTCACAATGTACACCCTTTTTTCCCATGTTGATTGTATTAATATGCAGAAGCGGTTTAGTTTATGGGCTGGAGAGTGGGCGAGGGGGGGTGCCGTCGTGGTGGGCGCTGCAGCTTTGTTCCAGAGAAACTTTCAGTTGGGTTACTCCTGCTTGACATCGCCTGTCAGCTTCCTCTTGACTCGAGAGTACGGGCTCAGTGACTCGTCCATGATGAAGTCGAACAGGACCTTCAGCCACGATGTGTACTGAGGCAGGTCATCGTAATACTCCGCCGCTATCTTCTTCACCTGGAAACCAAGAAGAAAGAAGAATAGGCGTCAAAGAGCCATTTACACAGCCGATAAATGCTTTCATGTTGACAAACGGATCATTTTGAAGTCCTATTTTGTTTGCACACAAGTAAAAAACGAGGTGTGCTGCTAGGAGCGTAATGATTATTTTTTTTTAAACGGCCAATAGGGGGCGCCACAAATCTTTTCCATATGAGTTTACAGTATTGTATTTTTCTGTGGCTTTTATTCTGTTTTCTGAGACAGGAAGCCTCTGTCCTAGTCACCTTGCTTCCTTCAACATTAAGTGAAGTGTATATTTTTGTTTGTGGAATGCAGTTTGCAGTAACATTAACCATTACTTATTTAATGTGTTCTCGGCGTAACACTGGTAGAGTAACACATTCATTTACAGTAAGTAAATGAGTGGGTTGGTCACTGTACTGGTAATCTGGTAATCTGTCAAACCTGGCAAAGTGCATATAGATAAAAAAAGACATGGTTACAGTGGCCAGTTGACTCTAATAATTAGGGAATGGACAATTACAGTATTTATGCACATCTATTGAAATAACCAAAAGTATTGTTCACAACCTTTATATAGCCTACAATTTAAAGAAAGCAAGAAGGGTCATAGATGCTAAATAGATTATTTTGGACCCACTATGTGAAATCATGACCTAATTATCTCATTAACAGGAGACAACAAATGCACAGCTTTTTCTGAACTATTCCCACAAAAAACTGATTTAATTAGTAAGATCTTACTATCCAACCCAAAACTCCCTTTATCTCAAGATGATGCGCTCAAAACTTAGTCTTGTGCATGATGTTGATGAAACATGTTATGTAACGGTTATCATAGAACGTTAATTTAAAAATAAGAGTTCCTGTGAAACGCCATATTCACTCAGATTTTTCTCCACCCAAATTAATAGTTTATTTCATTGTTTCTACTCTTCTGGAATAGTGCGATCTGTAACACCTGTGAGAAACATTAAATTGTTACACTTTATTTTTAGCGGGTGTGCGCAAGAATGACATGACACCGTCATAACCAGGATACAACACTGTTCATAAACATAATGTTTGACAAATGTTTATGACTTTATGTTCATGTTTTGACAACTTGACAATAACCAAGACAATTTAATCAGTCAGTGTCTTTATGACAACTTCACCTAGACAACATACAGAAATATGTCATAGCAGGCATAATTATCGAAGTTAAAGAAACCATTTACCTTTAGTTATTTGTTAACATTACATATCTCGCATTGCCAGGCCTATCTCCACAGCGCTGTGGAGTAAGGTCTGGCTCCTCCACACATACATTCTTTGATATGAGAAAAAAGCTCTATGGGATGTTTGCATTTCTTTGAACCAATCTCACTCGTCTTGGGCGGCGCTGAACTCCGGATGCAGCGTCAAAATAGTCTCAGGAAGAATCTAGTTTTGGTGAAACATTTGCACTCCGCAAAATAAAACAGTCCATAAAATATTAAATGACGTTAAGTGTTGACACAATACAGTAACGTGAACTATTTTAATGAGCTGGATACATGGTTATACCTCATTAGGTCTTACCAGTTTATTGGCTGGTGTACTTTTCTTCCAAAACGTTTGAACCATTTTTTTGTGTAAAGCTTGCTACCTCAAAGTTTGTTGTTGTTTCCTGAAGTGAACAGAGTTTGAGACCGGACACACAGGGAGTGGAAGGGGAGGGACATCTTATCCTGTAAAGGCTCTTCCGTTAATCCAGACTACTGTATTATATTAAAGGGTCTTGTGTGGTTGGTTTTAAAATTGGCTGCCATGAGAACATTAGAACTATGTCATGAGTATTTTCCGTGACCTCAACTAAAGTTAAAGCTATAGTGCGTGGTTTCTGTTCCCCCCATGGGGAATTTTAAGTAATGACAATCTGTCGGTGCAGCCACGTGATACAAGCCTTCTGTGATCGCGCACCCCGCCCCACCACCACCAGCACGCAGTTCCTTGTAATTAAGGAGGACAAGGAGTATTAAAAATACGGACTATACAGAAGAGGTAATTATCTTTACTTGAGTTTCTCTGTGCAAAAGTTGCCAGGAAACACCAATTTTTAAACTTAGCCCTACTGTAAAATAAAGAGGGTTGTGTGGGGCTGATAGTCTAAATTAGCAATGTATCAACTCATTTGGCAATGGCTTGAATGTAATGGACGCTCATTAATATAAAAAAGTTACGCACTAAAGCTTTACAATTAGAACTTATCATAAATATGTCATAAAGTTTGATTGCCCTGTGAAATTATTTTTTAACGATGCTATGAATCATTCCCTTGACCTCAAGTGAAGTGAAACCATTTGGACTTGTCATTAAGATGTTATGAATGTTATAAAACCAGTCTGACATCAGTGAATACAGTACCAAGGTGATCTACTTTTGGACGGATAGCTTTAAAGATAGCTTTTATTTATTCATCAAAGTTATAAAAAAAATAATCTTAATGCTAAGTCCAAATTTTTTCACTTTACTTAAAACGTAACTCACACCAAAATGCAACCAAGGGTCTTTTTGTAAATGTACCCAAGTCGAACTTTAGTGATCGACACTTTTTGACTTTAACAAGGAAAATATTCATGACAAAATTATAATGGTTTCATGAAAGCCAATGTAAAAAGACTTATGACTAGGGATGCACTATATTGGATTTTGGCCAATATTGTCAAACTCATTTTGGGACACGGACACACGGACGGACGGGCGCGCGCGAACCCGCCCATCCCCACCCCCACACACACAAAATCTCTCCTGTACTACCTATATCTTATTACACTCATGTGTTGTAGATAAGATAACACACAAGACAAACATTTGATTCTACCATAAATGTCTCACATTGACCCTTGAAAAATAGTTACATTATTTCACTTGGAGGAGAATTAATATGCCAAGGTGCCACATTTTAAGTTTAGACTTCAGTCCTTAGGAGTGCATTAATAATAATAATAATAATAATAATAACACAAAATAAAAAAACGTACATCATCTCCTTGAACAGCTCAAATGCCTTACATCCGAGGCAACGCTGAACAGCCGTTCACTGTCAACATCTAACACGACATGCACTTGTTCCCTTTATATTTTCCATTTCACAAACATTATCAAATGCAGATGCAATTGCAGCTACTGTGTGAGAACAGGAGCATTCCTGTGAGTGTAGGTCGGACAGCTTTTTAAGGGTAAAGTTGTTGTCGTTTTACTGGGCAGTGTGGCTCAACATGCTAACAGGACTCCCACTTGATGTCCAAATGTCCGTGGTAAAGCTAATGAGACTAGCGCCGTGAGGAGATTCTAAATGTTACTGGCGAGAACTCTGTTCAGGTAAGGCGAAATCAGTTAAGTAGCGTCGGCTAGGCGTAGCATACTGCAGCTCCACCACGCTAAACGGCTGGTTATCAAGAGCAATACATTCAATGATTGTTAAGCTCTTTTACCTTTGGGTGGTTGCTGTTGTTTTTTCTAGCTTTGTCAAAGGACTGAAGTAGAGGCTTCTGATGTTTTTTTTCACATCACTTGTGCTTTCTAAGTACTGCAAATAGCAAGTTTGTTATCGGTTTTATGTATCTCAAAATACCTCCACACGGCCGACATGTTGCTATGTTCACGGTTGTCATGTAGCCTACGCATAGTAAACAAGCCCTCCTATCAGCAAGGCTCATTGGCAGAAATATTCTTATCTGCCAATGCCGTGATGTCATGCCGATATTGTGCATCCCTATTTATGACAGTTTAATTGTAATGTTAACTCATGAAGCTAAATGCTTTATTTAAGTTTGATAATTAGGCCTGCCATGACATATTTATGACAGGTTATGTTGTCTAGGTTAATGTCAAGGTGCTATAACACAGATTGTTGTGTTTGTTGATGTCAAGTTGTTTGAATGACAGTCCTAAACATTTATAAAGACTTCTTAATGTTAGTGACAGGTGTCATGTCATGGGAATGATGCTGTCATTCATGACAGTCTTATGCACACCCCTTAAAAATAAAGTGTTACCCAATGGTCTCAATAGTCACCCAGCTGTACTAACCATGGGCAGCCTGCGTCCTGGGATGCTGGGGAAGTCATGGTGCTCATTGTGGTAGCCCACGTTGAAGGTGAGCAGATTCAGGGAGCCATAGTAGGAGTAGGTCTCATGGCCCTTGAGGAACATGTAATGCTCAGCTATGAAGTGACCAGAGATGGGGTGCAAGCCCATTCCCAGCAAGGAGCCAGCCAGCATGTAGACCACAGGCTTGGCCCCCCACAGCCAATAGAGCAGAATGTTAAAGGTGAGCTGGATGGCCAGGTTGGTCACCTCCAGCTGAGTGATGGGTTTGGGGTTGATGCAGAGGGGCCGGATGGCATAGAATAGGGGCTGCAAAATAATCCAGATGAATTTCCGGAAGCGCGTGCAGAAGAACCAGCCTTCAAAATCAGTAGGGATGTCTACATCTATCCCGTCTCCACCCAGGTAGCGGTGATGGTCCAGGTGATAACGTTTGAAGGAGGCAGAGTAGGGCAGGCCGATGGGCAGGTTGGCAAACATGGCAAAGTAGCGGTTCCACATGGCTTTGTTGTTTCCAAAGGCCGTGTTGTGGGAAATCTCATGAATAGCAAGGGTCATTGAGTGGTTGATACAGCTGCCAAAGGCATATGTCCAAAATAAAACCCATTTCCAGTCCAAGTCTTTAATCAAGTAGAAAGCTAAAAACTGTACAGCCACCATCATGCACACAATCCATTTCAGCCTTGGGTCAGGACCCATCAACGACTTGATTTCTGGGTATTTGGCTGTAGGAGAGAAACAAGAGACTTCAGTTAAACTCAGGAAAGATTTATAAGCTGAAAATAGCAAAAGAAATTGTCAATGAGTGAACAAATATTATGAAGTATTATGATCCTTATGAATCATTAAAAATGCTTTGCAATATGTATGATTGTTGTATTTATTACTGTACACAAGCAAATCAAAAATATCCTCAATACAGGGGTTTTCATCTTGTAGTTTTGGAGTCAGAATCTGTGCAGTAGTGATTAGGCGGTGGAGCTGCGGTGTCAAAGTCCCGCCCATACACCCACCCAACCAATTGCGAGTTAAGTCACAGCTGTCATTCATGATATTTCATTTCATTCTTTCAGTAGAGAACATTTTCAGGTATAACTGAGTGGAGCTGAAAGTGACGGAGAAGTTAAGAAGAAATTAGGAGAGGAAAACAGAGTGACCTCCGAATACGTCTGGCCAAGTTGGTGTAGATTCAGCCTTATCAAATTCTGAAAATCCTAATCAGTCATGTAAGCTACTAAACTAGTGGCAGACAGAAAAGTAAGAGCCAAAAGTCACAATACATCAGCTAACTGTAGCAGTAATGGAGACCTAGGTTGTAACTATGCAGTAAATCCTTTTGTTAAATCTTTGTTATCTTATCTACTGTTGCGTGAACAGTAAACATGTAAGGGCATTTCAGGTTACTGGCTGAAGAAGTCATTCAGTCCCTGGCCTTTTTCACATGTTAAGGTATCACATTTTAGGACTTTGAGTAGTAAACCACCAAACTTGTTGGGTAAATGTCTACAAGCCAGTGCAAACTATTACTAGCCCAGTATTTATATACCTTTACCTTAACGGTACCTTTACAGTACAAATACTTTGTTACTGTACTATATTTTTACTTTACTAATTTATCTTTATTTTTAGTTTTGTACGTCCATTAGGAGTAATTGTGAACGCATGTCGGAGAATAGCGTGGACACGCATACGCCTCACTCCGGGAGCGGGCGCACACGCCACACAGGGGGAAAAAAAGTCTATAAGTCTATGGTCTATAATTCTTCTTCATCTGTTAGCTAGGTTGCACCTGGCTGTTGATTCAATATAATGGCGATTGTTGAATGCCCTTCATCAAGTTTTTATTTTAGGTGCATTATTTACATGCATTAAGATAATGTTATTAATAGTGGGTTTATTGTTATTATTTGCTAGCCTCGAGAGAGAGAGAGAGAGAGAGAGAGAGAGAGAGAGAGAGAGAGAGAGAGAGAGAGAGAGAGAGAGAAGTTGTCTCCATCCGTGTTGTAACAGACACACCTGGGGCGAAGCTGAAAACCAGAATCAGTCCTAATATAGTCCTCACTAACAAGTTTCAAATAATTTCACTGGAGTTATAGTTATTGTTTGCGTCATCAATACCAAATTCAATCTAATTGGATGAGAATATACACTACTGTACGTTGTACTTGACACACCACTACAAGATGACTCGACAGATTTGGCGGCATTTATTTGCGGAAAAAGTCGATTCTTGATGCCACTAACATTAGCACATAGTAGTTTGGATTGCGTCATGATTGAAAATGAAGAAAACGAAGAGATTCCATAAGTTCCCAATTATCCTTGGCCTTATCTGAGAGCAATGTTTGAGATAGTAGGCATCAAGAATGATTCCTGAAAAATGTGCTGCGTAACTCTAAAAGTATGGGAAAGACCTTAATAAATGTCTGTTTAGTAGGCTAATTCATATTTTATCCTTTATTTTCTTTCTAGAAGCCATATTTGAGCACACATACATGGATATTCCTTTAAATGTGATTCTCACAGAATCACAATGATCATATCTTGCTACTCAGTCAGAATCTTATTAACCTGGAGTCCCAGTCTCTATCCCAATAGTCAAATATGTGATGTTTCAGGCCTAGCCTATTGCCAGACAGACATTTAAAATGTAGCCAATGGCATCTAAAGAGTGTTTTCCATGTCCACTGAAGTTTCTCGACTTGCACTCTAGTAACATTTGTGTGGTCGAGGTAGCTTTGCATAAAAAAATGGTTGTCATTTGCAAGGCTACTATTACTTTTATACTTTAAGTACATTTTCAAGCCTGTACTTTATTTTTACTTGAGTAAAGAAGTTGAATCAGTACTTTTTCCAGAGTATTTTTAACACAAGTATTTGTACTTCTACTTGAGAACGGGATGTGAGTATTTTTGCCATCTCTGGCAATCATCCACTCCTCTCTCACTACTGGAACTGTCCCTACATCCTTCAAAACCACTACCATTACCCCAATTTTGAAAAAACCTGGTGCGGACCCATCCAACTTCAACAACTTCCATCCTATATCCAATCTACCCTGCATCTCCAAAATCCTGAAACTCCATTCTCACCTGTCCCACAAAAACATGTATGAACAGTTCGAGTACAGTTTCTGCCGCTCCATAGCACTGAAACAGCACTCATCAAAATCCCCAACAACCTCCTTATGGCCGCACCCAGTTCCTTCAACTCAGGTCTTTTAAATCCATTCCCTTTTCCGTCACTTCAGGTGTGCCCCAGGGCTCTGTCCTGGGGCCCTTACCCTTCATCATTTACCTGCTTCCCCTCGGCAATATCTTCCGCAAACTTAACATTCACTTCTACTGTTACACTGATGACACCCAGCTCTACCTCTCCACCAAACCCTTGGATCTCTGAAATAAAAACTTGGCTCATCCAAAACTTCCTTAAATTAAACCGTAAAAAAAACCAAGGGTCTCCTTATTGGCACCAAATCCACTCTATTAAAAAAATCGACAGTTTTTTCTTTTACTATTGAGGACCGCTCCGTCCCACCCTCCCCCAAGGTTAAGAGTCTGTGTGTCATCATTTACAGCACATTATCCTTTCAACCCCATATCAATAACATTACCCGGTCTGCCTACTTCCAACTACAAAACATCAATCGCCTCCACCCCAACCTTACCCTCCACACTCCCGCCATCCTTGTCCACAGTCTTGTCACTTCCAGTCTGGATTACTGCAACTCTTTCCTCTTTGGTCTCGCTCACAAATCCCTAAAATGCCCTTAGTATGTATACCCTGGATGGTGCCCTTAAATGCAGAGAAAGGTGCTATACATAAAATGTATTATTATTAGGGGTGATCCGAGTACCAGGTTGAAACGAGTATCCGGTACGGATAAAGCACTTTTGCCGAGTACAAGTATTATATGAGTAATATGAGTCAATATCCTGCTCGGATTGAATAAAACCCCCACCTGCAATCAATCAATCAATCATCAATATCTCTCCCTCCCTCCCTCTCTCCCTCTCTCTCCTCCCCCCCCCCCCCCCCCCGTTAACGTTTAGGGTTTCTTCAGCTTCAGGTTTGTTTTTAACTTCGGTTTGTATTACTTACAGACTTAGTAACCAGTAGATTTCTGGTGAACGTGGGGTTTGTAGTCCTTACTTAGTAACCAGTAGATTTCTGGTGAACGTGGGGTTTGTAGTCCTTACTTAGTAACCAGTAGATTTCTGGTGAACGTGGGGTTTGTAGTCCTTACTTAATAACCAGTAGATTTCTGGTGAACGTGGGGTTTGTAGTCCTTACTTAGTAACCAGTAGATTTCTGGTGAACGTGGGTTTCAGACATGCTGCTTGGTTTAAATGCAACTCCCGTTGCGTCTCTGCCATCGGAGATTTTTTTTTTTTTTACGGTCAGCTGCCCCCCGCCCCCTCTTTCTCTCTCTCTCTGTGTCTCCTGTGACACACACACACACACACACACACACACACACACACATATATACCTTGTGTGGAAGGAAATAAAGGAAATAAAAAAGAACTAAAAAACAAAAAACAAAAAAAAAATCACACTGATCATAAAAAAATTAAAAGTTTAAAAAAGAAAGTTATATTGAGTATGAAAACTCTTGTTCATTACATTTTACTTCATAATTGCAACTGCATGTGTTGTATTCATTGTTGCAAAACTTGTTCTGTATATAGTTTGTTTGTTACCATGACAACACGACTGATCTGAAGCTCGATGCTGTCATGTAAATAGTTTTCAAATCAGCAATAAATATAACAATTTTTGATCAACCCATATCAAATGCATGCTTAAATAACATACCGGTTAAAGCCCTGCACATTTCAAGAGAACCCGACCCGCTTCCTGGTTAAATCTGACCACTTCCGGGTTAGGCCCCGCCCATTCCGAGTATGGATCCGGATACAGATAATTCATGTGGTAAACAGATACAGATAATACTGTACTCGCAGACGGGTGGTCACAGTTTTAAGGTTTAATAAGTAGGCTTTATCCAAATATTATTTCAATGGGTAGTTATTTGATTTTCAATTTTGGGATTCAAATATCAAATCATTTTTTGATTAATTTTTCAATTAGCGATTATTTTCCCATTGCTCAATTATTGACAATTTACACAAAACTAATTTCAAGGTTCAAAAGTTAAAATCTCTATTTGTTAAAATTGTTTAACACGTCTATTGAACACAGCAGAAAGCCACTTATAACAGGTACACAGACCAGGTGCTCTTAGTGCTCACTGTTCCTTGCTCATGGGCGCCAACACATGTATGGTGAAATAATATTCAATGTTTGGTAACATTTTAAATACTCATTTGCCTGCTCTTTGATTTGTTCTGAGAGCAACAAGGTTTCACAGCGGGTGTGTCACTGAGGCTACATCCACACTGCTAGAACCTGTAGAAACATGAACTGTCTTGTGGTGAACCATGGGCTTCTGCTTAGTGCTATGCTATTAGAGCTGCTAGGGGAAGGCTGCACTGACATAGCAATGTGGCCCCAAGCCAGAGAAAGCATTGCTAATTCCTTATCTTAACTACAGTGGTAAGTAGCTGCAGAACTGAATAAAGTGTGAACTACTGTGGGATATGTGATAAATTGGTAAAAGAAGGAGAGAGCTATGAGTGCTTGAGCAAACTAGTGCAAGTTTAAACGTTAGTGGGTAACGAAATAAAGAATATCAAAAATTTACCTGACTTGAGCTACATCTACATGGCTACTAGCCCAGCTCTGGCTACAAGTAGGCAACACAGGAGTATTAGTGAAACGGTAAACAGAAATGGAGCATACCCCAGCACATTAGTGTCTTTTTGAGACAACCAACCCCAATATGTAGAACGCATATTGGCAGGTTATTAACAGTGACCAAAACCAATTAATGATTGACATCCCTAAATGTAAAACATAACGCTGAATACAACTTTTTAATCACAGTAGGTAATAGCTGGACAGTCATTGCTTTCAAGAGATGCAAAGAGCAAACAAAGAAGGCCTCCAGGCTACATGGATGTGTTCTTTCTGCTTAGGAAGAACAGGGAGGTTACAGCAGAAAGAAAAGTCTCAGCAAACACTACCTCCTGTGTCACCACTCCCACAAGGCTGAGCTTGCCCCCGATGAGAGAAGCCTGAGGCATGTGACTATGTACAGCTTAGCTTTTACAAGCAACGACAAGTTCTTATTAGCACAGAACCTCATAACTCCACCTGAGCAGAAATCACGGACTAAGTTAGGTTAGAGTCTGTTGGAAACACATTCTGTTGTTTTGTGATAAATTCTATTTACAGATCCAAAGAAACAGAAAACAAAGCCTTTTGTATAAGTTTCTAAGTTTGTGTTGTCTTTTTTCTGTAACAAGGAAACACATGAATCAATCAATCACCACAATATAGCCACTATATTACTGTAAATAGTAAATGACTGTATTTTTTACTTTTTCAAAATTGTTTTGTATTTTACAGTGAACACAAAATACTGTAAATGGAAATACGGTACCTTTACTGTAAAAATAAGTCACAGTAACTTGCTGGCCAATTGTAAATTTTACGTTAAATTTGTTAAAGTGTATGATTAGTGGTAGCTTATGTTGCAAAAGGTTTGTGTGTGGTGTCGTTATAATTTTAGAATGAACTGTATTAGGACTCAACTGAACCGGGGTAATGATAGTAGAGACTCGCGATTCATGAGTCAATTTAAAGACTCTGGTTAAAGATCTGAGTGAATCACGACTCAAACAGGTCTAATGTGGAAATACATTTTTTATATAGATGTGCACTTATACATGCCCAGAGACAACAGATGGGAATTAACACTGGGTGCAATACATTTATTGTACACTGCCCCTGATTGAAATAAGCCAATAAATTAATGAAAATTACAAGCTTTTGTGTCTCCCGGGTGTTAACACAAAGTTTTACATATTGCGTTTTGCAGCTGAATTTGGCCTATTGAATTTGAGCAAGTTCAAAATATATTAGTTGAGTTTTATTCATTGAATTTTGCATCTGAATTTTGCATATTTAATTTGTTAACGTTGAACTTTTGATACTGAATTTTTAAAAATAATTTGGTATAGTTAGTAAGTTAAAAATTTAGAGGCAAAAAGTGCAGATACATAATTTCAATGCATTCAGTGTTAAAAATGGCACAATCCTTTGAAACAGATTAACTTCCATAGCATGTTTCAACATTTTATTATTCTGTGCATTTGCATTGATAATCAAGCAAGTAGACTCATGATACAGTTATCTCGCAAAAGCAATGTGACTTTTTCTCCAGCCCTATTCACAGGCCTAAAAAAGAAGTTGCAGACAGTGGGTTTAATTGCTAGCTAAGATCCAGCACATTAAAACATTAACCTTACCAATCATTTTTAGTACAATTTAACAAAACAGTTTACTGAGGGAAAATATGTGTATGTAGATTTTGAGCGCTAAGCATTCCCACTAACCTGTAAAAGTTTTAAAGAGTAAAATGATACAGCATGTTGCATAAATACAACATCTTGCAGTGGAATCAAAGGCAGAGGGGGCGCAGGGTTTGCTAACATTAGCTGCTTCTCTCATCTGGGTTCTGTTAAACAGTAAATTAAGAGCCCATAATGCGATTTTCCAAGCTACTGTTGCTGTCTTATTCCACTGGAAACACCACAATCAGCCGTTCAGGCTTTGTCCCCGTTGGTCACTCTGCCTAATGAGAAAATGCTACACTTGTGCTTATTTGGTTATCATGACTTTGCGAGTGATGACATCCTGTTATTGTTCCAGTTGCTCAACCTCAAAAGGGGAGAGAGAGTGGATGACCGTTGGCTTGAGTTCAGGTTAGGATATGTTAGAAAATTCCTAAGGCGGCAATGATATAACAGGAGCGGGCCACTACTGCTAAATGTATGAAGCGAAAACAGAGCATCAGCCACAACATATGTTAATATCAGGTGTGAACAGGGTCCAGGTTTAAGTACAGGTATGAATGAACCCTGACAGTCACCTGATCCTGCTGCATTCAGTATGTGCTAACATGATTAATTTAACACAGGATACAGCTTTGCTGTCAATGAGTATCTTTGTCTATGGCATTGAACACAGTGGCAGTACTTAAGCATCTGTCATGCTAACAGTGTAAAGACATTATAGATACAAAGCTGTACTATAAAACTATACATGCTTAATCATCCAAAACTAAGTCCTCAGGAGATTAAGGCAGACTACAATAAATAGAAACTTTCACATAATGGGGGCCTTTGGTTTGCCACAATAAAAGGTAGAATTGGATATGGGTCAGCACCTTGAATTCAATGATCTAAACGATTTTCCACAAAGCCCCAAGTGAAATTGCCAGTGTCTCTCGGTTCAATCGTTAAATGCCTTTTTTTAATTTCCTTTTGATTCTGAATTTTTAAAAATAATTTGGTATAGTTAGTGAGTTGTTGAAAATTTGAGTAAAATTCAGAGGCAAAAAGTGCAGATACATAATTTCAATGCATAACTAGTCAGTGTTAAAAATGGCACAATCCACTGAAGCAGATTAATTTCCATAGCATGTTTCAACATTTTATTATTCTGTGCATTTTCAATGATAATCAAGCAAGTAGACTCATGATACCGTTATCTCGCAAAAGCAATGTGACTTTTTCTCCAGCCCTATTCACAGGCCTAAATGTCGTTAAATGCCTTTTTTATTTCTTCTTTGGAAATGTTACAATAACAATAAAGTCATGTGGAGAGCTAAAGATTTGTAAAGATAGCAAAGCTGAATTTTACAGAGAGTAGTATATACACTGTTGGCTGCAACAATTACTTAAATGATCAATCATATGCTGATTATTTTTTGCTTAATCATTCGGTCCTAAATAATTGAAAAGATTAAATATACCAATCACAATTTACTACAGACCCAATAGACATCTAATGTCTTGTTTTGTCCTACCATCGGCCCAAAACCTCAAGATATTCAATTTACTATCATGTAAGACATGAAAAACTGCTAATTCTCACATTTAAGGACATGGAACCATTGAGTATCCATTAAGCCAATTGTGTTGAAAAGTTAGTTGAACAATAATTTGATAATTAGACTAAATGCCAAAAATGTGCTTGTACCAGCTCCTCCAATGTTGCAGGTGTGAACTCAATATCCTTGACTATTGGACTGTTTGTCCGACAAAAAAAAAAACATTTAAAAAATGTCACATAGGACTTAAATAATCTGTTAGACATTCTTTAACATTATATAGACTAAATAACTAATGGATTAAATGATGACACATTAATTATGAAAATAATCGTTAGTTACAGCCCTAACCTGAGGCTGCAGCTCTGAGCGTTGATGATCATATAAGCATGAAACAGCTACAATCTTTATGGGAGATTGCAGCATCATAGTAATGTAGTATTAGAGCAAGCAGATGCAGAACATACTGTATCTAATAATATAGAGCTGTATTTAGAATAGACTACTGTATTATTATACAGTACGCATTTCTCTTGCTAAGCATGACAGCAAACAACAAAAGCCAACAAAACACTTAGCTAGGCTACTAAAGGACCTGTTGAACACATGGCATAAGTGTAAAAGTCCAAGTGACATTCTTGTGTAAGCCTAGTCTTCCGTTATAATGTGTATCCATATACGGCAGCATGTGAACCGTTATGGAAACCTTCACTGTGACAAGCTCAAAAGAGAGTTAGCGTTGTTATTTCAGGGAGTGGTTACTACTGTGGCTGGAGGGTTACGCTACATTGCTAACGTTATTATGTTTCATTAGCTAAGCCAACTGGCTGCAACTAGCTTAACGTTAAATAATAACAATATGCATTTCGATAACAGCCATTTTGGTGTCTCTCGGTCATTAAAAGGGAGTAAACTATTCACCTAGCTAACCTATGACTAGTACTCGGCCAATTAACAGGCGGATGTGGAACCGTTAGCTTGTTACGTTAGCAAACTGAGTCAGCTGATATGGTAGTGGTGGTATTTACGCGTTTTAACGAACGTTATTCAACATAGCCACCCAGGCGAGTTAACATAGTTATATATTTGTTAATGTTAACTTACGTTATAGGTTAACTAGTTAACAAAACTTGCTAACGGATAAGTTAGCTCACCCAGTATTTCTTTTCTCCTGTCGGCATGCGGCTGGTCCGTATATACCCAGTCGAAGTCCTCACGGGCGACCCGATTCCCCATCTTTTTATCCCTGTTTTAAACAATTTACTCAGACAAAGAGGTAGCTAACGTTGACTGAATATCACACGGTCGTTTCAAAAGGAAACTCTGACTCTTGTCCTCTCTTCTATGGCCCTCCTCCTCTCCTCTATAGGCCGGCCTGGCTGATTTGCCAGAACATCAGTCACTCCTCCCCATTGTAGTCAGCTCCTCCTACCAGCTTCATCGAAGACCGGAGAGAGTAGGCCTACGCAGTTGTTAACTAATGATCACTTTTTACCAAGTAGGCTAGTAGATATCCATTTAACTGTTGTCAGAAAACCCAGCAATAGGACTAAATACAAGCCGTTTCATTCTAAAAGAAGAGGGGGGGGGGAAAGGACATTAAACAAATAACTGTCTCTTTATGGATATAGGCTATTATCGTCACCTTCCTAAAATAATCGCCTAAGTCATTTTTTGACAAAAAGTATCTTCTTGCCTATATCATCTCCTCATGGTGCTGGCCACCTCTGGT
>NC_045742.1:25133421-25133512 GCF_008692095.1 Etheostoma spectabile
ACATTCTCAGTTGAACAGGTCATGTGATTCTACACCTTTAGTATAACTGCATAAGTCAAAAGTGGGACTTAGGCAGTTTTACAAGCTTTTC
>NC_045742.1:25133522-25133704 GCF_008692095.1 Etheostoma spectabile
CTGCTTCAAGAAGAAAGAAGATCTATGGCTCTATCAGTGAAGTTATTTCCATGATTCAGGGCTTGTCCCCAATCGGGAAGTGATGATGTTTACTATAATATAGGATAGGCGATAAGTATAGTTAGTTTGTAGTTTTTATTCAGCCTTTTTAGTCAGCATTTTAGTACATGAAAGTTAGCATT
>NC_045742.1:25133714-25133951 GCF_008692095.1 Etheostoma spectabile
TAGCTGTTTTTAGCTAGCTTCATGGACTTCACTCTTCTAAAACAATATTTCTTCTAGAGTTTTTGTTGAATTTTGTCCACATTACATGATCATATCAAGACAGATTTAAATACTGTATTGTAATCTAACAGCTAGAAACTGTTTTTAACTAAAAAATCATGAAAACTAGCCTTTAGCTAGCTTCATGGACTTCGCTTAACTAATGTCTTTTCAAAAACTATCTGGTCCTTCTTCCCC
>NC_045742.1:25133961-25134091 GCF_008692095.1 Etheostoma spectabile
CTCATGTATACGGGGAGAACTGGCGTAAACTGGTTATCCACTTCACCGTATTCCCCGGTTACTGCTGTGCATGTTAACACATTGTTGACAGAGTTGAGGGTTTAAAATTGCCTAAGTCACAAAGGCATGT
>NC_045742.1:25134101-25134253 GCF_008692095.1 Etheostoma spectabile
GCCTAAGTCATTTATTCCTCTCATGTTGCATTATTTACAGACATTGTTATTAGTAGGCTATGTCAAAAGTCATCTATTGTCATAACATGTTTGAATGAAATTATTAGGAAATATCATATGTTCAGTATTTGGTTCAGTTTTTTGTGTTTTCT
>NC_045742.1:25134263-25135210 GCF_008692095.1 Etheostoma spectabile
AAAAAATGACTTAGGCGATTATTTTAGGAAGGTGACGTTATGTATTGTCTACCCAAAACTCATTACACAAGAAACCATAGCAACCCAGGAACAATAAAGTATTAGTGCTAGATAAATACGTTTTGAAACATGTTGTAATTAATTGCTGTGATGGAAAGAGGCATATTGAAATCAAAGGATCAGGTGGAGGCTGAGGGCAGGGGCCTAGCACAAAATTCTGGGCAATGTAGAAAGGGATTCTTTATGGGCCTCTCCCTGCATCCAGCTATTTATTCTAGCATCTTTTTGGGCCCTCTTCACACGTGGGCCCTGGGAACTCAGTCCCATTTCCACCCCCAGTCCAGCAACCCTGGCTGGGGGGGGTATCATCACAGCCACAACTTGACCACTTCTTCACTGCCAGGAAGGACGCAACCCCTTTGTGAGGCAGCATCCTTCCTATGACCATACATGAGCTAAATCATAGAGGAGCAGAAGGCATGCTATCAACATGATTAAGACACTTAGGATTATTGCTACATAAACAGGCCAGGGTATTCCAAATGTAGGCCTATAGGAATGAGTAAAAAACACTCTAATTAACAAGAGTGCAAAGAAGAGTCATTCTGTGTTGGCATGGGGTAATGGAGGACTCTGTAGGTTGGGCCATCCTTTTTTGCAGAAGTAATGTATAGAATATGTTGCAACGAAAACAGACCATACTTCCACATTCAAGCCAAATGAGGAACTATGAAGTTCTGTTCCATTTGGAAATGAGTAGCACTCAGAAATGGTTTTAGATATTAGCACTGCGACATTTTATCGCTAAAACAGACTTTTTGATGGCGGGGATGATAGTTTATGTGTGCCTGTCCTTCGGGAGCCTCCGGGTAACGTTACCTAACTCTCGGGGTACATATATTTACATTTATTCAGGTGTGTATTGTCCCAGCAGTGTGTTGAACAGT
>NC_045742.1:25135220-25135303 GCF_008692095.1 Etheostoma spectabile
GAAAAAGACTGGGTCCCGCTGGATTACTCAGGATGGACTAGAGCGTCTATTCACAGGCAAGATCCCACTACTGAGCGGCACGG
>NC_045742.1:25135313-25135483 GCF_008692095.1 Etheostoma spectabile
CTGCTCCGTCTCCGACCTGGGCCGGTGCACCCCTCCTTAGATCACCTGGTGGTCCCGGGCTCCCCCAGGAGCACCATATAGATACCGAACTTAGTGCGGACACCCGATCGGCATAGTCCATTGCAGCTCAGAGCTCCTGAGCTCAAACGATCCGCCAGCCTCAGCCTCCA
>NC_045742.1:25135493-25135633 GCF_008692095.1 Etheostoma spectabile
ATTACAGGCGCGCGCCACCGCACCCGGCGAGAGAGCTCTTCAGTCATAGAGGCTTTGGGGTTTCATAACCGTGACGTCATCAGGGAGCGCGCTCCAGCGGCATCTGGCGACGAGAATAAAACCTGCAGCTGCAGTTGAAG
>NC_045742.1:25135643-25160858 GCF_008692095.1 Etheostoma spectabile
CCCCTGTCATGTACTGGATTAGATAGGTCACACTCTAATAAACTAGAAGAAGAATAAACGAAAAAGCTCCATGTGGTGATTCAATTCAGAATGCACCTACCACCACTGAATCTTATTCAGTATTAAGATAGGCACACAACAGTCACCTTATAAGGTACTCAGATTTATTTATAAAGTTTCAAATTCCATGTAGCCTACATCCATTGCATTGCTGCACTACTAGATGTTGAGAATGTCCCCTTTCTGTCCAGAAATAATAATTCTGCCTCCTCAAGTAAACTGGACTGGTCAAAACTGAGTAAAGAGGTGGTAGCTGGTTACTCTTTGCAAACAGAAAGTCTTTTAAATCATATTGCTCTGCCTCGTGAGGCCCTAATGTGCTCACATATGAATTGTAAGGATGTGCTACATGTTGATAAACTCTGTGCCATGTATGATGATATTGTGAAATGTCTCAATGTTTCCAGTGAATTTGTTTCCAAAAGTAAATGTAAGGTATTTAGCATCAGACCTGGGTGGAATGAGTTTTGTGGCAGCAGTATGCTGAGGCAAGAGAGGCCTTTAGACTCTGGTCTGAGGCAGGTAGACCTGGACATGGGGTACTGCTAGATATGGAAAAAGGACAAATGCTAGAGTTAAGTATGCACTCGGTTTTATTAAGAAAAATGAAAACACAATGAGAGCAGACTCGCTAGCCAGAAAGCTACAGAACAACCAATAAAACATCCTTACCGGCTGATACTGAAGGTATTAGTAGCCCAGAAAATATAGCTGAGCTTTGGTGGGAGCACTACCGTGACCTTTTTAACTGTGTTAAAAGTAACCCAGTTAGACTTAATCATGAACATATTGTTCTCTCAGCAGATATGATAGTTAGGGCAGCTGATATTCATAATGCCATCAATACGTTGGAGAAGAACAAAGCCTATGGACTGTATGGACTGCATTGCTGCAGAACATCTAAAATATGCCAGTCAGAAGCTCTGTCCCTTGCTCTCCATGTGTTTTAAGGGTTGTCTTGTTCATGGTGTCCTGCCAAATTCTAATATGTCTGTAATGTTACTGCCTGTGCTTAAAGACAAGGCTGATAAGCTCAACAGTGTTGACAATTATCAACCTATTACATTAGCCAGTATCTTGTCTAAAGCAGTGGACAGAACACTGTTAACAAAGCTAGAAATGTATGTCCTTACTTCTGACAATCAGTTTGGGTTCAAAAGAAAGCGTGGAGCTGACCTGTATATGCTCTTTAAGAGGTTGTGTCCAGCTACACAGGTCCCAAATATTCTGTATTCTTATGTTTTACTGATGCAACAAAGGCATTTGATAGAATTAATCGTGAACGATTGTTTTTAAAATTGCTTGAGAGAGGTGCCCCTAAATTTTTAGTTAGAATTTTAGTGTTTTTGTATGCCCATCAAACATTTCAGGTTCAATGGGACAATGTTGTGTCTGCTCCATGCTGTGTTAGTGCGGCAAGGAGGTATTTTGTCTCCTATTTTAATTAATGTTTATATGGAGGAATTATCAAATCAGTCTTTCTTGTGGGCAACACTATTGTTGATCATCCTATGTATGCAGAGGATCTGGTCCTGCTCTGTGCGTATAGTGCTGGGCTGCAGCAGATGCTGACGGTGTGTTCTCAGTATGGCCTTGATTATTACATAAAGTACAACGCTAAGAAAAGCCACATAATGTTAGAAGCGATGAAGGCAGAAAATCAGATTTTCCAACCTTTTGTTTGTCAGATAGTCCTCTTGCTGTGTGTGAGGAAACTAAATATTTAGGTCATGTCGTATCCAATGACTGGCCGGATGACAAAGACCTCTACCAACAGCGATGTCAAATTTATTCTCCAGCTAACGTGCTTACAAGGAGGCTTTCTATGCACTCTGACTCTGTGAAGGGCTCTTTGTTTAGGACCTACATCCCACCGCTATATACTGCTATATTGTGGTCAAATTAAAAGCAAAAAGTATTCAGAGGCTCTAGGTAGCATACGATGATGCAATGAGGCTGCTGCTTGGTGTCCCTAGGTGGCATAGTGCCAGTCAGCTGTTTGTGTCCACTAGAGTGACGACCTGTGAGACACTCTTAAGACAACTGATGTTTAGTTTTATGTGTCGTCTGGACAAGTCAGAGAACCTTATAATTGAAGCCTTAGGTTGAATCCCATTTCTCCATCTTACCCCTACAGCTTACCCCTTACCCCTAGCCCTTGAAACCAAGTGGTAAGGGCTAGGGGTGAAAACATACCCCTATGAAATGGGACACCACTTGGTTACATCACCATACAGTGTTGATCACAAACTTCCAAGATGCCGTCTGTAAGTCTGTCTATGTCAATTGCGTGGGTTTTGACAACAGCGTCATTTGCATTTATATATTTTTATATTTTATTGTTATTTTATGTTCACTTTGGTGGTGCAGAGGCAGATGTTCTTATCTGTGTAGTACTTAGGTCCGTTTGCAATACATATGTGTGTACACACACATGGTGTGTGTATATCTGTTTCAGTTATCACCGTTTTGAATGTCATTGATGTTCAGAAAAACATTTTGAAACAAAAATCTGTTATTATTGCCCGATAAATTAAATATAACAGGCAAAAACATACATACATACATAAAATATATTATATTACAGAACCATTATCAACTGTTAGAACCATAACTTACATGTCACTCACATAAAAGACACTAAAATGTGTAAAACTAAAAAGAGACACACAAGACCTACAACAAGTAAACAACAGCTGTTCTGATATTCCAGACCAGTCTGATGCCTGATGGCCAATAACCCTTCCTTCACATTTCTTTCATCAGTGGCCCCTATCATAACCAACAACAATATACAAGTGCATGAACAGGAATCAGTTACAAGTGATTACAATAATACAGTACCAATGCTATAATGAATGGGTACAACATGAACACAGGATTTAAGAAACTTAATACGGTAGCCTACAGATGTGGATCAGCCTTCAACTGCAGCTGCAGGTTTTATTCTCGTCAACAGATGCCGCTGGAGCGCTCCCTGATGACGTCACGCCTGTGAAAGCCCAAAGCCTTTATGAATGAAGAGCTCTCTCGCCGGGTGCGGTGGCGCGCGCCTGTAATCCATGCTACTTGGAGGCTGAGGCTGGCGGATCGTTTGAGCTCAGGAGCTCTGAGCTGCAGTGGACTATGCCGATCGGGTGTCCGCACTAAGTTCGGTATCCATATGGTGCTCCTGGGCCTGGGACCACCAGGTGGTCTAAGGAGGGTGCACCGGCCCAGTCAGACGAGCAGGTCAAAGCCCCCGTGCCGCTCAGTAGGGATCTTGCCTGTGAATAGACGCTGTAGTCCAGCCTGAGTAATCCAGCGGGACCCATCTTTTTCCACTCCTTCTACTGTTCAACATACTGCTGGACAACACACACCTGAATAAATGTGAGTTAGTACCGTTACCCGGAGGCTCCCGAAGGACAGGCACACATACCCTATCATCTTCGCCATCAAGAAGTCTTTTTAGCGATAAAATGTCGCACATAAGAAATATATATTATTGTAAATTTACATTAATGTTCTGTCTGGATAATTCTTCAGTTCTGCAACCATATATCGTATAAACACCAGGTTCAATATTGGATTGTCACAATGTGTGATATTTTCCTCAAAAAATCTAAATAGGCATACATTCTTTCAGCCTGTTGATGTACCACGAGCATGCTGTTGCAGGAGTTATTAACCACAGTTGTTGATGCTGTTCTCTGATGTCTTTCTTCCTCTAGTTTGTGTCTGCTAATCTATTTGAGGACCTTCTGTCAGCACATTAGTCTGTTTTAAGATGAGTCACATGTACAATCTATATTCAAACGCTGTTTATTACCAAAAGTACACTAATAACTAAAAATGTGTTGTGTACATTACACATTGTGACAAAACCTGGACGTGTTTTTTCCCCCTCAAACCTAGACTTGATATTTGAGTACTTTAAATAAACCTGTTAATTCACTCTTACATTGAATAAGTTTTTTTTTCCTTTGTATATTTGTGGTCATACTTTTGTTATGAATTTACATAACCCTACACAGATTACAGCACCTAGTGCATTTTCAGTTACACTAGACTTAATTACAAATTCCATCAATTACCATGTCCTCTTGTAAGACTACATTAATGGATGTCCTCGTTTACACATCACAAAAAAACAAAAACAAATGTAGCTCTAGAAAGACCTTTATTGCACACTGAAATGGCATTAACTTAAAAAATTACATAAACCAAAAACACTGTCATATTTCTAAGATCATGTTGAAAATTGAACAATAATGTTTTTCAACTTTTATAATCCAGTGTAAATTCCACACATAAAACATTACTGTGGGTTAGGGTAAAGGCAAACTTAACTGTCACAAGACATAAGAAGAAGGTAGTTAATCTCTAGTGCCATTGTTAATTCCAGTAGTAGCTGCAGGTCCTCCTTCATTCCTGGAAAAGGTTGACGCCCTCGACTCTCCCAGGTCATTCCCGCCACAGTGTAGGAGTGAAAAAGAAAAGGAGAAGGCTCTTCCACCGCACACCACCCTAGCCAACCAATAGATGTAGACTCTTTAATGCCAAGTTCTTCCCCATGGTCTGTGCCTAGTTGTCTCCAGTGATCCAGACTGTTGCTGGATGGAAACACATTGTAATAGTGGAGAAGTATCATGTTTAAGCTACAGAGAAAAAGGATAATAACACACTCTTAATTAGACACAGTTACTTTAAAATGCATATTACCTCAGCTAGTTGTACACAACATGTCTGATAAAGTTTATATTGTACAATAGATAAAAAAGAAAAGAAACTATTACAATTGCTTTCTTCTGGGGCATTGGGGGTGAACATGCCATCGTGGCTCTCAGCACTCCTATTTCTGAAAGAAAGAGAAAGAATCATCAATTTCATTTGAGCCCCTCATAATTAAATATCTATAGCACCCTAGCATGTTACTGTACTTCATTAATTTTTAGGAGAATGAATAAACAACAGTCTATTGTTCTTTAGTGTAACTGTAACTTAGTTAAATGAGCTTATTTCGCTAACATTAGCTCTTTACAGCATGTCAGGCTAATGCACCGACAATATACTGACATTATTTATGTAAAATGCCTGCCCATATACAGTCTATGATTGTAACATATCATGCTCACAAGCTGTGGAGGAGGGTGCTTTAGGAGCCTTCACCCCACTCTGGGTGTCTGCCAAAAACAATCTCAGAAGGACTGAGGTTACTGCTCGTTCTTACCCTCATTCATTCATGTACATTCATTTTTTTCTGCAAATGTTTGACAGAACATCTACACATACCTACTTGTGATGGAAGTAGATGGCTGTCAAAGTCATTGATCAGTTGATGATCAAATGGGCTTAATCAAACAGAAAACAAACAAACTGTCTTTCTCCCACTGGAACCTGAAAAAACGTTAAACACATCAACAACAGAAAATACCCAGCGTCCCCTGGGATCCCCTTACAGAAGAATTACCACAAACATTTGGGGCTCGAGCGTGGACCGCTGCTTTTGCTGCTCTGAGGTCCTGAACAACAAGTCATTCAACCGGTTTCCCTTATCACGTATCTTCTTGACAGAGAAAATAGCGTGGGAAAAGTTGAACCAATGCACGGAATGATAACCCTGCTTTCAAACGTGCGTAAAAGAAAATATTACGGTAGCCTACAGATGTGGGTCAGCCTTCAACTCTGCAGCTGCAGTTTTATTCTCGTCGCCAGATTTTTTTTTCATTTTTTTTTATGTGTACTTTTTTTTTATTAACAACAAATAATACAAACATTCAGACAACGCAGATCAGAAAATTAAGACAAATAAAGAATGAATTGCAACTTACATGAAGTTGAAACAATATTGATAAAAAAGTACATGTAAATAAGATTATGAAGTAGACAACAGTAAATAAAAAAAACATAATAAATTAAATAGAGGTGTGACAGATTTGCAAAGGTGTATAAAATTTAAAAACATAATTATTTAGTTAAATAGATTGGGGTATATATCAAAGATAAATCTACTTTTTATTATATATTAATCAATAGATTCAATATATGTGTCAAATTCAATTTGGAAAATGTAAAAATGGTTAGAATTGGAAAATTTAGATTTGTGGATGTGAAACTTACCTATAAGAAAAGAGATTCACAATATTACAAAATATTTCTATCTTTATAATCAAATAGTGAATAATGTTTTCCCTTCCAGTATGATTGTTTTAGACAGTATATAATTTTCTAAACTTTTCCAAAATGAGATACTAAAAGAACAACCATAAAAAAGATGAATTAACGATTCTTGTTCGGATTTACAAAAAGTACAACACTTGTCAATTGGCATGAATTTTGATATAAATAAGCTGGTAGGATATATATTGTGTAATATTTTCATATGTAATTCTCTTATTTTATTTGAGATGCAATATCTAAAAGGAACAAGCCACGCCCTATGCCAGTTTATATTGTTAAAGTGAGAGTTCCAAAAAAATTTCCCATGAGGTGTTTACTTTTTTTAAATTTAGAAAACATTTCAATGTGTTTATTGGTACAATTCTTGCTCATAACATCCTACCATTTATATAAAGAGTAAATTTAAAATCAGGGACTTCATTTTGTATTTTTAACTTTCATCATTAACTCTAATACGCCTTTAGGGAGATTTGAAAACTGAATTATATTCTTTTAACGTTATTGGGAATGACTTCTCCTGAGAAAGGATTCATAGTTTAATAATCGCTATTACAATCAAATAGATCCTTATGAATATAATACCTCTATCAATCCATTGTGTGCAAATACAGTGACTTTTCCTCTTATTGCATTTTTAATCCACAAGATGGCGTTGTGTGGAGAAAAGTTTAAATAGGACACAGTCCATCAATAGAGCTTGTTGATAAAATTACACAGTTTTAAAGGCAATCTTGTAATATGTGTAGTTACAATTCAACAAAATTTCAGACCTCCTACATTATGAAACACGTTATTGGAAATAAAGACCATAGGACCTGGGGCTCTAAACATCCTCACATTTCACCTTGAGGTGTTATTAAGTCCAAAAGTCCAAAGTTCAAATCCACCTTCATCCTTAGAGCCAGAGAGCACTGCTTTTTTAAATGGTGGTGTCTGTTTTTCCATACAAATTGTAAACAAGTATTTATGTCTTTACAAGTTGAATCGTGGACATTGAGAGAGAGGGCAGGGTAGACAAATCTTGAAATCCCTTTCTTTAGTCAAAAGAATCCTTCCTAATAGAAATGTCTCTTTGTGAAGCCACAAGTTCAGTATAGTTTTAGTCTTCTTCAATTTGAGAAAATTAAGATGCTGACGTTCCATATAGTCTGTGCAAATAGAATACCTAAATATTTTATACATGTTTTAACAGGTAATCAAACATTTTTTCCTCTTCAGTCTGATATAGACATAAAATTTCACATTTAGATTTGTTGAGTTGTTAACCCGAAGCAGCCGAGAATGGGTCAATTAGGAATATAGCAATGCAATCTGATGTTTGTCGCTTAAAAAGAGAGCTGTATCACCGCTAGCTGAGTACTCTAATCTCCTTACCAAAATAGATAAACCTTTAATAATAGATTATGTCGAATGTGTAATGACAATATCAACCACCAGCAGGAAACAAGAACGGAGAAATAGGGCAGCCTTGGCGAACAGATCGCATTACAGGAATCTTTTTTGTGGTGTTTGGATATAATATCACAAACTGTCGATATTTTTGTAAAACATTTCGACAGCAGATATAAAATTTGGTCCAAACCCAAAATCTTAAGTGCTTTGAATAAAAATAGTGTTCTACCGTATCAAATGCTTTATAAAATCAAGAAATACTATAATGCATCAGAATTGATGTTATCAGATATTCCAGCAGTCTAGAACAAGTCTATATTGGAGCTAATGTGACGATTAGACATAAAAGCAGTCTGCGTTTCATTTATTATCTCATGAAGACCTTTTTAACCGTTGGGCAAAAATCAATGAACCATTTTATAGTCAATATTTAAGAGTATAACAGGTCTCCAGTTTTCTATCAATAAGTGATCTTTTTCAGGTTTAGGGAGAAGACATACTAAGCCTTGCTTCATACTTGTGGACATTTCCTTTTTTAGAGTGCATTCTTTAAATAGATCAATTAGAGGATTTTCAATAATTTCCCAAAAATGTAAATAAAATTCAACTGAAAGCCCGTCGTTACCGGAGATTTTTCTCGTCGCCAGATGCCGTTGGAGCGCGCTCCCTGATGACGTCACGTCTGTGAAAACCCAAAACCACTATGAATGAAGCGCTCTCTCGCCGGGTGCGGTGGCGCGCGCCTGTAATCCATGCTACTTGGAGGCTGAGGCTGGCGGATCGTTTGAGCTCAGGAGCTCTGAGCTGCAGTGGACTATGCCCATCGGGTGTCCGCACTAAGTTCGGTATCCATATGGTGCTCCTGGGGGAGCCCGGGACCACCAGGTGGTCTAAGGAGGGGTGCACCGGCCCAGGTCGGAGACGGAGCAGGTCAAAGCCCCCGTGCCGCTCAGTAGTGGGATCTTGCCTGTGAATAGACGCTGTAGTCCAGCCTGAGTAATCCAGCGGGACCCAGTCTTTTTCCACTCCTTCTACTGTTCAACACACTGCTGGGACAACACACACACTCAACAACAATGTTCCAACATGTTACAGCAGCTCATCACTGCTGCTTTACTCTCTGGTCTGAAATGAAATGAAATGAAGAAAAAAAACAGAAAAGGGGAGTAGGACCAGAATTTATTTTTTGTAAAACTTCTTCCTGCTCCTTTTTAAACATGTTGAATCCTCAAATCATTTTAGCAGAGCATTATGTTTGTTACTGAAGTGTAGGCTACATGTTCTTCTTTGTTTATAACATGTTCAAAATAAGCTAAAAGACAAAAAAAGTTGGTTCACTGCCACATCTTACTGGGTGGGGGTGAAATGAACCCAAACCAAGAGGTAAACACTGAAAGATTACAATCTCATCAACTGGTTCAGTCCAGAGCTAACAAGCTAACACCTGACCAGCAGGACAGGTGATGTGAACACATTGGTTAGTGTAACAATATGGTCCAGGTGAGGCTTGAACTCCCAACCTCAGCATTGCTCCACAGTGTACTGTCCTAGAAGTACCACACACGGTCTGATTGGACCACTGGAGCTCCGTGTCCTTATGAATAACCTGTGATCACCACTGTTGCTGCTGGTTTGATTCTGTATAAGACTTATCATACACTCCTGTCTGTCTCGAATTTTAATCCAAAATGTGAAATCTTCCAACATTTTCAAATCCTACTCAGTACTTGCATTGTGTAGAGGTGGACCTGATAAATATTGCAATCAAATATTGGAAGCTCAGAGGGGGCCGTGCCTTTGTGGTGTCGGTTCCAAAATTGTGGAATGATCTGCCTCTGCATGTTAAATCAAGAGTATAGGGCTGCAGCCTGGAGCGTCCCATGTCATCCATCCCGTCTCATGTGATCTCGTCTCTGTTAAATCACGTCTTGAACCCCACCTTGCTCTGTGGCCTTTGACACCTAGTAAGATGTCGACTTCCTTTACTGCATCTAATTATTTATTGTTTTTATTGTGCAGGTATTATTTTTTACTTGTGTTATAATGTTATGTTTCTTTTTGTATTTTTGTGCTCAGCTCTTTGGTCAACTTTGGTTGTTTTAAAGTACTTAACAAATAAAGTTGGATTGTATTGGATTGCGGGTTTTTTTAAGCTCCAGTGGCGCTAATCGGTCAGTGTGCGGTACTCACAAGACATTCTGCAGCAGTGATGCTGAGGTTGGGAGTTGAACCTCTCCTGCAGCATATTGGTACACTGACCTGTGTGTTTCCATCCTCTGTCCTGCTCCTCAGATCCAATATGACACATGTAGGGTTGTGCTGACACCCAATTGATACATTCATATAAACGTGTCTGTCATGTTTAACACACAAAACACAGTAGGCCTAATACTTTATTTGAAAAAATAATCAAAGGAAGTCATTCCTGGAAGAATTTCTCAACATTGTTGTGTGAGCGTGTGTGTTGTTCCAGCAGTTTGTTGAACAGTACATACAAGGTTTTCTCCTGACAGCGGCGATATGTAACCTTAGTTGAAGAGACTAGTCATGGGAGGGTGAAGATAAGCAATTCTACAGTTTGGGAGGGGAGCCTCCCCTTGACGAGTGAACATAAGGACCCAACAGGCAGAAGTCGAAAGGGCTCAAAGGAGGAACAACTGCCCAAACCAGTGCCAGAAGAAGGTCTGGATCAGACACCATGGGGGCCACAATGGGCCCGGTTCTACACTGGCTCCAAGATGTAGCAGCTGTGACTCTCCTCAGAGCCCGGCGGAATCTATTTCAGGCTGCCATCCTGTTTACTGTCCTGGTTCTGCTGCTTTTGGTGTCCGTCTTTCTCTATGGAAGCTTCTATTACTCGTACATGCCCACTGTGAGCTTCTCCAACCCTGTGCACTTCTACTACACGTCTGATTGTGATGCTTCAGAGTCAGCACTCTGTTCATTCCCCACGGCAAACATCTCTTTCATGAAGAACGAGAGGGACCTAGTGATGTCTTACGGTCAGCCTTATCGAGTGTCTCTGGAGTTAGAGATGCCCGAGTCTCCAGTGAATGAACGCCTGGGTATGTTCATGGTCAAGATGTCTTGTTACACCAAGGGTGGAAAGATTGTGTCATCAGTTGGTCGATCTACAACGTTGCATTACCGCTCCAGCATTCTGCACAGCCTGAGAACTTTACTGTTCTCTCCTTTCTTTCTGACCGGGACGGCTGAGCAAAAGCAGCTCATAGAGGTTGAGCTCTTCTCAGACTACAAGACAAATGCTTATCAACCCCTTGTTGGTGCAGTCATTGAGATCCAGTCCAAACGAGTGCAGATCTACTCATCTCAACTCCGTATCCATGCTTTCTTCACTGGTATACGGTATGTTCTGTACAACTTCCCCTTGACATCTGCAGGGATCGCCATAGCCACCAACTTTGCCTTCCTCAGTGTCATTGTGCTGTTCAGCTACCTGCAGTTCATATGGGGGGGGGGGATCCGGCCTCCACAGGTATCGGGAGATGATACCTTCAACCAACAGAGGAGAGAGGAGGCTCGGAAATGCACGGAGAAAGAAAACTGGCAGAAGGAACTTGGTGCTCCAGAGGTTGGATCTGGCACAGATACATCTGGGTTCCAGGGAAATGTCATGGTGACGGAGCTGCCAATGAAGAAGCCCTCAGAAATCCCAGATGCCTCTGGGGCTTATGTGCCAGATCCTAAAGAGAAAGGGTCTCATGACCGCTCTCATGAGGAGAAAGACGGCTCAGACGTGGTGGATGGAGGCCAGCTGCCCCCCCAGGGTGAGACATTCCTCCGACAGAGATCTGGACCGTGGAGGAGCCTGGGAACCACGCCGCTGCACACAGTCAAAGCACCAGCAGTTTAATATGATGTGGCAGATGTTGATTGACTCCAGCAAACCCACTGTTTGAGTCAACCTAATACAGATGCATGTGAATATTATACCTGTTTTAGCTAACACTTATTGTATGTTGTTAAAAACAGTTTACCTGATTATAACTTTGACCGTTTCTCATTTCTGTCTGCTTATTGTCTACAGTCTTATGTTTTGATGATGCCTATAGCAAGATATATTACATTTCAGCTCTGGCTTGTCTAACAGTATTGCCTAGCAAAGTTTGGCATTACCATCAGTTTTAAAACTCCCTTTTAAAGTCAGTAAGTTGAACCTGCCCATGTTTTTGCTTCAATGCCTGCAAGGTGGCTTTTCTCACAACATGGCCAGCTTTCAACAGCTGGTGCACACATCCTCACCCTGGGCCTTTTACAGAGCGGACGTTTAGCTTCTCATCTTGGGAAAAACACATTTGTTATTAATAGCACTGAGGATGTCTCTGTTGTATTTATGTGTCCCAGTTAAAGTGACAGTGAGCCAGCAAGCACAATACCAGGAGGCTGAAATCAAAGCAGCTAAATGAATTCAGCCGTCACTGATGTGTGTTTACACCTGGGCTTTTCCTACGGTGGCAGGTCAATGTGTCTGCTGTGGAAAAGGCCCATCCTCCCAGGATCACACAAGCAGACAGTGACTCTCTTGATTAACTGTTCAAACATCAGAACACATGATTCTGGTATTTAATGTATTTGCCACGGACTTGAAATCAAATTTAAAGGTGGTTTATGGATTTCCTAGAATGTTTCACACCCTTTTAGAGGAAACACTCAAACAAGCCTTGTGATTCTTTTTTTACAGAGGCTCTGCCAGAGCAATTAGATTTGGAAAATGTACCCAACACGAATCTAGCCTGAGGGACATAAGGAATACGTTGCATTCATTATTCCTTTTCATCTTGCTAATAGTGACGTTCTTTCCCAGTTTAATGGCTGATTTACAAGCCATGGCATATTAACTTCAAGCTTCAACGCTTTTACAAACTTGGTGTTCCTTCCATCAGCACCATCTTACTTTGTATTCATTGTCTGTTACAGTGCAGTCTAAACACAGCAATTTAATGTTGGAGATATTTTATTCATTGTGATTTTACAACAACAAAACACCAAGACATTTTTGACGGTTCTATTAAGCAACATGTCTGTTTGAATTTAACATTAATGAAGTTTATAAGAAAGAAACGGGAGACAGTGTTTTAAATACTGGTGTAAAAGCTAAAGGGTGATGCAGGAATCTTTGATGTATTTAACCTACACTTTAGGGGAGCTTAGGGTTTCAGGACCTTTATGTAGAGTAATTGCAAGTTGTATTGATGGAGGATTCTGTATAAGAGATATTGAATGTGATGTACTCATGATGTGTCATCTTGGATTCTGTTATTGGAAATATCCCTGATGCCCCTGAAGTTATATTAATAGGCTAGGTGTTGATAAATTAAATTAACAGACAGTAGTGCTAAAAGAAAATGAAATCTGTGGTGTTTGTCCTACAGCACCTCCACCTAGAGGAGAGGAGCAATGACAATCAATCCCAGCAGGCAATGCGGCACCACAGATACAGTAAACTAACACTCACTCAGTCAACTTGATGGAGAAGAGAAATTCCTCCAGGAATGACTTCCTGTTGACTTGATAGGCCATTTTCACACAAGATATTTTGATGTGTAAATAATCAATTAATGACGGCTATTAACTGTGTCATTTTCACCACTTTTATTTTTAATTTTAAATGTGATTGTTAAAGTAGCTTACTAACATTCATATCTGCAGATCTGATGGCTGATTGCTTAATTAGACACTCATGAGCCTTTTTACTTATTTCAACATTCTCATAAGCCTGCACGCTTTTTTGAAAATTATTTGATGATTCAGCATGTCTAAAAAGAAGTAGGAAGAAGATTTACAAAAAATAAATTCTGGTCCCACCCCCCTTTTCTATTTTTTTCTTCATTTTTCATTTGATTATTTAAACATCAAAGTTCCTTCCTTGAAAAGACCTATCAAGTCAACAGGAAGTCATTCCTGGAGGAATTTCTCTTCTCCATCAAGTTGACTGAGTGAGTGTTAGTTTACTGTATCTGTGGTGCCGCATTGCCTGCTGGGATTGATGGTCATTGCTCCTCTCCTCCAGGTGGAGGCGCTGTAGGACAAACACACCCAGCTGGTCTGTGAAGGTTTCCATGGAGACCAGAGAGTAAAGCAGCAGTGATGAGCTGCTGTAACATGTTGGAACATTGTTGAGCGTGTGTATTGTCCCAGCAGTGTGTTGAACAGTAGAAGGAGTGGAAAAAGACTGGGTCCCGCTGGATTACTCAGGCTGGACTACAGCGTCTATTCACAGGCAAGATCCCACTACTAAGCGGCACGGGGGCTTTGACCTGCTCCGTCTCCGACCTGGGCCGGTGCACCCCTCCTTAGACCACCTGGTGGTCCCGGGCTCCCCCAGGAGCACCATATGGATACCGAACTTAGTGCGGACACCCGATCGGCATAGTCCACTGCAGCTCAGAGCTCCTGAGCTCAAACGATCCGCCAGCCTCAGCCTCCAAGTAGCATGGATTACAGGCGCGCGCCACCGCACCCGGCGAGAGAGCGCTTCATTCATAGTGGTTTTGGGCTTTTACAGAGGTGACGTCATCAGGGAGCGCGCTCCAGCGGCATCTGCCATCTGTGCAATTTTCCTGAAACAGAAAAGGTCCACATACCTCACAATACCCCAGTTTGGAATAATAGGTACATATTGGTAGGCAGAAAATCTGTGTACATGGAGGAATGGAATTCCAGAGGAATCTGGGCAATTGCTCATTTTATGGACAGTAATGGGGTCTTGTTACAGCACGAGGAGTTTTGTGAGAAGTATCAACTCCAATGCAATGCCAAGTGGTATGATAGAGGGATGAAAGCTATCCCAATGTCTCTAAAATCAATGGTGAGAGAAGACATTAGGTACTCCAGGGTTTCTCCTGGTCTGAGGCAGCTCTGCTTAGAAGGAATTCCTTTCTGTGATTATAAATGTACCAACAAAGTTATCAGAGATATTCTGTTAAGGGAATTCTATCCTAATCCGGTAAGAAGAAAATATATGTTGAAAGACTTTGGTGATGGAGAGGTTAGGAAAATAAGGAAAAGGTATATCTCATTCCCACTTCTTCCGAAGGTGAAAGAGGTCAACTTTAAGATTTTAAATGGAATTTACCCTACAAACGAATTCTTAAGACTAAGATTCAATTTTGATACAAATAACTGTGTTTTTTGTGAAAAGGAAATTGAGAAGCTAGAACACGTTTTCTTTCTGTGTGAGTCGGTTCAACCCTTCTGGAAAGATCTGCAGAGCTGGTTCCAGACCAGGGGAATTGTGATACCTCCTCTGACTGTGATGAATGTCAAGTTTGGTGTTTTTGTTGAAGACAAGAAGGTAGACTTTGTTCTCAACAACTTGTTACTTTTAGGGAAACATTTTATACATAAATGCAGATATTTTAAGACCTCCTTGAGTCACTGGAAGAATGAGCTAAACCTTTTGTATAAATCTCTGAAACTGGTTAAGGTTGGAAAAGCCCTTGATTTGGTTTATCTACTTGAAACTTTTGATTTAATTTGAGATAGCCCCCTTTATTTATTTGTTTGTCATTTATTTTTTTATTTGTTTTTTCTCTCATTTCTTTCCTAATAAAAAAAAAAGGTCCTCATTTTGGTTGCATGCATCAAATTTGATTACATCGTCAACTGAAAATGCTCTGTCATATCTGTAATATAGTCTTAAAGAAAGTCCTTGTTCTACTCCAGAAATCTTAAATCAGTTTCTAAGAAGATTCAAACATGTTTTTTGTGTTTGCTCTTTAGTTTTATAAATACATGCTGCATTAAATCTGCTTGAAGAAAAAATAGGGGCTTTATTTAAGAGATTGTATTAGTTGCATTAACCACTATGAAGCTCCTTTCCACAAGTATCGGCCTTGTCACTACATTTTATTATTATTATTAATATTTTTAATTAAGGTTTATTTTGATTTTCAAATACAACAGAACAACACAGAACAACACAGTTTATGCATCGATCAACGGGCACGTAGACTTTAAATCCCTCCCACCTGTCCTACTCCCAGGATGACGGGCAGTTCAATTTATATTTATTGTGCATTTTTTTGTTGTTGAGCATGAGGGAATTTCCCATTGATTTCCCATTGAGTGAATACCAGAACATATGGAAAAGGTCATCCATGTCCTGTTTGCCTCATTCACATTTTAGATCTAGCTCTGGATACATTTTTGCCAATCTGTCTTTAGAATAGCCCAATGCAGGTGATGGACCACTTTAAACTGGATAACACGATGTCTTGAGCATATCTTACTGAAGAGGAATGGATGCCTTGGAAGACCTGATCCCAATCTTCCTCTGCGATTGACATTGCCATAGCTCCCATCATAGGCCTACCTTGTAGCTCGAGGAAGTGCTGATCAAACGATGGAATGTAGAGGAGTATGGGAGACTGATGATGCCTCCAGGGCTCTCCACCATGAATTTTCAGTGTCTGTGGGCTTGGACTGCTTGGTGGACAGAGAACGTATATTGCAGTACCAATAATATTGCCAGAAATTTGGAAGGACCAATCCATCCGCTGCACGGGGTCTCTGAAGAATAGCTTTACGTATCCGAGGCGGCTTACCGTTCCAAATGAATGAAGAAAAAAAGTTGGTCTAACGAAGAGAAGGATTTATTATGTAGACTGGTAAAGACTGGAAAAATACAAAAATGTAGGCAACATGCGGTCATTGTATCCGCATTTAGGCTCTACGACCCACAAGAGATGAGGGGAGCCCGGACCAGCGTTCCAGATCTGATTTGGTTCGACCCAGAAGAAGTTGAAAATTCCATTTAAAAAGGTCTGCATATTGAGAGAAAGAGTCAAGTTAACATTGGTCTGATGTGTCAGTCAGGAGTAGTTCACTGTAAGGAATGTTGAGTTTATATCCAGAAAATAATCCAAAAGCGTTTTAGAGGATTTTAGGTATTCAGCTCAATGGGTTGGTTACTGGATAAGCAGGTCGTCCTCAAAAAGCAATAGGCTACGTTATGTTCCTTGTCTCTATGTATGCCAAATGCTATCATCATTGTGAAGGGCTATGGCAAGGGGCTGTACTTAAAGGGCCTCGCTGCCTAGTTCTTCTGTGCAGCTGGTGGTGAAATGGTGTCATTTGTTCGAATATAGGCCGTTGGACAGTACAATAATCTGACCCAGGAAATTAATTTGTCACCAACCCCACATGTATGAAAAGTAAACAAAAAAGCTAGTCCAACTCGACACAGTCAAAAGCCCTTTCAGTGTTGAATGAGACCACAACCTCTGTAGTTTGAGAAGGCTTAGAATACAAAACATTAAAAGGTGACAGAGGTTAAAACACGAGTATCTATTTTTAACAAAGCCAGCCTGGTCTTGATAAATGATATCCGAGAAGACTGTCTCCAAGTGGTGGGCAAAGGCCCCGGCCAGTGTCTTTATGTCAGCATTAACCAGCGAGATTGGCTGGTACGATGCACGATGTTTACCCTTCTTGAGTTTTACCAAAATTGAGTCTTAAAGTCCTATAAAGACGGAGGAAGAGATTTAGCTCTGAATGACTCGCTTAACATTTCAGCCATTAGCAGAGACGGGAGGTTTGAGAAGGCCCTATGAAATTCTACTGAAGAAAACACTGGGCTTGGGCTGACCTCTAGCTCAGCCAGTAAGAGAGGCCGGGCTTCGGGTCTGACCTGATGTTACAAAATGTGTAATTTATTTCATCATGATCAGTAGTCACGATACCTGAAGAACTAAGAATTTCTGTTATATTTTGGCGGGCTGATGCTGAGCTGATAGCCAGAAATTTCTCCAATTGATCATAGAACTTAGAATCTGACTTCAAAACAATGTTTATTTGATGCTTATACATAATGCATGCACTGAGAATTTTTTTTCAATGTTTGAATCAGAGACAGACTGAGGTGTGTGAAGTCTTACAAAGTATCAAACACAGATAAGGGGGTCACAGGTTACGGGCCCTAGAGAAGAGGGTAAGCTCCAGTGGTGCAATTAGTCGGTGAGCAGTACCTGATGATAGACTGATGATGGAAACACACAGGTCAGGGTACCAATATGCTCCTCAGCATCACTCTGCTGCAGACTGTATTGTAAGTGCTGCACACTGACAGATTTACACCTCTGGAACTTAACATTTTTTAAACCAAACACTGAATTGGTTATCAGGTCTACCTCTACACAATACAAGCACTGATATCAAAATGTTGGAAGATTTCACATTTTGATTAAAATCCGAGACAGACAGGAGTGTATGATAAGTCTTATACAGAATCAAACCAGCAGCAACAGTGGTGATCACAGGTTATTCATAAGGACATGGAGCTCCAGTGGTCCAATCAGACCGTGTGTGGTACTTCTAGGACAGTACACTGTGGAGCAATGCTGAGGTTGGGAGTTCAAGCCTCACCTGGACCATATTGTTACACTAACCAATGTGTTCACATCACCTGTCCTGCTGGTCAGGTGTTAGCTTGTTAGCTCTGGACTGAACCAGTTGATGAGATTGTAATCTTTCAGTGTTTACCTCTTGGTTTGGGTTCATTTCACCCCCACCCAGTGAGCTGTGACAGTGAGACAACTTTTTTTTGTCTTTTAGCTTATTTTGAACATGTTATAAACAAAGAAGAACATGTACACTTCAGTAACAAACATAATGCTCTGCTAAAATGATTTTCAAAATGACAGTTTATGATGATAAAGCTAAAAAAAATAAATTCTGGTCTCACCCCCCTTTTCTATTTTTTTCTTCATTTTTCATTTGATTATTTAAACATCAAAGAGTCTTCCTTGAAAAGACCTATCAAGTCAACAGGAAGTCATTCCTGGAGGAATTTCTCTTCTCCATCAAGCTGACTGACTGAGTGAAAGGAACCCTGTTAGTTTACTGTATCTGTGGTGCCACATTGCCTGCTGGGATTGATGGTCATTGCTCCTCTCCTCCAGGTGGAGGCGCTGTAGGACAAACACACCCAGCTGGTCTGTGAAGGTTTCCATGGAGACCAGAGAGTAAAGCAGCAGTGATGAGCTGCTGTAACATGTTGGAACATTGTTGTTGAGCGTGTGTGTTGTCCCAGCAGTGTGTTGAACAGTAGAAGGAGTGGAAAAAGACTGGGTCCCGCTGGATTACTCAGGCTGGACTACAGCGTCTATTCACAGGCAAGATCCCACTACTGAGCGGCACGGAGGCTTTGACCTGCTCCGTCTCCGACCTGGGCCGGTGCACCCCTCCTTAGACCACCTGGTGGTCCCAGGCTCCCCCAGGAGCACCATAAGGATACCGAACTTAGTGCGGACACCCGATCGGCATAGTCCACTGCAGCTCAGAGCTCCTGAGCTCAAACGATCCGCCAGCCTCAGCCTCCAAGTAGCATGGATTACAGGCGCGCGCCACCGCACCCGGCGAGAGAGCGCTTCATTCATAGTGGTTTTGGGCTTTCACAGACGTGACGTCATCAGGGAGCGCGCTCCAGCGGCATCTGGCGACGAGAACAAATATTGAAAGGCTGATTCTTTTGGAAAACTGAAGGATCTCCCAATAAGATGTGTGTGACGGCCCAGAGCCTGTTGTCTTGTGCTTGTTGTTGTCTTGTGGACTTGAAGGTCTGTGGCTGAAGTCCTAACGAGATGACTGCGCCCTGGCCGGTCCTCCCAGTCTGTTTCACCCCGCTTGCCCCGAGGCCGGTCTGCAGCAGCATACCTAGCACCATCATGATTTCATTCTACCTTTAGTTATGTCCTTTGTTAGCTGCTGACAGCATGCACCCCACATTGTTCAGTGCATCCCCACACTCTCAAATATCACTGATCGTGATAACCACACCTCATCGGCTTTCTGTTTGCACTAGGCTGTTATTTAATAAATGTCAGTTTGATATTAGTAAGTTGGCTGGGTATCACCCTCTTTTGTTGTGTTCTTCATACTCACAAAACATTAATATCTGCAAAAATTAAGAAAAGACAACTGAGGAGCTGCCTGTCTCATTCCTGATATCTTGAGTTTGGGCGTTTTTTTCTTTAGGCTATTAGATAAAGAAAATAAATAGTTTATCCTGCAAAGCTGTAAGAGAGGAAAAAAATAATTTCCCCATTTATACAAGTGAGGCCTCAGTGACTGTCACAATGACAGTTAATAAGACATTATATATGGACTGTATATAACCTTTTTTTCTGGGGATGTAACAATATACAGTTTAGTGACAAAACGTAAGAGATCAAAGTGGTGGAAAGTATTGAAAATTACAAAACTTGGTGATGCCAATTCCCCATTGCAGCCCATGTTAAAGAAGAATTCCGGCCAATTTTTACGTTAATCTTGATTGCTATAGATATGCAAGTACTTTAGATTGAAACCCCCCCCCCCCCAACCTGAATCGGTGCAGGCAGCACGGAGCAGCTGCAGCTACTACAAGCTTCCACTGAGCTAAAACGGCAGTTGTCAGGGCAAGTTTTAGAGTGCCTTTGTGTCCCTGAACAGACACACAATGCAATTAATATGTATATACAACATGAACAGGGCCCTCACGTGACAACAAGATGTGTTTTCAACTCAGACGTTGTTTAGATTCACCCACCCTGTCTCTATCCTGCCTGTATCTAGCTCACTCTGTTAGTATTTCTCTGATACTGCAAATGGTGCCAGTGCATTACTGATGCCTGAACAGAGTCTTTTTAAAAAAGTGAAAAAAAGAAAAAAAGTTGGCAACATTAAAGAATTACTTGTTTATTGCTAAGGCCATAAGGTCAAAATAAAAGATTTGATAATAATGTTATAACTATAATTTATAATAATAACTTATTTCACCAGTAAATTGCTGTTGAACGACAAAACCAACCACCAGATGGGAAAAGGGTATTTTACAATAACTTTGACTGCACCATTAGGCTACCCGTTTCAAGTGAACGCATCGTTTGTGCTGTTTTTCCCAGAGCCAGAGAGAGAGATCTCACTAGTGGGGTGGTCACGTGGTGCATGTAAGCCTGTACAGTTCCAAACACACACCACGCTTTCATGATCATCTATGGGACTGACGGCAGTGATTGCGATATTGAATGGTAAATGTAAATGAAAACACATACACAAGTACTTGCTTCACTGTTATTGCATTATTGCATATTTGTAAATGTCAGTTTTACATTAACACTGGAACCAGAGTTTTACTACAACATGCACTATAAAAACACTATAAAAGACTATTAAACATGAGAACCCACTACAGATAATATATCTGGGGTATAACATTGGTCTGTAATACAAAAATCTTTTCTCAAAGGAATAATCTGTCATCAATGTAATCAGTAATCCCCAACAACAACTTTAAAATATAATAACATATACATATATATATATATATATACCAGCCCACCACCAGCCCAACCCCCGGCCCAACCCCCGGCCCAACCCCCCATTTATCAATAACACACAAAATCTATTTTTTTCTTAACCCAAATGATGCTGTGTTTCTTTGTGTGGAATTCTTCCATCTGTTCTAACGTCTATGCATTATTGACAATAATGTGTAGGTTTAAAACTGTTTGGGTTTTCTATTAATAAGCAGATATGCTGAAATATTACATTATATAGCCTACTTGTAGTCCGGTCTTCTCCTAGCATTGTCTGATCAGCATCATCGCCGGGCTGAGTCGGACTGAATTCTGAGACTGTGTGGAAAAAACGGAACAGGCGCACACCCAAATTAAACTTTTTACAGCAGAATGATTATTGCGTTTTCTCCTGATAGTATAGGCTGCGTGGAAGGGGGTATACAATGCACCCCACCTCCCAACTAAATATATCCACTAATTAGTCAATACCGTGTCAACGTTCTACTTCAGAATAATAAAGTTATATCTGCGTTAAAATCAATTTTAGCATTGCAAAT
This sequence comes from Etheostoma spectabile, assembly GCF_008692095.1. NCBI lineage: Eukaryota > Metazoa > Chordata > Actinopteri > Perciformes > Percidae > Etheostoma > Etheostoma spectabile. The sequence continues at coordinate 25,157,116 of NC_045742.1, forward strand.
AGCTAAATGACAAATGGAGGTCATTACACATAGCCATACTGCTACTCATTCAGATAAAACTGGTCATAAATGTTGGGTATATGAACAGGTATTTCAAACCCAAGACTTAAAATCGAGCTCATTTGAGATGCTGTTACTTGCAATGAGGAGATAATCACTATTAAATAGGCTATCCAACCCGTTTATCAGTCAATTCCCCTGCAGCACGCGTTGAAGCCTGATTTTGGAATAAATCCGTGATTTTTGAGCACTTCGATGCATTTTTTTTGTGACCATGAAATTTCCGCAACAGTTGAATCAGAATAATTGAATTAAGATAGGCTAGATTGACGGGGGAGGCTACATAAACACCAGTAAACTGACGGAAGAGATGAATGTGCAGGGTAACCATGACAGCAGGATAAACTATTTTGTTTTGTTACCTATTAGAGAAAAAACGCCTCAACTCAAGATATCAGGAATGAGACAGGCTGCTCCTTGGTTGTCTTTTCTTAATTTTTGCAGATATTAATGTTTTGTGAGTATGAAGAACACAACAAAAGAGGGTGATACCCAGCCAACTTACTAATATCAAACTGACATTTATTAAATAACAGCCTAGTGCAAACAGAAAGCCGATGAGGTGTGGTTATCACGATCAGTGATATTTGAGAGTGTGGGGATGCACTGAACAATGTGGGGTGCATGCTGTCAGCAGCTAACAAAGGACATAACTAAAGGTAGAATGAAATCATGATGGTGCTAGGTATGCTGCTGCAGACCGGCCTCGGGGCAAGCGGGGTGAAACAGACTGGGAGGACCGGCCAGGGCGCAGTCATCTCGTTAGGACTTCAGCCACAGACCTTCAAGTCCACAAGACAACAACATGCACAAGACAACAGGCTCTGGGCCGTCACACACATCTTATTGGGAGATCCTTCAGTTTTCCAAAAGAATCAGCCTTTCAATAGCCTTTTGTTCTCGTCGCCAGATGCCGCTGGAACGCGCTCCCTGATGACGTCACCTCTGTGAAAGCCCAAAGCCTCTATGAATGAAGCGCTCTCTCGCCGGGTGCGGTGGCGCGCGCCTGTAATCCATGCTACTTGGAGGCTGAGGCTGGCGGATCGTTTGAGCTCAGGAGCTCTGAGCTGCAGGGGACTATGCCGATCGGGTGTCCGCACTAAGTTCGGTATCCATATGGTGCTCCTGGGGGAGCCCGGGACCACCAGGTGTCAAGGAGGGGTGCACCGGCCCAGTCGGAGACGGAGCAGGTCAACCCCGTGCCGCTCAGTAGTGGGATCTTGCCTGTAATGACGCTGTAGTCCAGCCTGAGTATCCGCGGGACCCAGTCTTTTTTCCACCCTTCTGCTGGGACAACACCACACACTCAACAACAATGTTCCAACATGTTACAGCAGCTCATCACTGCTGCTTTACTCTCTGGTCTCCATGGAAACCTTCACAAACCAGCAGGCAATGCGGCACCACAGATACAGTAAACTAACAGGGTTTCTTTCACTCACTCAGTCAGCATGATGGAGAAGAGAAATTCCTCCAGGAATGACTTCCTGTTGACTTGATAGGCCTGTGATAAAAGCGTGTAGGCTTATGAGAATGTCGAAATAAGTAAAAAGGCTCATGAGTGTCTAAATTTGCAATCAGCCATCAGGGCAGATAAGAATGTAAGTAAGTTACTTTATTACTAGATAATTCAGTGTCACCAAAATTACATCTCACATGATTGGTCTCCTGCTGGTTATACTACAACACTTACTTTGGAAAAATAACAGTGTGTAATGGGGAGAAAAGGTCAGTCCTGACAATCACACTTCCAGAGTGTGTGTGTGTGTGTGTGTGTGTATATAGCCTATATATACATACAGATGTACACTAGAACAGATAGCTGATGTCAAAACAGGGCTTTATCCTTAAATGTAATGGCATGAGTTGACCAAACAACCATGATAATTAAAAAATAACAACTCATTACTCTTGGATGAATGAATAAAATCGTTTTTTTTATTAAACAGAGTGAGACAACAACAACAACAAGTGTGTGGTGTGTGTGCGTGTGTGTGTGTGTATCTAACTGGAAAAACAAGAACAAAGTGAAGAACAGGGATGAATATTGGGTATACAGTATAAGTGTTGAGAAGAGAAGAACACATTGTGGAAACAATAATAGTTAGCATTAAATGACTCCTGTATTGGTCCTCATTTTCCCGGAGGGGGTGCACCGCGGGGCCCTGGTCTATCCCACCAGAGCTGTCCACCGTTAGGTGTGCAGCAGTCAGATAAGGTCTTAGCCTGTTCTGCTCTGTGCAGCCCCGAATTCCCAGATGATTGCGTTGTGCATATACAAATGAAGACAAGTATATGCTTCATTATGGGCCTCTGATATAATATAGAGAGTTGACCATTCAGAAGAGGTAGCTATTTAATCAATTTCCCCTAGAGATACCTTCACAGTTGGTGAAGTCAAACTAGCAGGCAATCAGTCGTCTACCAAGTTAAAAACACAGTATAATTATGCCGTGCACATACAAATAAAGCTATTTAATCAACGCCGTAGAATGGATGTATCAAACTATTGCATACCCTGGAAGATGGCGACAAAAAGCATACAACGGAGTCCAATGGGAGTGTCGCCACTCTGTCCATCTCTACCACAGCAGCATGGACTGTTACGACCTGGTGATGGAATCCTCTACGGAGAAATACTGTCACATTTAACACTGTTTAATGTGAGCTGTCAGCATTTTAACCGTGTTTAATTCTGCTACTATAGCTAAAGGTAGGTTAACATTACCTGCTGTCGAGTGTAAAGTCAGGCGCAGAAATGAGGCCCTGAAATGTTCCTCACTTATTCAGTCTCGCTACTACAGTTTTGGCACCGCATTTCGGTACCCAACCCTAGTTAGGACTAAAGAAAAGAAGCCAGGTACACGTCAGCGTAAGGTTACAGCGGACGTTGCCTTTTCAGTTTAACAAAAAGGTTAGTAAAAGGTTATTGTTCTGCAGCGACAACAGTTAAGTTTAGGCAAAAAAACTACTAGTTAAGTTAAGCTATCTACTTTGACCTCCTCCCACCGTGTATCTTTGTGCTCTTTTCCTTTTCGTGGCTATAGGCCTATGAACCATGGTTCAAGGTGTGGATGACAGCATGTGGCCAACTGAGATGGGTATGGCTGCAGCCTGGAGCGTCCCATGTCATCCGTCCCGTCTCATGCGGTCCCGTCTCATGCGGAGGTGTGTCCAACGGCAAATTCAGAGGGTCAAATATACGAAATCGCAAATAATTTCCCAGATGGAGTCAAGGGTAAATTCGTGACCACATTTGTTACAATCAATTGAAAAACGTTAATAACTGTTAAAGTAACAATTTTGCCATATATATATAGTTTGCTCATTTCTGATTGTGGTTGTATTGTTCCATATAACGTAGCTACATCTGATGAAACCTGCATCAGCGTCGCAGCCATTTCTGCCAACTAACAGCAGGACCTCCTGAGGAGAAATCCACGATCTGCACACACAACACAGACTACCACAATAAACATGTTTACCCTCTTTCCAAGACTTTTAATTTTATTATTCTAGGCCTATATTGTTTTTCACACTTCGGAAGGGTCACCGGACCTTGCTGGCCAATACAACTGCTTATCAGCAGGCGAGAGCATTCGACTGTTATAGCCTCTACCAGCACTGCCGTCGGCTGTCGGGTCTAGACCCGGGCAGAATGCTGGTCTGTCTCTGGGGGGGGT
>NC_045742.1:25161126-25161295 GCF_008692095.1 Etheostoma spectabile
GTCTCTGGGACCCGGGGCAGAATGCTGTCGGGTCTCCGGGACCCGGGGCAGAATGCTGCCGGGTCTCTGGGACCCGAGGCAGAATTCTGTCGGGTCTCCGGGACCCGGGGAAGAATGCTGTCGGGTCTCTGGGACCCGGGGAAGAATGCTGTCGGGTCTCTGGGACCCG
>NC_045742.1:25161394-25161519 GCF_008692095.1 Etheostoma spectabile
GAATGCGATTGAATTTTTCTTACACTTCCGCCAGCGGTTCTATTGTTTGTGTTGTAGCCTTTTGTTAGAAAGGGGGGAAAAAAATTAAAAACAAAACCAAATGCTTGACCTCTGTCGGGAGAGAA
>NC_045742.1:25161586-25173773 GCF_008692095.1 Etheostoma spectabile
ATTTATTTTAGAGACGGACATATATTTTTAAATATTTAAAAAAAGTACATATATTTCATTCATTAGCATGATGGTTGACGTGAGCTTTTACTTTGAAAAGTAAGAGAGGTGTAGTATTTTTTCCAGATGCATGACCTGCGAAGCTAAATTGGGAATTTACTAAGGGTGGGTTAACGTAGCAGATTCAACTTGCGGGGATTTGAGCTACCCGCGTGTGTAACGTAGTGTACGCGATGATATCGATGAGTGACGAACCGAACATAAAAACATGTCCAAAGCAGTCATCAGACAGAAATCACAAACCCAAGGCTAGAAACCTCGTCGGAAAGCTGAAAACTAAACAGCATGGAAGGGTGAACTGAGTGTGGCGTGAACGAGGTTGAAAGACTAGGATTGTACAGGAGGAGCGTTAGTAATCGACCTCACTAAAAAGAGTCCTAAAACACTGGCATCACGAGATGAGGGGGTTCAGACCATTGACAGAGAGTGCATTTACAAAGATAAGTATTGACGTCTAGTCGGTTGAGAGTCGACGTCGTTAGACCTATCAAAACGTGAACGATCATCGGGCAACGGAATAAAACGATTAGACGCGACCAGTCCGCTGGTGAGTAGCAACTCAATTACAAAGGTTACAATTGTGGTGACGGGAGGAATACAAATTCCAGATGGCTTATCAAAAAGTGATGGTGACAACAGGCAATACTATGAGTTCACCACTAAGAAACACACAATCATCTCCCAGACCTCAGGTAACGAAAGGGTAGCAGTCTCAGTAACAAGACACAAGTTCGGACAATGAATGTCCGTGAAGGCATAGGTGGACCGAAGAGCAAGGGATATACAGTCGCTAGAGAGATGGCATGCAAACCGGTTGTTACACTGCAGGCCGGGTTAAGAAAATGGCAAAAGAGAAAGTTAATGTAAAGAAAAAAACTGTCATAACAAATGTAGAACCATGATACAGATGCCCTAGAGGGAATTAAGTCACCACCAACAAAAATCAAGTAACATATCATCTTAAGATGAAAAAATGCATACAACCCCACACAATTATAGTCACAACTATATTGCCTAGCAACAAACAAATGTCCACTAAAACAAAAAACACAAAAACATCTCAAGCTGCGCCTTCCATGATCTTGTCACAATTAAGGATTGTGTAGAAAAAATCACAAAAACAGAAAGAAAGTTTGCCGATAAATCAAGGTGTGTCATCAACATTGTCTATATCACAAAACCTACACAGTCGGGCTGGTTAAAAGTTTACCGGGAAATGAAAGGGACATTGCCTTTCCTCAAGCATAGCTTATGTTTGTCTTGAAAACCTAAATATAGGAGATCGGGATTAGACCCCAGGGGTATGCCAATCACTAAAAGCTGGAGTAACCGCGCGATCACCTGGACGGAGACCCTCGAATACTGCGTAAATGGCAAGAGCCTTTAAGATTAAATTCATCTCTGGTGCATAAGCTGCAAAGGGTGAGACAATCCGCCTAATGGCGAAAGTCAAGGGGAAACATTCAGAAAGTCATATGATTCCTAATCACTTTTAATGAAATTTGAAATGGAGAACAAGATTCATTCAGTCTTTAACACAGAATTTACCAGAAGTCAACTGGCTTGCACCTGAATGAACCAAAGCCACGCCCGGAAAGCTGCCACATTCACCTGGAGGAACCGAAGGGTCTGTCATATTGGTGCAGTCGGAGTAGAAGGGATCGCCGCATCATGGATTCGCATATCAGCCAGCCTCGCCACTCGAACGGAGAATGGCCGCGGGCCCGATTGGGGGGTGGTCATTGTTATAGGGGTTGCCAGATCATGAGAAATCCTAAAATCAAAAAAGGGAGGTAGCAAGTGATGGAACTTGGTTCACGTGGTCACCTATGGGCCGATAGGGGTGGGGATTGACCGGCGGTCACGGGGTCTCTCCGTGTGCCCCAGGGGTAAGGGGAATAAATAACAGGAAAAAGGGAGAGGAAAAGGTGTGAAGGGGTGGGAGTAAATTAGAAAGGAAAAAGAGGAAAATGGGATAACAAAAAATTGAGAAAAGGGGGGAGACGAAAGAAAGGAATAAAAAAAAAAGAAAGAAACGGAAGATGGAAGATAATAACGGCAAGCAAATCAGAAGGTCCATACAGAAAGGCAAGCTCTTGGCAAAAAAGAAGTTGGCTACGTTGCACAATAAATGGCTCTTGAACAACACTGGTGTCACTCAAGCACCAAACAACTGCCGTCAAAAATGAAGGAGGGGACACGTTACATTAATCGGGTTTCAAGTAAATTTACGCCAGAAATCTTGGTAACACACAAGAAACCTTTTGTGGATCCAGTTATAGACGACATGCACAAATCCTACGCAAAACTGCCCTCAATACCGGAAAAATCAACCAACGAAGCCTTATAGAAGGGTGTCCAAGGTCCGAAGCGAAAAACTGTAGTAAGGCCTGCGATTCACAAACCCGAATTGGTCCTGCTGTGGAGTGACAAACCCATTGAAAAACCAATGATCTCAACGAATAACTTAACTTTAAGCCGCACAGAGGGTCAAAAAAGAGGAAGGGTTTTCGCACAGAAACTACACCTTTTTTCGTTGAGTAAGTCATCAAAGGGATCACGTGGGGCAAGAAAGGCACGCCTGCTGATCCTACACATTTGCGGATTGTCCTAGAAGTCGTCCGATAAGACAACACAAGCAATCAACCACTGCCTGAAAGTCCAGAAAAGAGGTGATGCGAGTTTTCCTCGTGGAGGATAGTGGGATCGAGTGAATGTTTCCGGGGTAGAGGTAAGAACAAGTCCCTCGGTTGGTAAAATAGAAAAACTGAGCCTTTGTATTTCAGGAGTCAAATGTGCCCACACACACATAGCATGACCTCCCGCAGACTCGTCAACCACCACAGGAGTGTAAGAACTCTTGTTCTTCATAGTACCCACGGCCGAACGGAAGTGTCCAGCTATCGTATAAGGCGTCGGATCAAAGTCATGACACCTCTCAAGCTTATGCTTACAAAAGCTTTTTTTATGTCGTTCTGCTTTTCCACGGTGTGAGCAAGGAACAGCAATTTTCAGGGTCACACGGAGACGACCGGTAACTGCGGGGGGGACTACGAGCGGAAAGAAACGTTGACCTCAAGGGGATTGTCAAACGCAATGGGTCACGGATGTGTTATTATCCGTGCTGAGGTAGAAGTCGAAGCAAGGCAATCTAGATCCCTAATTCAGAGAGTGTGACACAGCGCCATTGTCACTCTGCCACTACAGTATGCGGCCCAAGACGGCACAAAAGGGTAACTACATAGAGATATGTAAGATACCAAGCACAGCATAAAGCCACTTCTTGCCCATAAATAGTTCCGGACCCGCGTCAAGGCTTCTGTGGGGCACATTTAACGCATCTTCACATGGATATGGCAGTAAATTATGAGGCCTAATGAATAAAAATAACCTTGTCGCATTTTTGGCACCCTGAAGACAGTTATTGAAATCAAAAACAAGCCGGAATTGGGTCGAGTCATAACGTACGCAAACCAAGAAAAGGAGGTGCAACAGACATGGTCCATCGTTCATTTCAACAGATAAACATGGCATAAAAGAATCGCCATGTACAGGTGACAACAACATGACAGCACAGTCATCAATGTGTGGTGAGCCCTCAATGGAATTATGATGTGGAATAGGGAATAATACATGGCGTAAACTGTACTAAACGAGGTCGTCCACTAGACCGGATCGGTTCAGGAAAATCACACACATCATGCGGGAAAGAGTGCACAAAAAAAAAATGCATTGAACGTTCTCACAAAAAAGAAAAGGTGTCCTGCTCTTTGATCATCATAGCTCGTACGGTGTGTTGTGACAGTCGGTTTGCCTGAGCCAATAAATCAAAGTGGTCTAAGCATCTCTGGAATATATTAAAAACGTGACTAGCTGTAGTAGCAATTGGAGCCATGGATAGAACGCCTTAATTTACCTCCTGATGTTGTCATTTGCATTTCTGACCTCTTCATCAGGGAAACGGCAAGCGACTACTTGAAGCCTTCGCTCAAGCATTCACCAAGATATGTATCACCGGAGCCGTACCAATCTAAATGAAATTGTTGAAAAGCCGACTTGAGTATACACTTGGCGCAGGTATCCGAATCGGGACAACCTGCTGTAAATCTTTAGGGTCCCTGTGAGGACGGAATGGGGTGGCAAAGCAATACCGTGCGCAAAGCGGAAGTACAAACAACGGCGACGCCATGACAACGACAAAAGTACTAGAAAATAAGCAGATTGCCACCTAGCTAATCAACCACACTGCAAAGAACGTCAAAGTTATTCCTGATAAGCAGGCACGAGGTGAAACAAAACATAGAAGAGGATAGCAAATGTGAAACCAAGGACATCAAGACAAAAGGACAACACCAGGATTAGACGAGCAATGTCAACAGATGCCGGCTATTACACGGACGAAGAAAATTGCCAGAATTTGTGAATGAGACAGAACAAGTTATCACTCAATGTAAAAGCTCACGAAGGGTCCCAGCACTATCAAACTATCGGGCAGACAAGTAAAGACTTTTTATGCGCATATTCATTTAATCGAGACAGGTGGTAGATCAACCAAGCCCCATAGGAAATAAATAACGTATTCCGAATAATGCATACATGTGATAGCAGTCAACGCAAGAGACAGAAAAAAGTCACAATATAGTGCAAAAATGTGGTACTAGAACTCCGCGCGAATACGTGGGGTCTAACTGATATCACATATACTAGCACGTTGTAAAGTAAAATGTGGATACAGAGGGCCCAACGGTGTAAATAATAAAACAAGCTGGCTTGATGTGTTTCGCCTGTTGGGGTCGAGGGCGGGACAGCGGATCGACTGGATACAAAGGTCCAAGCCACACAAAAGTAAAAAGGGAAAAGAAGTCGACGACACAAGCGGTAGTATGAATGTATTGTATCGCTGACACTGGGTCTGGAAACGTATGCGAACGGTTTGCACCTGACTGAAAAATCAAAATTCTGCAATTTTGACGGTGAAACAACATGCAGCAAACGCAAAAGGCTGTACATACTCGGCAACTTGGCACATAGGTGGGCAAAAATTATACACAAATACCAATAGAGGTTACAAACCAACGACGGGGCAGGTTATCTGTGGTTTACATTACACAAATAACTACAGCACCGAAGCAGGGCAAAAATCCGGAAAATAGAACATAGGGGGATCACTGTCAACTTCTGCATAAAAAAAGTAACAGTCTACGTCACCTCGTAATATCGTATTGGTATCATGGTTTATGATAAGCTCTATCTCAAAGTATAATGCTGGTAGGGGTTCACTTTGAGCCCGATATGTGCGGCTTGTTACTCACGGGCGTCTAACAAGAAATGTCAGTAAGAAAAGGAATAGCAGAAACTAAGATAACCCGAACACACAACACATGCTCAATGGCAAATCGCACAAATTGCAAATGAAACTTGGTGGCTTGTGTGCATGGTTAGAAGGCCGCACTAATGGCTATAAGGCTACATTGTGCCAAAGTACATATCTTACACACGAAAAAAGAATGACTCCCCAGAATGTAGACAATCCACAATGATGACCTTCCACATTCAAACAAAAGCTAAGCAATCCCCAGGTATCAGTGTGCATCACAATTGTCAATTCCAGGAAACAGGTTCACAGTTACGCAGCAGAAAACGGCTATAAATCCTATATCAGAAACCGAATAAAGTGAACACCAACAGGTAAAACTATGAATGTAAATTATTCCATTTGGTTTGGAGGGGTGCCTATCGAAGGTGGGAACAAGTGCATATAAGTCATCCAGCCAGTCGACTAACAAATAAATGGTCTTTGCAATGGCAGGACGGGAGAAATGAAGGCAGTATTCACCTGGAACAAAAGAAAAGAAAGGACCGCTACTCATGCCGCAAGGACAATGTCAGACGTGTGTTTGATTATGCATATCATCTACAAGACATGTTGCAGTTGGTACAACCTCACGGGTCCAAGCACAAGCATCTCGCGAAATGCTTGTCATATCAACATACACCACAAGCCAAAAGCGGCACAACATTAAAAAATGCAAACCATTATTACATAATGGTGATTGTCACTTGGACTATCATGTGGTAATTAGGCCGAAGTGATTTTGTGCAATTATGGAATCTAAATACATGGTTAAATTCATTAGTATGGTGATCATTTAAATGGTATAATCGTCCCAAAAGCATGATCCTGATGAATGGTCTAAATACAATAATTAACTGTAGTCCAAATTAAAATTATTCAATGTTAATGTTTGAGGCTGCTGCAGAACCACTCAGAAACCAACACACGTCACATTGTCACTTACGTATCATGTTCGATTGTGCATTGTAAACAAAAACAATGTACTTTACAATCCTCGACGGATAGACTATATTTGCACATGGCATTGCGGACCCCTTCCGGTTCTATGAATCGAATTCAGATATGGAACAGTGTCTCAGCTAAACTGCGTGAAAGGAACCCCGCAAAAGTTACAGACACAACAAAAACAATACTGCGGGGCTAAATCTAACAGCATAACAGGAGAGAGAGCACACTACCAAACAAACACTTAAAAGAGGCATAGATTAGAATGCCAGGAGAGCAAGCGGTGTCAAAGCAGCAATGTAGGTTAACACTCGAACAAATACATACGGCTCGCCACCGATGAACACATACAGAGTAATAAATACAACCAACATACCCAGTGGACCGGTGAGCTGAAAAAAACACTATGTATTATGCAGTTTGGCAATCTAGGCGACACACTGTCTGGTGGGTCTGTGTCTTACAAAAAGACATAAGCGCTGTTCTGGAAGGTAATGGCCATACAACGGGTCAGAAAATTGTGATAACCCATCTTCTTAAAGACTGCCATAAAAACAGGGGAAAGGGAAAACAAAAATCAAAAAAACAAGAAATAAATCCCGTGTCCGCGTCTGCACACATATTCCTCCTCTAGTTTACTCGGTGGCAAAACGGGCCGAAGTATCCAGGGGTGGTGGGGGTCAAATAAAGATGACGCCAGTCAATTCCTCGTCAATACAACGTCCAATAACCTCAGGATAGACGGTGGCGTGCCAAATATAAGCAAAACAATTTCCAATCTACAGTCCAGCAATAAATTTTCATAGACATTCAACCCACCTGCCAATGGTGGGTCATTTTGGGACATCATTTGTGATTGCATATATTATAGTTAAGTGCAAAGTGTCCTTATTTCAGAAAATACCTGTCAATTTCAGCATGGAATGCATCACCAAAAAAGAAGGGATTCAGCAAAAAATCACGGGTCAAGACCGAGGTTTTAAGCGGTAACCAAAAAAAACGGGTGATTTGCTCATTGAGCCCTGTACTATAACGTGCCAAGCGAGGTGGAGCAAAACCGAACTACCCTCACCACTATGCAAAGAAAATTTGGTCTACCGGATTGTACCCGAGGGTGCCACCACTTTATCGGAATTACGGTGGCAGCATGGTGGTGATAATGGATATATTTCAAAAGTGGGTACATGTGTTATGGTCGCATCACGTTAAACAGATATGTATTAAAGATAGGCATCAAGACTAGCATTTAAAAAATATGTTTGACGGTCCATAGGGGCGCGGGGCAGTGCTGGTTCTCCTGTGACCAAAGATGTACAAGATCGGCGTGCGGGACAAAGCATTTCCACAAAAGTTGACACTGTGGGAACTAAGAGAGTTGCGCACAACGGTTGTGCCTGTTAACTTATTTGTGGGTGGCAAAAAGTTGAGCGTCACAACTCCCTGAAAAAGGACTCTATACACTCCGTGAGTTGGAACTTTCAATCTATTAGATCTAACACATGTTGGTAAATCGAGAAAGCCTGCACAATGACTCAGTAAGCCCCATTCAAGTGGTAGGTCGCTAAATCTGGGTAAGTAAGTGCCGATCAGCTGGTGGATGGTCACTAGTCAGCCTGCTCTAACGGGCCCACAATCCGTCCTTTATGGCTTATTGCGCTACATGAGCACTCTCCTAGGATGACCAGTGGCTCTGAAATCAAACAGTAGCCAGGGTTCATAATGCAATAAGGGTCCTGCGTCAGCAACCACACATGACACTGATGTAAGCTTGGCAAATGCCATTTGTTAGGAATCGTAAAGTTCGGTTATAACAAGTTTATCATACCACAATGTAACATTAATTGCTAACTCCAAACCCTGCCTCTCTACAACCACAAATTACTAGGTCCTGGTCAGGCTCAACAATACTGGTTGCCCTTAGCAATCCAGATTGACTCAATTGGCACACAGTCTTTGAGTGTTGTCTGATGGTAATGCAAAAGTGAAAAAGTGAGGGGAAGGAAAGAAGGGGGCAAGAAAAAAAAAAAAGAGGGGGGGGAAGGGGGGGGAAAGGGGGGGGAACGAAGGCCATTGCCCACCAAGCGCTAAAAACTCACTCCAATAAAATATTTTGCCAAATCTGAGGCATAGTGATAAAATTAACAAGAATGCGTTGTCAAAAAGTATAATGAGAATTTTAATATAATTATCAATTTTACTAATGAATAAGTGGGAGCAAGACGAACATTCAAAATCAAAACTGCAAAGGCAGTATTTGTGTGCAATTACCATAAGCACTTTGCCATTACAACCCGGCGTTAACAAATTCTTAACAGGGGTACATTCAAAATGTAGGCAAGAACGTTGAGGATCGTAGGACGGCAGTGGTCAGCCAAGGAAACTTAGTGCGCACCTAAAACACACATCAAGCTAATTTCTCTTCAAAATCGTAAATTCCAGCAGTAACATAGCCAAAACTCTGGCAAACCAGTGAGACCCATGTCACCCATCTCATCTCCACCCATACCACATAGATTTTCTAAATAACAGCAACCGTTTTTGCATTATAGCTAAAACACGACTATTTGCTGTTATACAAACTCTTCTGTCTGGCACTCACACAGTTGTGGACATTATGTAATGTGCAAAAAAATTCTTTTCATATTGGCAAATCAAACATTTCATAAGCACGAGTGACACGTTCTACTTAAACAAGTTAAAACATACATCTATTTTCTTGGTACCACTATCTGATGGAGAATGGAAGAGGGTCTTTAAGTGTCTGCTTAAAGGTTGCCTACATTTGTTTGCTCTTAGCTTGTAAAAACTCAACAGTGTGTGTTGTCATCTTTCCAGGTTACTACAACCCGGCAGATAATTCTGATCTCTTGTGGAAAAAGGTTAATCTGATTGTGCAAGCTGTGTAAGCAAAAGCCTGTAGTCATCTTAAGGAAGGCCTGACATTGACGATAATAATTGCAAAATTGCAACATCTATTCGTGTGGAGTCATGAAGTGAAAGTATTATCTCAAACATGTCGAGACTTATATGAAATGAATTTGGGTCAAAAATTTTTAGGACAACTTTGAAATATGTGGCATCGCAGGACCGATGTCGATAACGAGGTCCTTTAGGGTGAGGTACACAGCTCTAGTACTTTGGAGCCTGCTTTGTACGAGTCGCCGCGTCAATACTGGGCATACAGGGATGTAAATCGAAGAGACTAGCACAATGTCCTCAGGGGAGACAGCGTTCAGTATCACCGATACGACACAAATGAGCCTACTGCTAACGAGGGGAATCGGGATCCACAACAGAAAAAGACGGAGCTTGCAGGGTCTCAAATTAAGTGGCGTTACACTGTAGTGCTAGAAATATATCACCAAGGTTGGGCGCACGCAACCATAGCCAGGTGCTTTAAGAAAATGTTTTGCGCATGGGAGAGTGAACAGGGTGTCACGTCAGCCGAATGTTCTTAGCACAGGACTGAAAGTAGCTGTTTACGGGGGGAAAAAGAAGAAATAAGAGGCCGCACCCACATAGCCGGGATCGAACGATGTGTGGTTCGCCATTAATAACGGAAATACCGGATGACAGAACAAACGGGGCCGAAACGGCAATGTATGAATTACGTTAGAATGGACAAAAAAGAACAAATATACGGGTTTTGCAACACCAAATACGAATGATAAAGTAAAGGTGGTTATGCGTAAAATTTAGACCAACACTGCTACATGGTCCTTGCGTGTCCAAATCAAGCTCGCAAACTTGAGACATCATCGAAGCTAACCGGCACTCTAGCACAGAACTAAACATCTAGGGAACCATACATGCACTGACCCTAAATGGGTGAGTAACGTTACCTAGACTTAAGACTAACTCCTTTGACGGACAACCGACTGGACGACTGCGAGCATGAAGAGAATAATAATTGCGTTGAAAAATAGCAGCGCGAGCAGTACGCTCAACAAGACAAAACTAACACAATCGAGCAGGGCGAGCAGACGCGTTGTATAGGTGCCAACACACTTATAAAGCTGGTCCGATATAATTAACTTATTTGCGTTCTTGTGGCTCTTCGTCTTATCATTCTTCATTCAGAAAGGTTATGATTGAAAAATGTGGAATATGAGTTAGCTATGAAGTGGGCATTCCTGTGCCCGCCGAAAAAACCCGAAAGCTGTTTTTTTCCTGCATTCTTTGTTTCGGTTCTTCTCTAGTTCATTGTGGGTTGTGACGATCAGCTTGGGGCAGTCCTAGAGCTGGTGCACTGACAATAGCGAATTCCCTAGAGGTTAGTTAACACTCCTCCGGTTAATCCAGTCAGTGGGGGGGGTCGATATAATTCAAACTGGCAGTCCTATTTCATCATGAAAGAGAGCAAAAAAAGGTATTAAATTCTGCCCCAATAGGAAGACAAATCCCCGCTCGGCTCGTCGAACCGTTCGGGCAATGGACGCAGTAGTCAGCAGGATCTACAATCGAGATGTGTTGTCAAAAACAGGGGTAACAACACAAGGGGGGGACTGAGGATCAAAATATACGATATACAAGCGATGCAAGTGTTTCCGAGAGTGGATACACAGGGGTACATACATTTCGTGACCACATTTGTTGCAATCAATTTGCAAAACGTAAAAAACTTTAAAGTAACCATTTGCCATACATATTTGCTCATTTCTGAAGTCAATGCTTGTGGTTTTCCATATTAAACGTGTCTCATCTGATGAAACCTCATCAGCGTACGCAGCCGATTCCTGCGAACTTAACGCAGGAGCTCTGAGTCAGAGGGATACATCCACGATCTCACAAACAACAACAAACTACGAAAAAACATGTTACACCTCTTTTCCAAGAACTTTTAATGTATATTCTATATTGTTTTCCACACTTCACTTGCTACTGCTGCAAATAACGCTTTCAGCATTGGCGAGCAGCATCGTCGCCCTGTAAGCTCTACTGCTACAGTTTCGCTGCCTTCGGCTGTCGCTCTCTGGGAACACATAGCCGGGTATCAGAGAGTAGCGGGGTGCAGGTAAAAAAAGTCTCTGTGGGTAAACCAGGACGTATCAAGGAGAAAGATAGGGCGCATTTAGTAAGTTTCTAACTACGCGCATCGTCCTCGGGTCCTCATGCAGACCCTCTAATCACCTATACATAGTCGCCTGCGTATACTCTCTGCCACTCGCTCTTAAAGGAAACCAGGTACATCACAAAATGCTATTTTTTCCTTCCACAAATCGGTTCTGATCGTATTTTAGTGTTGTATTGTATGAAGGGAATGGAGAAAAGTGAATACAAAACAAACCATAACTTATGATGCAACATGGTGGCAGGCTATGGAACAGGCAGGGAGTGTATTAAATTTGAGTTTGGACCTATCATTGCATTTGATATTTTAGTAGACGTACCACTTAGTTTCCGTGGTGTTTATATGCATCATGTATGAGTGAAAAGCTACATTGTCTATAATACGTGTGGAGTGTTTTTAAATTGCCGTTACCTAAACGCACCAATCAAGAGTGGGGGGCACTTATGAAGTAGGAAATACTAGTTCAAGAGGGTTTGTATGTGTTTAATAAAATATTAGACAGTAACGGCACGGTCCCACAAATAGAATCACAGTCTATGGTCAATATTATAAGTGTTTCTGTATCATTTTAGCAAGAATACCACGGATCTGCCTCAGGTGAGAGCGGGTGGGGTCCTCAGGGGTATATCAAAGGGAAAAAGAACGCGGGTGTCTCAGTGGCCGCGTCTGTCTCATGGGGAGTGGTACCAGAGTAAAGCCGGCGCGACCTGAACGACGCCTGTACAACATGCAAATCTCTCAATCATAGGCATCTC